>NC_050449.1:5420995-5720995 GCF_903995425.1 Onychomys torridus | reverse complement strand
TCCTCCAGGCTCTACCTCCCCACTGCAAGGATTACGGGCATGCACCACACACCTGGCCGTGAGTCAGAATTAACTAGTCAAATTTCTCCAGTTATTTTCAGAAATCATGAGTGATAAATCATTTGAAAACCATGGGAAAAGATAAAAACGAATCAGCTTCACTTTTCCCAGATAGCAACGAGAGTTATAATCATTAATTAAATATTCAAAGACTTCAAAGCAGCCTTTAGAGAAATGAGGCGTGAGCACATCATAGCCACTCTGCTCACAGGGCTTTGTAAACCTCAATTAATTAGTGTTTATACCCCACCATGAGGTCATTGCATAATAGTAGATAATAATAATTATGTGTTATTATCTCACAAAATGCACTATTACATTGAAACACTCATGAGAATTGTTAAAATTAAAAAGTGCCATCTGGCCAAACCCATAAAAATGATTTTTTTTTAAAGAAATGAGTATTGCTCCTTCAATCTGAATCCAAAATGTGATTTGAAGTTGGTGCTGTGCCATGAAAAGCAGAAGGGTTTTGTTTTCTTGTTTTGTTTTTTATGGCTTGGGAAGGGTTCTAAGAAGAGATTCATTCAGGGCACACACACACAGGAACACAGCACTTTTTGCCTGTGGCCCACAGGATCCTCATTGAAGCAAGAGCCTCCTGCTCTACAGCAGGAGGAAGTTGAGTCTGGAGCTGCTGGTGAGCCGGCTGATAGTGCAACATGTGTCTTCTTGCAAAACTACTTAGTAAGGCAGCGACTGCTACTGGTTGAAGAGTCCCAGTTGCTCTGGGTCTTCAGTGGTATTTCAAGTGGAAATCAATGCCAGGATCAGCAGATTCATTGAGGAGCTGTAAGCCTAAATGGTTTTCAGTTTTATACAATTAAATGCAATCTTAGGTAGCTCTGAGTTGTATTAGACACTAGATAAGGATAATTCAGCCCACACACATCTGCTCCTTTCTTCTCTCCCATCCCATAACCCACTGGGTCCCATTAGTATTGCCTGTATAAGCACGAGTGTGAGTCCATCCGTTAGAGCGTAGGCAACCTATCAGTGACCATACTCCCAAGGCAAAATGACTCTCCTTCTTCCAACAGCCATCAATCATCAACAAATAGTTCTTCTGCTACAAGTGAGGCCTCCTCAGTCCCTTCCCCACACATGCTGAAATATTTCTTTGCTTGATCCTGTACAGGTTTTATCTCGCTAACCACAGCTGCTACTGGTTCTTGAGGGCAATGGCTGTGTCATGTCCAGTGCAAACAACAGCATTCATGGCTCTTGTCCTTATCCCTAGCTCTCACATATTTTCTGCCCCTCTTCTGTGATATGCCCTGAGCCCTGTGTGGAATGGAGGGGGTGGATGATGTAGATGTGCCTTTAGTGCTCAGCATCCAGTCACTTAATCTCAGTGCTTTGGCCAGTCATGGACGTCTATATTAAAGGCTGACCACTGTTTTTGTTTTATTTTGATGACAGGATCTCTCATGTAGCACAGGCTGGCCTTGAACTCCTGACTCTCTTGTCCCTACCTGCCAAAAAATGGAGACTGCAGGTTTGTGCCACGATACTTGCCTCCTCTCTTGCAATAAATTCTTTTTGAATATCTGGGAAAATAAAAAAGTTTCCTTGTTACCAAACAGATGAATTTTCAGGAGCCTAAGAAAGTAATTTTACTGTCCTTAGTGTCATTTATGAACAGATATGAAGGAGTTGGGGTTAGATATCTTACTGAATGCATGGAACTCAGTGCCTTGAGATTTGTAAACAGAAGTGACTCATGGAGGAGCCTATGAGCAGGGTCAGGATCTCTGTCTGCTCTGCTCCCTCAGGCTCTTCCAGACCCAGCACTTCTGGGGATTTGTCAGTCAACACCTAGATTCCTGACTAACTAGTGCTGCTTTAGGCAATCAGTCACTCTCCAGCTGTAACAGAACCAAGTGAGTACCCAAGGATAACGTGATAGAGCTTTTAGGGTTGTGAAGATGGCTTAGCAGGTAAAAGCATCTACTTGTCACATCTGATGACCTGAGTTTGACCCCTAGGATCCATATAGTAGAAGAAGAGAACTAAGTGAGTTTTCATCATTCTGCTCTTGAAAACAAAATCTCACTACAGACTCCACTTACAAGCTAATAGATTGTAGATAGTCAGACATATTGTAGAAAGGCAGATGATGATAAAATAAGCCAAATTAGTATAAAATGTTCACTCTTTATTTAAAGTCACTATATTCATAGCATATCCAAAAAGTTTAAATCAGTATTTTAGCTAGTATATATATTGTCTATAAAGTTATAGACATTGTCAAATCTGCAGAATACATAGGATCAGCATATGTTTTCAAAACCACATTCTGAGAATACCATGTAGTTATTTATACACTGAGCATATTTTAATTATCATAGGACCATTTTCTCTTACACCAAAAGCATTATACCATCTTTAGAAGAAAAAAGCCACAAGACTATTTTAAGCACTGAACTATCATTTTGAAATGCCTCTTAATTATGGAGCTCACATGCTTCTATAATTTATGAAATATTCCTAAGCTATGGCCCTTTTTTCTTAATCAGACCCCAAGATACATGATATGTGAATTTGTTTCTTTGCAGCTGTATGCTTTCAGTCCCTCTTGAGTTGTCGATTTTAGTAAGGTCTCCATAATCTCCAGCTCCTCTCTCTTCAGATCAGCATGGTAAACCTACTTTGGGGACTGCATTCCCCCCAAGTCTTTCCATTTATTCTGAAGCTGAAACTCTTGTCTGTCACTTTCTCCACAAAGCTCCTCTTTTAAAAATACTTATTTTACTATTTTCATGTGTATGTGTATGCATAAATGTGTGTGTGTCCTTGGAGGCCAGGAGAGAGCAACAGATCCCTTGGATTGGAGTTACAGGTGAGCTGCTCCACGTGGTACTGGAAACTAAATCCAGGTCCTCTGTAAGAGCAGCAAGCACTCTTATTCATAGATCTTTCTTCCAACCCCTTTGTCACAAAACTTCCCTTAGTGACTTTCGTTTTCACTCTGTGACTTCTGATCAAGTTTCCTGAGGAGACACTTTAATGCTCCTGAGTGTGTTAGGAAATAGAGCAGCAAAGGTAATGGCGAACCTGTGCAGCAGCCAGAGTTAACCTGGAAAGATTCAGTGGCTTTTGATCTGTACCTTATGGATGCCAGGAACTTGTGGTAGAATACTATTAAGGAGTGTTACTTTGTTTATGTTGCATTTGCTTAACTCTGTGAAACTGTGATACTTTGCCTGTCTAAAACACCTGATGGTCTAATAAAAACTGAATGCCACAGTGAGGCAGGAGAAGGATAGATGGGGCTGGCAGACAGAGAGAATATATGGAAGGAGAGATCTAGGAGGAGAAATCTAGTAGCCAGAGAAAGAGGAGAACTTCAGGGGCCAGTCACCCAGCCACATAGCAAGCCACAGAATAAGAGTAAGATTTACAGAAGTAAGATAACAGAACAGGAAAAGCCCAGAAGCAAAATGTAGATGTAATAATTTTAGTTAAGAAAAGCTGGCAAGAAACAAGCCAAGTTAAGGCTGGGCATTCATGAGTAAGAACAAGCCTCCATGTGTGATTTATTTGGGAGATGGGTGGGAGGCCCCCAAAAGAACAAAAACAAACAACAATAGTAACTACACCAAGCTTTATGGTACAGGCCTATAATCCTAGCTACTCAGGAGGCTGAGGCATCATGAGTTCAAGGCCAGCCTTGGCAAATTGGGCAGCCCCTGTTGTCTTTGTAAATCTTCTGCTGCTGTGACAGTAGCAACTGAGGAAAGGATGGGTTGAGCCTGGGTCTTCAAGACAGCTGGCAGGAAGACATCCGTGGTCTATCTGATATCACCTGGCTCAGATGGGTGGAGGCCACCCAAAAGCCAGCCTAGGTCATCAAACCTGGGCAGGCAGGAAGACATCCATGACTCATCTGATGCCATCCAGGTCAGACAGCTGCAAGCCACCCTACAATGCTGGGCTGGTGGGTCCCATTATAATGAACAAGTATATGGTGGAGAAATGGGAGAGAATGAGATGCTGAATGGTCCGTGTGCTGTGGAAAGAGGCAGAATGGAAGAAGTTAAGGTGGTGAGGAGTAGGTTGATATCAGTGGGAGGTCTGATTGCCACCTGGAGCCAAAGTAACGTCCAGGCCCAGCCGGTTACCAAAGGCTATGTCTGGTTCTGTGGTCCTACCACAGCCAGGGTCTGTGTGGCTATCCATGGTCCATGCTGCCACAAAAGGCAACAAGGATGCCCAGTGTATGGGGATGCCACCAGTGGCCTTGTAGGTGTCCAAGAGCCATGCCGCCACTAGAGCCAATCTGATATTGGTGTCCTATGCTGCGACCAGAGACCATGTGTTGTCCAGGCTAAAGCTGATGCTGAAGGCCATGTCTGAGTTGACATCTATGAGTCCCATTGCAACTGAGGACTGTGCATGTTGTTGCCCAGGGACCATGCTGCATCTGGGACAATACAGATCTAAATGGCACATACTGCTATCCAATGCCATGGTGACATCTGGGCCAGGGCTGCAGCTGGAGACCATGTCTTGGTCCATAGCCCTACTGCAGCCAGGATCTGTGTTGATGCCTATGGTTCTTGTTGCCATGAGGGCCATGTAGATTTCTGGGGTCTGGGCCACCACTTGGGCCATGTTGGTGTTCAAGGGTCACACTACCATTGGGGCCATGCCAATCTTTGTGCTTTGTGGTGCCACCTTGGGCCATGGTGATATCCAGACTCATGAAGGACCATGTCTGGATCTGTGGTCCTATCACAGTCAGAGTCTGTGTTGCAGTCCATGACCCATGTATGCTGTGGGATGTCCATCTGTACACTGAATATGTGCTTCTGTCATTGGTTGATAATAAAATTGCTTTGGCCTATAGCCAAGCAGAATATGGCTGGGTGGGAAAGCCAAATGGAGGTACAAGGAGAAGGAGGGCAGAGTAGGGCAGACACCAGTCAGCCTCTGAGAAAGCAAGATGTGTAGAAAATGAGGTAGGTAATGAGCCACGAACCATTTGACAAAGCATAGATAAGAGATATGGTTTAATTTAAATGTAAGAGCTAGCTAGAAATAAGTCTCAGTCATTTGCCAAATGTTTATAATTACTATAAGCCTCTGAGTGGTTATTTGGGAATTGGTGGTCAGGAGAGAACCATCTGTTCACACATGTGACCACCAAGGACTGCTCAGAGGCCTGGGTATGGGCTACAACTTGTGGCTTTGTTGGAGTCTGGGGGCCATACACATCTGAGTGGCCTATGATACCACTAGGGGCCATGGTGTTGGCTGAGGCCTGGCCTACTGGTGAGGGCCATGTCTGAGTCCATGGCTCTACTGCAGCTAGGGTCTCTGTTGAAGTCAATGGCCCATGTTGCCATTGAAGGTAGTGCATGTGGATGATGTTACTTATTTGTCGGCACTATTTACTGGGCACAAGAAAACACAAGGTACAACGGAACTTACTTTAAGAGTTTTTATTGGGGAAGGAAATGGTGAAGGAGAGTAGGCCTACTGAAAAGAAAGGTGCAGAGGGCGGAGGGAAGAAGAAAGAGAGAGAGAGAGAGAGAGAGAGAGAGAGAGAGAGAGAGGGGCGCACACTACCTCTGGTGAGAGGGAGAGAAAGCGGGGAGCTGGTAGAGCCTGATTTCATAGGTCACCTCGGCATGTGTTTATGGGCTTATGTAGCTATGCCACACATACACATAGATTATGTGATCATGCTGTGTGCAGATTTCATGACCATGCTGCACATGGATTACATAGGACATAAGGGCCTGGAGTGACTAAGCGTTTTGTTTGACTGCTGACAGTGCATGTGGGGTCATGTGACTCCAGAAGTGGCTAAGCATAATAACAGATGACCAGGGTCAGGTCAGCCACCTGGGTCCATGTTGGTGGCCGAGGGCCATGCTGCAGCTGGGGCCACACAGATCTGAGTAGCCTGTGCTGCTACCCGATGCCATGGTGTTGTTTAGGGCAGAGCTGCAGCTGAGGGCTATGTCTGGTTCCTTGGCCCTACTTCAGCCAGGGTCTATGTTGATATCAAAGGTTGCACAGAAGCCTGGGGTCAGGTCTGCAGCCTTTCCCCTTGTTGGTGTCCAGGGGCCATGCTGCCACCAGAGCCATCCTGATCTGAGTGGCCTATGTTGTCCGGACCCAAGCTGCTGCCAAGGGCCTTGTCTGGGTCTATAGTCCTGCTGCAGCTGAGGTCTGTGTTGACGTCTGTGGCCCATGTCTCCTCAGGTAGCCATGGGAACCATGTATGATGGAATCAGAAGGCCATGCTGAGCCAGCCCTGTCCTTTGTTTGGACTGCCCCTTGCTGGTCACTGCAGTAGGAGAGCTGGTCCTGACCCTCATGGGAGAGCTGTCCCCTGACACTAGGAAGAGATGGTCCCACTCTTCACCACGGGCATGGAAGAGCTAACCCTGTGGTGAGGGGTGGGACAACTGATCCTGATAACATGGGCATAGGAGAGCTGGCTCCACATCTTACCTGAGGGAGGCACCATGGTGGCCTGGACTGACCAGCTCCACTACCGCCCAGGCCCACAGCAAGGCACACCTTAATATCTACCCTATCTAGGACCTGCTGGAGCTGGTGAAGAGACTGGACCTATGAAAGCACAACCACAGAATCTCCTAGACTAGAGGCAGACAAGGGATATCTGAGAGGAGTTTCAGTGAGGATCCAGGATGATAGTGAACCAGAAACCAGAGGCCTTGACCCAGACCAGTGACTCATTGCAATGAACATTTGCTAGTAAAGTAGATAGGACAAAAGGGTACACTGTGTGACACACTGCTCACAATGCCACCAGGAAGAATGAAGAGATGTTGGAGAGGCAGGAAAGTTGGAGGAGGGAAGAGGTTCTTCTGCTGTTATTGTTTTGTTTTGTTTTTCTTCTTTTTTCTGCTGATAAGTTTTAGACCATTAAAAAGCCATTTTTTTATATTTCTAACCATTTCATTGGGTGATTTGTGTTCATAATTTTTAAGTACAAAATTTGGATTGTCTGCTTTAATAACTCTAGACTAAATATAACAAGAAACTTTAAAGGCCAAGATGAGTTGTCTCCTTTGACCTAGAAATATGGATAAATTGATCTGAGTTTAGTAGTGATACAATTCCAAGGTCATAAATACTAGCTCTAGAGTAATTATAAGACAGACACCAGGCCGGGTTTCTTTTTTGTTTTTCTTTTTGTTTTGATTTTTTCTTTTTAACTTTCATTTGAGGGGGCACTGCACTGGGCAGGGGGAGAAAATGGAGGAACTGGGATATAAGTGGAATTGGGGTGCATGATGTGAAATTCCCAAAGATTCAATAAAGAAATTATGTTAAATAAAAAAAGAAAGAAAGGAAAGGTCAATGTTGGCTCACAGTTCGAGAGTGCAGTGTCCTGGCAGGGAAGTCAAGGCAGCCGCAGCTTGAAGAGGCACCTGGTCACATTGTATCCAGTTGGGAAAAGGAGAGAGATGAATGGTCTAGTTTAGCTCATTTTTATGCAGTGTTCCACCAGAGCCCAGGGAACTGAGCCGTTCACTGGTCATGTGGGTCATTCCACCTCAAAGAACCTGGTCAAGAGGTGCCTATAGGCTTGTTTCCAAGGTGATTCCTGCAACTTGACAATGAATATTAACCATAATACCTATCATACATGTTTAAAAGGACCCAGACTGTAGCTCAGAGGCAGCACACTAGCCCAGTGTATGTAATGCCTTAGGTCCAGGCTACAGAACCACACACACCTGTGTGCTCCCAATGGGCTCCGTTTTGTTTTAGGAATATAAATTAGGTGGGCACACCCAGCTTTCCATCAGGTGTTCCTGGGAATCCTTCACTTCCTGTCTTTCCCCACTCATGTCTTCACTTTCCCTAACACCAGCCCATGGGAAACCACCCTTCTGAAGAGGCAGCTTTTTTTCCCTGGGTCTCTCCATCATTCTGTCCAAATTCTCCCTACCATCCAACCTTGATGTTCTAGAAGAATTTTTAAGGAAAGGTTCATCAGTATTTTTTTTTCTTTCTTTCTTTCTTTCTTTCTTTCTTTCTTTCTTTCTTTCTTTCTTTTTTTTTTTTTTTTTTTTTCTATTTGAGACAGGGTTTCTCTGTGTATCCCTAGCTGTCCTGAAACTCTGTAGACCAGGCTGGCCTTGAACTCGGAGATCCTCCTGCCTCTGCCTCAGTTCTGAGATGAAAGGCGTTGTGGCACCTCACCCAGCTCTGTATCATAGTTTTACATTTTCCTCTTTTGGTTTCTTCTCTCATTGTTGTGACAGAATATATAACAGAAGTAACTCAAAGGAAGGAGGGTTGATGTGAGGAAGACACAGAAGAGTCTATGTTTACAGGGCTGTGTGACCGAGATTCCTCACACCTTCACAGACCAAGGGCTGGAAACAGATGAGAATTGCAGGACAACAAAAGAGGTGTCTCATTTTCTCTAGTAAGATCTACTCTTGAACATGCCATCTCCCCCACAAAACAGTACGACCAGTTTGGACAAGTACTCAAAGTCATGAGCCTAAGAGGGCATTTGACTCTCAAATCACAGTATTTTATATCCCAACTGCAATGATATTGTAGTTTATTAATGTATGAACTGAGGTTTTGCTTTTAGTAAGTGCTCTAATTTTGACACTTACTTTTTAAATGATACTAACTACAAAACTTGATAATAAGTTTTGTACCAAACATTATTTCCAACTGGAAAAAAATATTGCAGATTTTTTATGTGTGCATATTGATATTTCTTTTTACAATGTTAGGATATATTTAAAGCAATGTTTTCTTATTGTTTGCAACCACTTGCAAAATATTTCAGATTTCTTTTTAGGTCATAAAATGTGCCAAATTGTTTTTACTTTGAGAAGGAAATTGAGATGCCTATTTATATACCCCTTCTGTTCAGAAAACAGAAAAAAATGTTTTTGAGGCAAGATCTCATGGATCTCCAGGCAGCCTTGAGTTCACTCTGTGGCTGAGGATAGCCTTGAACTACTGATCCTCTTGTCTCCACTTCACAAGTGCTGTGATTACAGCTGTGTGCTACTGTGCCTGGTGAAAACAAACTTGTAAAGAACCTAATGTGTGAATGTGTGCCAGTGAAGTGGCACTCAAGGTTTAAGGATGGTTGCTGCTGAGCTGAGGACCTGAATTTGATCCCTAGGACCCACATGGTGGAAAGAGAGAATGGATTCCTGAAAGCTGTCCTCTGACCCTCACTTTGTACCCAACACATATGTATACACACACATAAAATGAATACATTTCATTTATTGTTTTTCAAAAAGCAATAACTAAAGTAGCTAATGTGCTTTCTAACACCAACAAAAAAATTGTTAGAAGAGTTTGTCTAGCTATTTGCTAACTGTTCTAAGAATGTTGGCAAAGCCATCTCTTTGAGTCCATAAATTTGGACAAACAATACTGCAGGTGCTTATGATAGCATCTGTCACTGTCAGGTCTTCAGCAATCCCTTTGCATTACAGAAGGTACCTCTCCCTGCCTACTTCAGTTCTGCTACAGTGGTTAATTCTGAGAGTCCTACCCCTCCTCCAGACCACAGGTGTACCAAATGACCCAAATGGGCAGTCAGAGTACATGCAGCACTGTCTCTTTGCTGAGATAGTGGCATGGCATATTTTAGTTACTGTGAAGAGACATCATGATCAAGGCAACTTATAGAATAAGGAGTGTATAGTGGTCACAGTTCCAGAGGGTTAGAGTCCATGGCCATGGCAGGGAGCATGGCAGCAGGCAGGTGGTCATGGTGTCGGAGCAGTAGTTGAGAGCTCACAACCTTATCTGCAATTAGGAAGCAGAGAGAGAGCTAACTGGGGATGGCAGGGACTTTTGAAACCTCAAAGCTGACCCTCAGTAACACACTCTCTCCAACAAAGTCATATCTCCTAATCTTTCACAGTTTCACCACCTTGGGAACAGGTATTCAAATATATGAGCCTATGGGGCCGTTCTCATCCAGCCCATCACAGGACACATGGACCTCAGACAGCCAGCAGTCCTCCTTTAACTTTGCTCTATGTTCTCTGGAACAGCAAGACTCAAACATAGGTAGCTTAGGAGTTGATTGTCCGACGTATTTTAAGAGAGAAAGACGCAATTAAAACTTAAAGCTAGAGTTAGGCATAGAGAAGCTTTTAACGGCGTCATATGTAAAGTCAGACGTACTGCTGCCCTTAAAAAAGGTTCCCTTGGATGGGACTGTGAGCCCTACCCTACCTGAGCAGTTGGTGGCTTCTGGAGGACAGAGAGTCGGCTCGTGCTCTGTCACCCTGCTCCAGTATCTGGAGGACAGAGTTGGCTCGTGCTCTGTCACCCTGCTCCAGTATCTGGCCCTACACCTGAGTATATCAGCAGCACAAATTGGACTCAGTGGGTTAAAAAAGACACAGAGAGAAAGAGTTGGGAGGAACTGGGAGGAGGGGTGGACCTAGGTAGAGTTAGGAGAGGAGTAAGGAACGAATATGATCCAAACACATTGTATACACATATAAAATTGTCAAAGTGCCAATAAAACATGTTATATTAAAA
This sequence comes from Onychomys torridus, assembly GCF_903995425.1. Taxonomy (NCBI): domain Eukaryota; kingdom Metazoa; phylum Chordata; class Mammalia; order Rodentia; family Cricetidae; genus Onychomys; species Onychomys torridus. Next base: position 5,710,405 of record NC_050449.1, on the reverse strand, counting down.
CAACAACAGGGCAGGCGTGGTGGTGCACACCTTTAATCCCAGGACTTGGAAGGAAGAGCCAGGAAGATCTCTGTGGCTTTGAGGCCAGCCTGGTCTGCCGAGTGAGTTCCAGGACAGCCAGGACCATACAGAGAGAGACCCTGTCCCAAAAGAAGAAAGACCAACAGCAAGGTTATGGAGCCAACACTGTTCAAGTCCATTTGGTCACAACTGACTGATTTCTGACTAATAGAGTTAAATGAGACAGCATAGGAAATGGAAAGACCTGTGCAAGCAAAGGGTTAAGAGTCTGTCCTGAGGAATGCCACATCATCTCTGCAGAAAAATATACGATAAATTTCATGAGACAGAGTGACCTTTAGGAAAGTGTAGTCAAGACTGTGCCAGGGCTGGAGAGCACTGGAAAGAGCTCACACTGCTCTTCCAGAGGACTGCAGTTTGCCTCCTGTACCCACAGGAGGCAGGTGACAATTCTCTGTGACTCCAGCTCCCAGGGATCCATTGCCCTCTTCCATCCTCCAGAAGTCCCTGCATACACGTGATACATACTCACAGACACACACACACTCATACACATAAATAAAAATGCAAACAAATCTTTTAAAAAAAGATAGTACCATGTGGGGTCCCTTGACAAACATATTAATAATCATGATATAGTCTTTATTTATATCTCATGTGGTTTTTAACCAAAAGTAAAGAGGGCACTCCATTCTAGGAAGGACATTTTTGTGCAAGACAAATGGCTGATATCATAGATGGAACAATGTGTGTATTAATGGCCATCCTACACGACAGTCTCGAGAGCTGCACAAATGGCTGATATCATAGATGGAACAATGTGTGTATTAATGGCCATCCTACACGACAGTCTCGAGAGCTGCACAGGACAGGTAAGAGCCATTGCTGCTCCACCAGAGGGCCTGGGTCAAAAGCACAGTGCCCATTTGGTGGCTCACCACCATCTGTGACTCTAGACATAATGCCCTCTTCTGACTTCCACAAGCACAAGGCACACATGCGCACAGACATACATGCAGGCAGAACATCCATATACATAAAATAAAAAAATAGATAAATCTAAAGAAAAAAATTTTAGAGTTTCCTATAAATGTTCACCATGCAGCCAGTTCATTGAGTGAAGTGCTGGTTACACAAGATGAGGATCTGAGTTCAGATCTCCAGCTCCCCCCAAAATGCTAGGCATGTCCATGTGTGCCTGTAGTCCCTAAGCGAGAAGGCTGAGCCATGAGGATGGCAGCCGTTCTAGCTGATCAGTGAGCTCTAGGCCAACCAGCGGGCTTGTATCAAACAATAAGGTAGAGAAGACCCCCAGAATCAGCCTCTGGCCTCCACACATGCACACCCACACACATACTCACACCTCACGTCCATCATTTGGCTGTGGTCTGCCACAACATTGTTCCCATTCCTTTATAGGATGTACAGACTGTGTTTGCCTCTTCAAAGTGAACATTCAAAGAGCTATGATGGTTTGTATTTTTGTCTCTTGTATGACGATAGCTTCCCCTGTCCATCCTTCCTCTGCCCATATTAAACTATATTGCTACCTTAAAAGGCAAGGGACAGTGACAGTGTTTGTCGCTGCTGGAATGAACTAACCAAATAGCTGTGGTTAGTGTGCAGACATTTAAGATGTTTGGAAGGCAGAATGTCTGGATATCCATTTAAGAACTGAGATTCACGGGAGAGAACTCCATTTAGAATTCAGTGCACAGGCAAAGTGAAAACCTCAGGGGTAGATGAAACCTGGAGGCCTGGCTGACTCCTTTCTAAGTACAGCTCGAGGCCAGGCAAAGAGAGCAGAAAATGTGAATAGGCCCCATTCTGATGTGTGGGCAGATGATTTACTTACACATCAGAAAATAAATAGGAAAAATCTGTTTTTAGTCTGTGTACTTTCCTCTTTACCAAATGTAAAGGCCTTGTGATTTTGCTGAACATCTGTCCAGGCCTGTCTTCAATCTCCCTGTGTAGCCAAGGCCAACCTTGAGCTCCTGATCTTCCTACCTCTACCTCCTGAGTGCTGTGATTTCAGGTGTGTAGCACCATATCCAAACAATGCTATATTTAATTACCTGAATATAGTGACTATTTGAGCACACACTCTATGGAACAGGGAAAGACAGAGAAATTAAATACTGTTTCCAAGTGGAGCAGTCAAATGTGGATGTCCAACCTATAAAGGAAATCAGAGAAATTTATCTACTTGGCTGGATGGAAAAGGAGGGTTTAAAACCTCACAGTTGGGACTGGAAAGATCACTCAGGAGTTAAGAGCACTGGCTGCTCTTCCAGAGAACCTGGGTTTGATTCCCAGCACAGGAATGGTGGTTCACAAGCATCTGTAAGGCCAGTTACAGGAAATCTGATACCTTCTGGCCTCCATAGGCACTGTATGTACAGGACACACAGACAAAACATGCATATGCATAACATGAAGAAGAAGAACAGCAAACCTCTCGGCTGGGCTCCTCGTTAGCTGCTGTCCTACTGATTTAAGAAGTAGCATTTACCTTACCATAATGAGTCTTTCTCTGTCCCTCCAGTCAGCTCCCAAATAATGGCATAGAGACTTATTATTAATTGTGAAACTCAGCCTATAGCTTAGGCTTGCTCCTAACTAGCTCTTATAATGCAAATTAACCCATTTATATTAAGCTGTGTTCTACCACTTGGTGTTAGCTCTCTTCCATCGTGTGCCTCCTGTCTCCTCTCTGTGTCTCCTGTGCATCTCAATTCCTCCTCCTCTTTATTTCTCTCCCCAGATATCCCACTTATACCTCCTGCCTAGCTAGTGACCGTTCATTACACCAATCACAGCAATACATCTGTGTACAAATACCCCACCACACTTACTGGTTTCTGTTGAAATCAGTGTGTGTGTGTGTGTGTGTGTGTGTGTGTGTGTGTAATACTCTGTGAAGCCAGGAGACATAAGACAAGGCTAGAGGAGACAATATTGTTGGGGATGACTGGGGAAGGCTTCCGAAGGAATCAGGGTCTCTATAAGACTTAAAAAATGATGGGTTTTTTTCTTTTTATCTTTGTGTAGGCATGAATACTCATAGGAAAATCATGGGTGTGACACTGTACACCTGTCACGTCAGCACTGAGGAGGCATGGTCAGGAGTTCAATGTCATCCTCAGATACATAATGAGTTTGAGACAAGCCTGAGCTACATGAAACAAAACAAAACAGAAGCTGGTGATGATCTTGGAATTCTACCAGCAAGTAAAATCAGGAACTCTGTAGAAGCTAGAAGAGATATAGCCCTCTTCAAGTGTTTACTGTAGTTTAAGAAAAGAAATGCTTGTTTGAAGCTGGAATATGAGTTATTCTCTCAAACCACCGAGGTGTACAAGTTGCCATGGCCTCTAGGGTCAGGAAACTCTTCTAATAATGAAATGTGAACAACTAAGAACAAGAAATACAAATCTACACATGCACTCCTGCTGCCAGCCTTTGTTCTACAAGTTGCCTTTGTCTCTCAGTTGGCACACTCTACAGTTATATTTAGTGGCTAGATGAAGCAGGGGTTACAGGTGCTTACGGTCCTTGCAGAAAATCCAGACTCAGTTCCTAGCACCCACATCAGGCTGCTCAAAGTCACCTATATGTAACTCCAGTTCCCGGGAATCTGATGCTCTTCTCTGACCTTGGGGTATCTGTGCACACTATGCACATAAACACATGCAGTTACACATACTTGCATGAATAGAAGTAAGTGAACATGTAAAGTTATATTTACACATGGGGGACAGAATTGAACCAAACATATTTTCTATCTGTCACTCTTCATCCCAGTCCTAACAGGTGATTCAATTCATCTCATATCCTGGTAATTTGCATTTTATATGTAGGCCAGAAAATTAGTCTCATAAATAAAACCAAATGTTGTATTTAAGGCTTTGTCCTGTTTTCAGAGGTAAACGGAACCCAATCACACACACCCTCTCTCTTATAGTCCCAGAGAAAACAATAGCCAAAACCAAATAACAGAACAACAGCATTGGGCATGCTGTCACACGCCTGTGATCTCAGAGTTCAGGAAGGAGAGACAGAAGAACCAGGAGTGCATTGCTACCCTCGGCTACACAAGTTTGAGGCTAGCCTGGCTGTCTTAAAAATTTTTAAATCAAAAACCCCTGGTAAAGCCAGAACTGGGGAGTTGAGTCCAGGAGATTCTGTATGCTTCAGACCCTGCCCTGCATAGCTGAAAGATGAACGCCGGCCATGATTCCAGCTCATCCATATTCTTCCACCATGCTTCGGATGAAGGTTCCAGTAACTGTTTTCCATCTTTCCATTCCATTTTTAGTTCTGATGATGCATCAACTGAAATGTAATTACCAGGTTCCTTTTGCCTTATTGGAAAACTACACTTTAACTTCAACGAAGTTTCAGAAAGTGAGGGCAAACCCATTTTCTGGAAGATTCCCTGGTGGACAAGTAATACCTTTGAAATATAACACTGGAATCAAATTACATGAAGAAGAATATTACAATTTCTCTATACTTTCATTTTTTCTTTCACTTTCTGAGAGTGTGGTGGGTTCAGGGCACCCACTCTGGTAAGGGATACAGTTTTTTTTTTTTTTTTTTTCTGGGCCAAGAAGGACAAAACCAAATTTTACTTCTATTTCTTCCTTCAGGAGATGATTGTTGAGCCTGTCTGATGTGTGAAGCAGTTATAAACAAGATGAACAAGATGAACAAGATGATGTGTTTCTTTGATTTAAAGAGACAGTCAATAAAGTGAGCAAACACATGCATTCAAATGTGTAGAGAACATCACAGCTGAGTGTGATGATGTACACCTTTAATCCTAGCACATCGGAGGCAGAGGCAAGCAGATCTCTGCATTTGAGCCCAACCTGGTGTACATAGTGAGTTCTAGGCTATGGAGACTTTATCTAAAAATAAGATATTGAACTCTTGCCAGATCTGTATTCATTCATCAAGTTGTGACATCATTTCAACTTCATCTGTAATGAGTGTGTCATTGAAAATATCTCACAGGGGCTGGAGAGATGGCTCAGTGGTTAAGAGCCCTTGATTCTCTTGTAGAGGACTCAAATTCAGTTTACAACACCAACATTGGATGGCTTAAAACTTGCTGTAACTCCAGCTCCATGGTATCTGATCTCTTCTTCTGGCCTCCAAGGGCACCTTCATTCATATGCTCATTCACAAACATACATACATATATACGTACATACACACACACGTACACAAACACACACACACACACACACACACACACACACACACCATTAAAGAAGTGAAATCTAAAACAAAAAAAAAAATTGTTTGTCTCTCTTATTCTTTAGCCAATAACAATGAGATGACTTTTGTGGAGGCACCCAGAAGACAGTCATCATTGTAGTCCTTTCTTTTTTTTTTTTTTCAAGACAGGGTTTCTATGTGTAGCTTTGCGCCTTTTCCTGGAACTCACTTGGTAGCCCAGGCTGGCCTCAAACTCACAGAGATCCACCTGGCTGTGCCTCCCAAGTACTGGGATTAAGGCGTGTGCCACCACTGCCCAGCTGTCCTTTCTTAAAATGCACTTCACAGGGTAGCAGTACCATCATCACTCAGGACCCCATGAAATTCTCTTGGGCAACACAGCAGGACTTGCTGAGTAGAGAGGGCCATGAAACAAGCTCTCTAGCAGACCCCTCTGCACACCTCTGCACACTCTAGACTCGCACTTGTGCTAATGACTCTCAACATGTTTTATGACTTATAGAGACAATCCCCAAAGTTAACACTTAAAATATAAAGCTTCTTGTTTGGATTTATTTTAGCCCAGGCTGACTTGGAGCTATATAGCCGAGAGTGAAGTCCTGGCCCTCCTTGCTCCAACCTCACAAGATCAAGGATTACAGGCATGTGCCTCTGTACTCAGATGGAAATTCCTAGAGATCTCTTGGTTAGGATTCCTCTCACCAGCCCATCAATGCCTTTTGAGAAACAAAGCTTAACTGCAGCATTGTAGCATAGTTCTCTGATCTCTTTGGCTATTACCTCTGTATTTGGCTCTGTGTTTCTTATTTAATTAGACTGTTTAGAAATTCATCTACACAGCATAACCCCAGACAAAAGAGATAAGACAATCAATAGGGCTGGAGAGATAACAGCCAGTAGGTGGCACACCTAGGAGTTCAGTTGGTGAAGCCTCTGAAGGATTTCGAGCCCTGGAGAGAATTAAACTTGCTTGATGGGAATGTCTTTCTGTATGCTGTGAAAATGTGTTCCTCTGATTGGTTGATAAATAAAGCTGTTTGGCCAATGGTGAGGCAGAATAAGGTTAGGTGGGACATTCTAACTAGAGAGAGAGGAAGGAGAAAGACAGAGAGAGGAGATGCTGCCAGCTGCTGCCATGAGAAGCAAGATGTAAAAGTACAGGTAAGCTGCAAGCCACATGGCAAAGTATAGATTTAGAGGAATTGGTTAATGTAAGATGTAAGATCTAGATAACAAGAAGCCTGCCATGGCCATAGTTTGAAAATAGTATTAGCCTGTGTGTGTTCACTTGGGTCTGAGTGGCTGCAGGACCACGAGCTCAGGTAGGCACAAAAAACCTTTCAGCTACAAATGGCACCCAACGTGGATTTTACTAGGTTAAAGTTAAAACCTTCCTTTTGTTTAGACAGAAAAGGGGAAGTGATGGGGAAATGTCTTTCTGTACACTGTGAATGTGTGTTGCTCTGATTGGTTAATAAATAAAGCCATTTGGCCTATGGCAAGGCAGCTTAGAGGCAGGCAGGAAATTCAAAAAGAGAGACAGGAGTAAGGTAGAGGTGGGGGGGGTCTGGGGATGCCAGTGAGTTGATATATAAATTAATAGTTACGGGCTAATTTAAGATATAAAAGCTAGCTAGCAAAAGACTTGAGCCATGGCCATGCAGTTATAATTAATATAAGCCTCTGTGTGTTTACTTGGGGACAGGAGTAGGAGAGGTTTGTCCTGACCACCTGCAGGCCAGGACACAGAAAAGCTCCAACTACACTTGCTTTTCAGAAAGATATGTCCATCTTTAACCACTGTTAAAGAATGGCTGGACATGAGTCAAGAGCTTATTTTATGTCCTAGGCACGGAGGGCCAATGCATTGCTGAAGCCAGGGTTAGAAGTGAAGAAAGCTGACCCCAGAGACAGTAAGGCAGCTGGCAAATCGTGTTCCTCCCTCAGCCAAACCAATGGGGCATGGGGAATAAGAGAATGCAGTTAGAAGAGCAGGTTAGAGGAAAAGGCTGAGGTGTAGAGAAGGGTCCCTGTGAGTCCCTGGGATGCCACTGGGGAGACACAGTGGCTAGGAGCTTCACAGAGAAACAGAGTTCAGTGTAGTGACTGCAGCGGCCAGAAGAATCTCCAGGAAGCGCCAATCCTGAAGGAGATGGACAACTTTCAGTTATCATCATTTAGTCCACACACTTAAAGGGATGGTTAGTGTGAAGTGCTTGTTTGTCTGCTTTGAGATAGGATCTTAGTGTATAGCTCAAGCTGGCCTAAAAGGAACCATCCTCCCACCCCCACCTCCCTCCTTCTGGGATTACAGGCATGTAGCACCTTACCTGGGTAAGGAGAGAGGATGTTTTTGTTGTTGCTTTGCTCTCTCTCTCTCTCTCTCTCTCTCTCTCTCTCTCTCTCTCTGTGTGTGTGTGTGTGTGTGTGTGTGTGTGTGTGTGTGTGCGCGTGTGTGTTCATATATGTGTGGTTGCACATGTGGATGACAAGGTTGGTGTCAGTTGTCCTCTTGGACTGCTGTCCACCCTACTCAGTGAGGTAGGGTATCTTGCTGAACAGTCTATCTAGCCACTTGCTTTTTAAATTCCCTTCTCAACTCTGACTCACTGGGACTGCAGGCAGTCACACCCACTGGCTTTTGTGTGATTGGGGAACTGGACTCTGTCCTCAGGCTTGCTTAGCAGGTGCTTTATCTACTAAGCCACAGCGCTAACCTAGTACTATTCTAGTGTGAACAAACTGGGTCTTATTTCAGAGAACACTAATGGATCACAGTTTCCTCCTTACCTGTAACTCCTCAGCTGCCTCAGAGTTTCTGGAATGGCAGGTGGAAACTATTTGCAGGAACCAAACCTCACCAACAATCATGCAGCATGGCATTGGTTTGCAAGGGTGGGGCAGCTAGTTCATTCTTCTTGGTTTGTTTGGCTTGGTTTGGTTTGGTTTGACAGTCTCTCTATGTAGCCCTGGCTGTCCTGGAACACATCAGGATCTCACAGAAATCCTCCTTCCTCTGCTTCCCAAGTTCTGGGATCAAAGGTGTGAGCCACCATGCCCAGCTAGTTCCTTCTTCCTAAATTTCTGTGAGTATCCAGGAGCCAAGCAGCTGGATACTAGGTTCTCCTTGGAAAGCCCCCCTCCCCTTCTCCCTCTGCCCTCTCTTCTCCCTCTCCTTCCCCTCCCTATCAGCCGAGCTCCTTCACTATTTATATCTTCTCCTTTCTCCATCCCTGACATGAAAGGAAAAGTTAGATGGTGAGTCACCTTCAGTCTTCAGACAGCAGGACCTGTAAGACAAGTTTTCAACACACCTGTGCCTGAGACACTCACTGGTTTCTAACCCTGCCACCAGGAGCCACTGTGCTCAGCAGATCTCTCCCAAGAGAAGGGTCTCCTAAGGCAGGAAAGGGGTCCATCTGTCACTCATTTACACCTGGCATACCCACTCAAGCACACTACTCCATCTGGTGTGAAGTTGAACCCAGTGTCTAGGATGAAATGAAGTGGTTTTTTTTTTCTTTTTTTCTTTTTTTCCATTATAGTTTTAACAGTATTTGCCTAGCACACATGAAGTGCTGGATTTAATCTCCAACACCACATAAAACCAGGCATTGTGGGGCATGCCTGTATGCTTATCAATGAAGAGTTAGAGGCAGGAGGATCAAAAGTTTACTATTATTCTCCACTACATAGTGAGATTACATCTACCCTGGGACACACAAGACTCTGTCTCTAAAGAAAAAAAAAATAAAAGCAAAGCAAACCTGAATGTCCTTCCTGCAGCTCTGGTGCACTGGAACTTGGGTTTACCCTGGATGAGGGCGAGAGCTGCAGACATATAAACAGTGAAGGAGGGGGTGTCAGTTTCTCAACTCCCTGTCAGCTTTTATTTATCTAGCAAAACTAACACTTCCTTTCAGTAATCCAAATCTTTCTCACAGTTAAAGTTTGGTAAACTGATGAAGAGAGGAAAAAATTGCTAACAAATGTTAAAATATATAAAGTATAAAAATAGTACCTCTGCCCTTTACTGAAAAAAATGTTTTGTTTTGTCATTATTACAGCTGACATTTAAAAGCCTTCTGACTGTATTGTCTGTCCACACTAACAGAATGGAAGTCAGTGCACTTGAGGAGAGACACACCCCATAAAGGAGGTGGCCACTGGGACTCCTATCAGATGCTCTTTCCCATCTGTTTTCTTCTAGTTGGACATGCTCCAGCAGCAGAGATTGTGGGTCTACTCCTGTTAGGGTCAAATCACTCAGGCGTGTGCAGCACTCCACTGGTGACTTCTCTTTGGTAGATGTGAAGCTATTTGTTTGAATTAGCTTCTTTAAGCCATAGTGGGGCATAATATTTTCCTCAAGATGTCCTTCCCTGCCTGTACCAGGGTCCGTGGCTAGTTACCACACTTACGGGCTGGAAGCAAACGGTGAGTGCCATCCTCTCTTTCAATGCCCAGTCAAGCTGGAGCAACAAGTGGGGTCCTTCTTGCCAAACAAGGTAGCTTTCCCCCACTTCTCTCCAAATGTGCTCTAAAACATCTTCCCAACAGCAAAGAGGGACAAACATTCTGGAGAATTTTAGGGCATCCTATCTCCACAACATTATTTAGAACTCCTTAAGGCAATACTTCTCAACCTTCCTAATGCTGCAACCTGTTAATACAGTTCCTCATGTTGTGGTGACTTCCAATCATAGAGTTATTTTGTTGCTACTTCCTAACTGTAATTTTGTTGGTGTTATCATAATGTAAATATATATGTGACCCCTGTGGGGTTGTGACCCACATGTTCAGAACCACTGCTTTAAGGAATAAGAGTTATAAAAATGGGGCTGAGGATGTAGTTCAGTTGGTAGAGGCCTTGCTTAAGATGCACAAGACCTTGGGATCTATTCCTAGAACCATATAAATCAAGTCTAGTGGGACATGTCTGTGACCCCAGTGTTGAAGATTTAGAGTCAAGAAGTTCAGGAGTTCAAGGTTAACTCTTAGCTATATAGAACTTGAGGTCCAATTTGACTACATGAGACCCCAGATATGAAAGTATGAAAAGGGATAGCTCTTTTACAGCTGGGGAGAAGGCTTAGTCTGGAACAAGATGGATGGTGAAGACTGTCACCTTTATATCCTACACAACCTGTTCAACACAGGGTTGCATCTAGGGCTGGGAATAGTCAATGGTATAGTCCTTGCCTAGCTCTTCAAGGCCCTGGGTCTAATGATGTAGCATGTGAACTCTAAGAATCACACACTACACACAGAAGTACAAAGACACACCTCTTCTTTGAATGCAATTAAAGTATCTTTTTAAAACGAGAATTCAAATGACTTTCTTTTGATACAGGGTCTCACCGGCCAGCTTTTAACTCTCTATGTAGACCATAGCTTTCAAATGACTTTAAAATACATATTTGAACCAGAGCTGGAAAGATGGCTCAGTGGTTAAGCATGTTTGATGCTCTTTCAGATGATCTGTGTTCAGTTCCCAGTATCCATGTCTATGGGCTCAGAACCACCAGTGATTTCAGTTCCAGGGTATCTGATGCCCTCTTCTGGCCTCCAAAGTCACCTTCACACATGTGGCAAGCACACACAGAAGTAAACATAAATCCATACATGTGTGTGTGTGTGTGTGTGTGTGTGTGTGTGTGTGTGTGTGTGTCTGTCTGTCTGTCTGTCTGATGGCCTTGTCCTCTTTGCCTTTGTCATTAATGATTGACATAAGTAAGATAAGACAGACAACAAAAAAGCTACTGTATGACTTTTTGTCGGTGAGCAGATGACTTAGCATGAGAGAATAATTCTATTTGGAAATCATAATTGGTGCCTTCAGTCTTTACTAATCAGTCCCTTGAAGGCTAGCTAGTCTTAATCAATAAAATCCTTGAACCAGATATCAAGGTAAATGCTGAAAGATCAGAGAAGCAAAGGAGCAGCCACTAATGACTTCTTACCTTTCCAGATCCTCTGACTGAATGGGGTTGAGATCCTGTCTCCACCCAACTTATATTCTTGTCTCCATCTCCCTATTGTGCTAGGATCAAAGGTGTGAGCCACCACTATGGTTAACTAATGGCTAGCTCTGCCCTGTGATCTCTAGGCAAGCTTTATTGGTCAGAACACAAACAAAATAGCACACAACAGTCTCTCTCTTTCTCTCCCTCCCTCCGTCCCTCCTTCCCTCTGTCATTCTTCCTCTCCCTTTCTACCTCCCTTCTGTCTTCTCAAAATAGTAGTAGCTGATGAAGATTTCAACTTGGGCTTCGTTCTTTTTCTTCACCCAGTTCTCTGAGAACAGGCCAGCAGAGTATCAACCTTAGGTGATCAGGTACCTGAGCTGTTGGATTGTCACTGTGAAAACAATCCATGCTTTGCAGTCACTTCTGCTTGCTCACATTGTGGTCTAGGCTTGCTACTGACATGGACCTCTGTTAAACTAACTCCACCCCCAACCCCACACCCCTCCCTCACATTTCCAGCCTCATCTCAGCTCCCTCACCCCATCCCCCCCTCAAGAAGCAGTGTTGCTTTTCTCCTCAGACAGCCTTGTTTATCACACTGATTCCTTTCAAATGGAACATTAAAGGTATTTTGGATTCCCACTTCCTCTCTCATGTCATTCAGTATATTTCTTGCCCCTCTCTTTCTCTGCTTGATTCTTCCCTAGCCATGTGTATGCCTATTGCATCCAGGCTTTCTCTTTTCAGCTCTCATGTAGTTAGTTGTATCTCTTTGGTTTTCTAACCATAACTCTTTAGTCTATTGGATAATGAGCTCTTGGAACCTGGAGACTCATACAGTGTGGTCTATAATCTGGCTTACCCTGCTGTGGGATAATGCCCTTATACACTGGTTTAGTAAAATGCTGATTGGCCAGTAGCCTGGCAGGAAGTATAATATAGGCAGGATAAGCAGACAAGAAGAATCCTGGGAAGAGGAAGGCTAAGTCAGGAGTCACCAGCCAGACACAGAGGAAGCAAGATGTGAAGGCAGACCTGAGAAAAGGTACCAAGCCACGTGGCTAAACATAGATAAGAATTATGGGTTAATTTAAGTGTAAGAGCTAGTCAGTAATAAGTCTGAGCTAATGGCTGAGCAGTTATAATTAATATATGCCTCTGTGTGTTTACTTGGGGGATGCAAGTGGGAGAGATTTGTCCCAACTTCAGCCAGCCAGGTCACAGGAAACATCTGACTACATTACCCTGTGGCACACTACTATTTCTTAGGCCTACACAAAGCCATTTTATCTCAATGATGGCTGTATTTAGTATTTGTTTGTTCATTGTGACAGTGAAGGAGGAGAAATGTATGGATTAGACACAGACTGTGAGAACATTTTCTAGCCACAAAGATCCTGTAATTAAGTCACATGGGCATGCCATTCATCAACCAATCTGATGAGGAATGGTAGGGACTGTACATTGTGGGGATAAAACAATGATTGCAACATTTTTTAGTGATTTATTTTTTATTTGGTACAGTGCTGCAAGCTGCAAAAATATTCAAGTAGGATTTCAGCAGATTATGACAAGCTAAGACCTAGAAGAAGCCAAGGGCCTTCCAGAGGCCAAGCTGAGGCTCAAGGAGTCTTGGTGATATTTGCTTTTGATTATTAGCCATTTCCTATTATGAATTTCTCATGTGCTATTGTAGCTTTTTCATCATTTATTGGGCACCATTACCCCTGTACTAAAGGAATATTTAGATAACCTTCTTCTCTGACAGCTATGCACAGCCAGGACCCCAGTTCAAGCCTCCCTGTAATTATCGTCATTGACAGCATCCGGCCAGGTCCATCCCCAGATGGAGGAAAGTACCTTATCAGAGATACCTCTCTACTCTCTAAGAACAGACTTAAGCATCCAGGCTACCTGTTTGAGAAGGTCTGGTAGATGTGCCAATTAAGCTTAACTTTCTCCTTTCCCAAATCTTATCTCTAGTTCCAGATCTCTCTTAACTATCACCAGAGGCATCTAGCTGTACACAGGTTGCCTAGCAACCAAGCACACTTTCCCCCACCCTGTAGAAAAAAATGGCAGATAACTTGGACAGATAAACGTCAAAGGGATAAAAAGGCAGTTGTATTTTCAGAGAAGGTGGATAGAACTTAGAGTTGTGAGGAGACAAAGAGGCAGAGAGGAGTAGAGAGCTTGAGGACAGAGAACAGAGAGGGAGAAGGAGAATTTTGACCAGAGAGAACATGTAGACAAGATGGTAGATGAGGAAGAGCCAGATGGAGAAGTACTAGCTGGGTAAGAGCGAGATGAGAAGGACCTAGATGAGGCAGAACTAAGATGAGAGAATTAAGATAGAACTTAGAGGGAGCAGTAGATAAATATAAAGAGAAATCAGGCAAAAAAAGGAGCTAAGCATGAGAACATAACTGAAGCTGGGTATACAGGATTTTATCCCAGAGAAATAAAAGCAAGTGAACTAAAGAGCTCAGTGTGCTGAGATTCTATTTCTCCTCGCCATTGGTAGTTTTCTTTCCTGGGCCCCTGGAAAGTATAATACTAAGGCTGGTCCTTTTAATATTATACAAGAGTGCAGTGTGTGTGTACTATTTTTTTATTTAGGAGCAGTGTGTATGCATGCGCGCGCGCGCACGTGTGTGTGTGTGTGTGTGTGTGTGTGTGTGTGTGTGTGTGTGTGTACTCATCTGTGCCCACAGAGGCCAGAAGAGAGCATCACATTCCCTGGAGCAGGAATTACCTAGGGTTGTGAGCCCACCTGTTGTAAGTGCTGAGGACCAAATTCTAGTCCTTTGGAAGAGCAGCATGTGCTCTATCTTGCCTGAGAAGTCATCTCTTCCACTCTATAGTGATTTAAATAAACATAATTAACAATACTCACCACATTAGGGCCTAATCTCAGTATTCTTTTTCTGCTGGTAGAAGAGTATATTAGAAACTTGATTCAAAACTGAATGTGGAGGCTGATGAGATAGCTCAGTGGGTACCGGCATTTACTGAAAAGCTTCATGACCTGATTTCCATCCCTGGGACCCACACAGTAGAAAGATATAACTAAGGCTTGCAAATTATCCTCTGACTTCCACACATGCTGTGGCAAATAAATAAGTAGATATAAAAATATTAATTAAATACACACGTTATAAAACACCTTTAAAAAACTGAGTGTTGATGCAAATGTCTTTAAAATGTGTCCTCTTTGTCTTTGGTATCAGTGACTGGCCTACGTCAACAAAACAGATTCAAAGGGGTCTTGTGTGCTTCCTCTCACACGAGGAATCCAGGTTATTAAAGTCACACAGACAGAGGCAAAAAATGGAACAGTCATTGCCAGGCTGTGAGGGGCAGACAACAGGACTCAAGTTTCCTGAGTTTGAGTGAGTAAGGGTAAAAGGTTCTGAAATGGAAGACGGTCACCATTGCCCACAAATGGGGTGTACTTAGTGACAGGCCTGGTAAAGACCCTAAAAGTCATATATATTTAAGCACAGTAAATGATTTTTAGTAAAGAATCATGCTGTGGTAGTTTGAATGAAAATGGCCCCATAGGCTCATACGGATTGGCATTATTGGGATATGTAGTGTTGTTGGAGGAAGTGTGTGACTAGGGGTGGGTTTTGAGGTCTCAGAAGCTCAAGCCAGGCCTATTTTGGCATTCTCTCCCTGCTTTCTTCAGATCCAGATGTAGGACTCTCAGCTCCTTCTACAGCACCATGTTTGTCTGCATGCCACCATGCTTCCTGCCATGACAATAATGGACTAAACCTCTCAACTGTAAGTCAGCCCTAATTAAATGTTTTCCTTTGTAAGAGTTGCTGTGGTCATGGTGTCTCTGTACAGCAATAAAACCCTAACTAAGCCATATGCTTTTGAAAAGTTATTGTTGTTATTATTATTATTATTATTATTATTATTATTATTATTATTGACAGAGTCTCTCTATGTAGCCCTGACTGTCCCAGAACTCTTTATGTAGACCAAGCGGTCCTTGAACTGGTAAAGATTGCCTGACTCTGCCACCAATTTGCTGGGATTAAAGGCATTTGCCACTATGGCACATGTTTTTTGTTTGTTTTGTTTGTTTTGTTTTTGTTTTTCATTTGGGCATACTCAAGTTGGAAGTCACAGACAGGATGTGAGAATGAAATAGGATTGTGTAAAACTTTACTCTGAGGGAATTCCTTTTAGAAAAGGCAATGCACAACTCGGGATGTCAACAGGGACAATATTTCTGTACTCTCCTTCAAAGAAAAGCCAAAAACTCTAGTTGTTCATAGTTTACTCATTTTTGCCCAAACATCACTGTAGCCCTAGAAGATTTGATTCTTGGAGGTGTACCTCTGTTCTTAAGAGCACCTCTGTTCTTAAGCAGATGGCTCTGTGGTTAAGAGCATACACTGCTCTTGCACAAGATCTGAGTTTGATTCCCAGATCACAGTGGCCTATGATTCCTGTTCCAGGAGATTCAACACTGTCTTCTGACCTCCAAGGACACCTGTCCAGGTGTCCCATGCTTATACACAGACACATGCATGTTCACTTTTACACATAAACACTAAAAATTAATCTTAAGGAAAGACCTGCTCTCAATAACTGCAAAATATACCTTAACAAGAACACTTCAGGAGGCTTCTCCCCAGGAAAGAAGAAGGTTTAGGGCAGAGTACAACATTGCATCTGCTACCCTCCCCCACCGCCTATTTGCTGTGGGATAGAAACACAAAGCTCCACTCATCACTACTTTATGAAGAAAGCAAACAGACATTTTCTGTGCCAGTCTCCATGCCAGTGCCAGGGGTGTGTTCAGTCAATAATATCTGTGCAGCCAACAAATGCCACATTCTGTGAAAGTGGAAGTCTCTGGAAAGCCTCCAGTGAAATAAAACTTCCTAAGAGACTTTACACTTGCTGATTTGGAGAGCTTTCATCTTGAAACCCACCACTAGCCAAGTATCAAGTTTATTTATTATGGTCAAAGAATAATAGTGTGCAAACAATAGTTCAAAACTGTCAGTAAATTCATCTCCAAGTCCAACCATTTCTGGTGTCTCAGGTAGTTGGGTTAATGTGGCATGGAGAAGGCTAGACTAGCAGGTATGATTAAAGCATGAATCACAGACTGAATCATGAGCAACTCTGGAAGCACTGCAAGAAAATGTCCATTCATAACACACTGTACTTTAGATCCTATTGGGTGAAGGGTAGGCAGAGAAGCCACAGTTCCACCGCAGTGGGCCAATGGGCTCTAGTGGAAACACATTATTCTTATGCACCCCATGAGGCTCCAGCATATACAGCTTGTTTCAGTGACTACTCTTACTCATTCCTTCTCTGGATTTTCTTTCCTGAGAGCCTCTCAGCGTCAAGCAAGATGCTCCATTTCTTTTATCTTCCCATATAAATCACTCTATCTGGGTGCCAGTGGTATAGACAGTCAGCATACAATATTTAATTAGCTATCCACATGAGGGAGTGATAACCCAGGTCTTAGAATCTATACTACAGCTGCATCTAAGACTTCTGCAAAAAACTGAGCAGCAGCCACCAACATTAAAAGTTGTTGTTGTTTATCAAAGAATATGATGCATAGTTCACAGAACTGCTCATAGGTTATGTGAGGGAAGAAGCAATTGTTCTGTTTTATACTGTTTCAGACAGATCCATGGCATTTAGGTGCTTGGAACAGGCACATGTTAGTTAGGTCTTACTGGTTTTCTGTCCTTCCGTTTGTCTGACAAACAGATGTTAAATCACAGTACACAAAAGATAACCCACTGACAAACAGCATTATTGTCTTCCCCTGTGCTTACAAATGAGGTATATATGCAATTGACAGACAAGCTTCACACTTGGAAATTAAAATAACTGTAACTGGGGTTGGCACAATGGCTCATCGGACAAAAGAGATTGCAGCCAGGCCTGAGAATCTGAGTTCAACCCCTGGTATCTACATGATCGGATGAGAGAACCAATTGCAGCAACGTGTCCCCTGACTTCCACAGTGTCGCAAGTGTATGCCCCACTTCCTATAAATACATATAATAAAAATATAATAAAGTGAATGTAATTGTGATCACACATTTTTTTTTTTTTCAAATGTGAGCAGAGTAATAATGAAAATATGAGCCGGGTGTGGTGGTGCACACCTTTAATCCCAGCACTCAATTGGCAGAGACAGGCAAATCTCTGGGAGTTCAAGGCCAGTCTGGTCTAGAGAGTGAGTTTCAGGACAGCCAGGTCTGGTACATAGAGAAACTCTGTCTTGAAAAACAAAACAAAACAAAACAAAATAAAACAAAACAAAAGGAAAGGAAATATGGATGTAAGCTTTTAAGAGAATAATTTAAAACAAGCCATCAAGCATATTGTTTACATGATTTTGTCTGTTTTAAAGTTTACATGCTATTTTTAATGTTGTTGTATGCTTGAAAAAAAACTGAAGCTAAAGGTTCCTGAAATTTAATTGGGAAAAAATGTAAAGCACTTTGATGGATTTTTTTTCCCCATGATTTGTACATTTTTTAAAAACAGATGGCTCAAAAGCACAAAGCAATTGAAATGTAGAAATGAAAAGCAGATCCTTAAGAAAAGTAACGGAGTTCTCAGAAATCCTACCCATGACGCAGGATGAACAGTGGCCTCTCTTGCTGCCAGGATGTCAAGAGAACTCATATTTACTAGGTGAACCTCTACTGCAGGGTAACTTCCTCTTTGCAGGAATTCTATTTTTACCCCAGGGACAGGGTTTTGTTGTGTAGTCCATATTGACCTTGAACTCTCAGCAATTCTCTCTTTTCAGCCTCTTGAGTGAGGAATTAACGATTCCTTTGAAACGCTTGGTCAACACTTGGAAAATCTCCGGGTTTGTACGCCTGCCTATCCAGGTATCACTTTGAGACACTAAAACTGGGGTGCAAAATATGTAAATTCAAAAACCTTCCCACCTTCTTACAGACTGGGGCGTGGGGATGGGACACCCAAGACTCCTCACTGATCAGTGCAGCAGGCCTGGGAAGCAGGCAGAAAACCCTTTCCGCCTTGGACACATGGGCAGGATCCTGAAGTGAAACCTGAACGTGGCTGGGAAGTAGTTTATTCCTGCAAGCTTGAGGACACTGACTTTAGCCAGAGTTAACGTGGGCGTCTCTTCCCGTGTGCCTGGGAGGGACGCTGGGGGCTGGAGATGGTTTGGGGCGCACAGGGACGGGCGTTCACAGTGGGCCCGGAGGGGAACAGGTCGAGCTCAGGGCGCCGGGAGCGAAGTGCGCACGGCGGGGACCGGGCGGGGACCGGGCGGGGACAGCGAGGGGCGGGGAGCGCGGAGGAGGGTCGGCTGGGCCGCGTGCACTCGGCAGAAGGGGGCGGGTTTCCCTGCGGGCCCGAGTCGCCGCGGGGCGCCGCCGGCTAAGTGCGCGCCACCGACCCCACAGCCCGTGAGTGGCGCTGCCAGGAGGCTGTGCTCTGCGAGCGAGCGAGCGAGCGACGATGCACCCCGGTGACAGTGCCCTAAGCCTCGGCCCGGCCTCGGGGCAGCTGCACTGAGCCCTGCGCGCGGGGCACGGCCCTCCGCGCTTCCCCGCGATCCCCGGCGTTCGCAGTGTTCCCCACGCCCGCCGCTGCCGCGGCCGCCGCGCCTGGGCCATGGGGCTGCCCACTCTGGAGTTCAGCGACTCGTACTTGGACAGCCCGGATTTCAGGGAGAGACTTCAGTGTCACGAGATCGAGTTGGAGAGAACCAACAAGTTCATCAAAGAGCTGCTGAAGGATGGCTCTCTGCTCATCGGGGCGCTGAGGAGTGAGTGGAGGGCCCCCGGGTGTGCAGGGCCCCGCGGGGTGCGGGACCCTGGTTAAGAAGCCCAAACCGAGCTTCTTTTGTTTGAATGGATTGGGGACAAAAGCTGAAGGGCTCCCCTGCTGGTGACCAACAAAGTCGGTTCCTATTTACTTCCCTGGCAACACCGGGAAGGAAAAGATTCCTAGACCACCCTACAGAGTCAACCTTTGTAGCTGGTAGCTGAAGAGATGTGAGGACTTTCACTTTTGTTTGTTGTTGCCAAGGTTTCGGTGCCTGGTTGTGTTTTGTTTGTTTTTGTTCATTTTGTTGTTGTTTTGTTTTAATTTTTAAACGTCCTAGAGTGCCAGGCATGGTGGTACACGCCCGTGCTGCCTGTACTGGCGAGGCCGAGGCAGGAGGGATGCTAGGAGTGTGAGGCTAGTTTGAATTAAGAATGAAATAACAGGTCAGCTTGTCTCAAAACAAACGAACAACAACTCCGGGGGAGGAGTGGACTCAAGAGCATGGTTTTCAGCGTTAAAAATGAAGCTAGCAAATTTAGTAATATTTTAGAAAAATAATTTCATACAACAATGACTCGTCATTGATTTGACCTTTAAAAAATATACGTCTGCAGTTTGGCCATTGGCAAGTTGTTTGGACACAGTACAGTACTGGTGGATTTTACAGCCCTAGAGAGTTTTCTGTGAGTACTACATTCTGGCCTGCATTATGTGTGGTGTTGGTCATTGGTGAGCACTGGGGTCTAAGTTCAATTAGACTTCTGATAGATGCAGGTATCTGGATTCTGCCTCCTTTCCCACACCCCTCCCAACAGAATATTCTTTCCTCATTTCTCCTCCAGAACTCACCCTTCGATTTTTACAACTTAAAAAAGTTTCTCACCCTAGACTTTCTCACACTGAGAACCAAGTGAATTACTACATGCTAAAGCTTAACTATTGCCTTTCCCGGGGCCCATTTTTGTCTAAAACAGAAGCTTGGGAAGGCTTTGGCCTCCGAGGCGTAACTCTTGGTCTTTGGCTTTGATGAGGGCACTAAAGATGGCTGGAGAGGCCTCTAGTTGACTGGGTAGTCCCCTTCAGAGGGGTGCTGTCCATGCTCAAGTGGAGTGCAGGACTACAGGACTAGGGTTTGTGTTTGCCTGAAGCAGAGTTAGCGCTCAGCCTCTGATCTATATTTGAACACTGTATACTGTTTTACTAGCAAGGATTTCTTTTAGAGAGATGTCTTGAAATGATTGTCTTCCAAATCATTTTTTGTTTTAGCAATACCCAGTGCTCAAATATTTATGCACCACCTGTTATTTTTCCAGAATAAAGAAAATATGTTTATGCCCATTGTCAATCTGAATTTGAGACTACTATGATAATAACTATTTACATGGTTTGTGAAAATATGGCTTCTTTGCAGTTCTTTGAGTGGTTGTCTACACATATGTGAACTCCCTTTGTATCTGGTTTGAAGTCTTGGTTGAGGTCTCAGAACCAATCTTACTGAGCACTAGGGAGCATGATGCCTCCTCAGAGGGGCCATCCCTTTCCCCAGTGTGCTGTGACAGGCTGACTCACGCTTTGCATGGTGGGTGATCTGCATTTGATGTTTCACAGGGTGAAAATACTTCCTGACAAATATTTTATTTCACTGGTGATACTACATACTTTCTTGGGATTCTTCAGTCTAGCTTTGTGAAGATCATGTGTTTCTCGATTCTCTCTGAGGCGGTTGTCTCACATGTCCCTGAGGGCACCAGGAATGCCCAACCTTTTGATGCTGGGATCTGCATTCACAGCTGTCCTGGGAAGAATGCAGCCTGTGGGCAGGCCCTAGGTTGGATACGCTGGTACCCTGCTTCTTGAATTCGGCCTTATGCCCTTGAATGTATAAACCTGCTATCATTCCAGAATGTAGTACTGTAACTAACACACAGCTAGTACTCTTTTCATTGTGGAAGAAACTGTTTTATTTCTCACTGAATGAATTCCCAGGACTGGTGAGATGGCTCATTGGGTGAAATTGTTTGCCATGCAAGTCCGACCACCTGAGTTTATAGCCTGGAACCCCTAGTGGAAGGAGATAAGTAACTCCCCAAAGTCACTTGAGTTGATCATAGGCATGCCAACACACACACACACACACACACACACACACACAGACAGACACACACACACAGACACACACACACACACACACACACACACACACACACACACACACACACACACACCCAGCTGTCAAATGGGGACTTTTGAAGCAAAAGATGCTTGAAGAGAGAGGAGAGTATTGCTATTTGCTCACCATTCCACTTCTGTTCCCCAAAGAGGACACTCCAGGCCAAGCAGCAGCGGCTGGATGCCAGCCCTCTGAGGCGGCTGGGTCTGAAGGATGTGTCCTAGTGCTTTCCCAGGCCCACCAAGGGAGCCCTGCTCCTCCAGTTTGGCTCTCTGGACTATTCTCCTGTGGATCTGAGGATGTCTTCAGCTAGTTTGATAGTTGTGTCCCTGATCCACCTTAGGTTTTTAACTAAACTTGTATTTCACTAATAATGATTTTCTAATATAACCTGTTTAACTAACGATAGCAGTGTCTGATTTCTATTCTTAATGATGGGGTAATTTTTCTGCATGCATTCCTGTGTATGTGTTTGATGCGGAGTCTTATGCAGCCAAGACTGGCCTTGAGCTCTCTATCTTCCTGACTCTACCTCTAGAGTCCCAGGTTTATTGGCATATGGCACTACACTCATGTGCATGCTCTCTTTTGGTTTATATGTACATGCTTGTTCCAGTAGAACTATGCATGTCTCCTGACCCAGGTTTCTTTAGTTGGTTGTATGGACGACTGCTTATAAATTGAATTAGATACTTTATCTTGTAGGTTTTTCATTTGTTGTTGATGTTGTTTCCTTGTATTTTGTGACAAGGTCTTACTATGCAGTTCAGGCTGGGCTTGAACTTGAAATCCAGCTGCTTCAGCTTCCTGAGTTTGGAATCACAGCATTGCTTTACCATACTGAGTTGAGCCACATTTAAATTTTATTTTATGTATTTGAGTGTTTGCTTGTATGTATATGTCTGCAGCATACATATGCAGTGGCTGTAGAGGCCAGAAGACGCATCAGATCCTCTGGGACTGAAGTTTATAGACAGCTGTGAGCCACCATGTGAGTGCTGGGAATCAAACTCAGGTCCTCTTGAAGAGCAGCAAGTGTTTCCATTTTTACTCATTTGTTTGTCTATTTTATGAGATGAGGGATCACTATGTTGCCTAGGCTAGTCTTGAACGCCTTACCTTGGTTGCTCTTCTTGTCTTTAGATTCCAGCGTTCTTGGTCTGACAGCTCACATGATTTCACTTTAAATGAGTCCATTCTATTTTTGTACCCACTCTAAGGAAAAGGGTGATAGTTTAGCATATCCATCTTGACGTGGGTTCAAATTCCAAGTATGATAGCTGGCAAGTAGCTACAAACATTACTCCTGTGGTTACCCACTTATTTAGTGACACACCTTGTATCTATAAGTGATATTTGACATGTTCTTGATAGCAGTGACTCCAGTTTGGTTCAAGCTGTGTGACTCAGAAACTCCACCCTTATCAAATATTATGTTATGTGAACTTTATTTCCTTTATCAGGTGCCAGTTTTAAAATCTTTAAATCACAGGTTTTTACTTGTTTTTTCTTTTAAGGATCATATGTGATAAAACATTCCAGTGCTATTTTCTTATTCTTTCCCATATACTTTTTTGGTCTATCCTTTGCATTTAAAGAGCTCTTGAGAGCAAAATGAACTTTGTTCTTCAAGTAGACAGTAAGAAGAGAAGTGGGGTGATGATCAGGAGAGAACTGGATTAAAAATAACTGAGATCTCAGCTCTAGCTATGAAGGAGATCGACAGATGAAGTGATGCACAGATTAGCCTGGCAAAGCCATTCTGCAGTGTGTGCACGTGCCAGAATGTGACTATGTGCCACAGTCTGTGCATTTTTGCAGTGTGTGTGTGTGCGTGCGTGTGTGCGTGCGTGCGTGCGTGTGTGTGTGTGTGTGTGTGTGTGTGCCACACATGTGTAGGCCAGAGGACCTCAGGCTGTCACTTCTCTTTTGATATACACCCTGTTTTCAGAGTCTGGGCCTCTTGCTGGCCTGGAACTCAGTGAGTAGACTTGGCTGGCCCACCATGAAGCTCCAGGGATTCTACTATCTCTGTCTCCCAGTGTTGTGACTGAACACACACACCACCACACATACTTCTTTTAAAATGTGGGTTCAGGAGATGGCACTCCGGTCTTCATGCTTATGTGGTAAGCACTTACTGAGTAAGCTGTCTTCCCAACCCAGTTTTTGTAAATTAAAACCAACCAATAATTCAAATACATGTAGCCCTCTGTATCTACAGTAAAAAAAAATAAAGTGAAAAGAGAATGATATAACGCTGTATATAGACTTTTTCTTTATCATTTTCTTACTTAACTGTTCTTCTGCTGTGAAGAGACACCATGACCAAGGCCAGTCTTACATACAGAAGCATGTAATTGGGGGCTTGAGTACAGTTTCAGAGGGTGAGTCCTTTATCTTCATGGCAGGAAGGAGACAGGCATGGTGCTGTAGCAGTAGGTGAGAACTTTAAATCTTAATCTGCAGGCAGAAGTGAGGGGCCAGCATGGGCCTTTGAAACCTCAAAGCCTGCCCTCGGTGACACACCTCCTACAAGGTCACACCTTCCAATCCTTCCCAGACAGTTCCATGAACTGGGACCAAGCACTCACACATGTGAGCCTATGTGGGCCGTTCTCAGTCCAACCAACACAGTCCTTTCCCCAAAGCAATATCGTGCAACTCGTGTATATTCACATTGCATTAGGCATTATAAGTGGTCCAGAGATGAATTAAAGTGCTGTGCAGTGTGTCTGCATTCTGTGCCAACAGTATGCCCTTTAGTAGGCGCTGCTCTTGGATTTCAGTGGCTCCAGGGGTCTTGGGACCATCGTGGTGGATACTGAAATGAGATGATAGGCAGACTAGATAACCCCCTGTCAGTATTCTTCCCTCCAGCGTGCTCGGCGCCACCTGGGCTAGTCTTGCTCAGTTCTGGCCTTTTTCTGGAAATAGCTGGAACTGGCTAGCTATTTGGTTTGCTGTTAACAGTTTCTTAAACCTGTGTTTGGGTTCTTTGAAACAGAGCAGCCATAATGGAGACTCATTTATTCAATTATTTATTGTGATTGTTAAATATATGTGTGATGTCTAAGGTTGGTTGCCAATTTGACAAGATCTGGGAAGAGGGAACCTTGGTTGAGGGCGTGTCTCTAAAGGAGTGGCCTGTGGGAATGTCTGTGAAGCATTTTCTGGATTGGTTCATTGATGTAAGAGGGCCCAGCCCACTGTGGACAGTATCATCCCTCAGAGCTGTTGGAAGGTTGCTCTGAGGGATGGAGAGCCAGTAAGCAGCGTTTCTCTATGATTTCTTCAGTTTCTGCCCACATTTTCCTCAATGACAGAATGTGACCCGGAAGTATAAGCTGAATAAACCCTTTCCTTCCCAACCCTTGCTCATGCTGTTAATCCCAGCAATGCAAACTAGGCCAGTACAAAAGATAGAAACAAATTCTGTGTATTCCTTTCATACTATCTTAAAAGCAAATGAGTTTGCAATTTTAATGTAAACAATACTGAAAAACCAACACAAAACTTGTCAACTCCGTATAATTAATTTAATGATGCTGTTTTGCTGAAACTAATTTTCCTCTCACAGAGATCATTGATAACATCTATAGTGTTTGTGGCTTTTCTCAGTGGGAACTCCTTCGGCATTGATGCTTTGTTGATGGCCTAACCCCACTGCCCCGGTCACTCACTGGGTGTACCACAGGCCTTCTAGAAGCAGATGCTTATGACACTAGTGACCCAAGACCCCAAGAAGATGCATTGCACTCATTCCAGTGGTTGGGATGGGGCACAAGCTGATCTTGTAGAATATGCTAGTGAGATAAGTAGCATAGGTTAGCCCAGTTCCCTGTAGACATGTACTGTCACAGCCACAGACCTCAGTGTGAAGTTCACTGCTAACCATGTATTTGTGATCTGGAATGAGGTAGGTGTTAAAGGTAAAAAGAAAACCCAGTGTCAGTAAACAGTAAATTGTCATAGAAAGGAAGCTGGTATGCTGCCCCAGACCTATCAGCCTGCTGCTTGGGGGTGTAGGCAGGAGGATGAGGAGGGAGTTCATGGCATGACTAGATAACTTGGCTGTGTAGCAAAATGGAGGCAAACCTGGGCTACATGAGACCCTTCTAAAAAGACAGCAATAACATAAAGGAGTTGATAGAAAGATGACGGGCCCCAACTCTCATCTGTTGCCCAAACTCAGCCTTGTCCATGGACTTTTCCTGAGCCTGTCTCTGCTTGGTATACTGAGGCCTGCTCTGCATTCAGAAGTTTCGGTTGTATAGGGAATAACAATTAAGTAAAAAGGGGAAAGGGAAAGTTCACAGCATTGGAGAGGCCATCCACTTTACATAGTCGTTTGCAGATGCACTGAGAAGTGTCACCTGTCGGAAATGCAGTCAGCTGTCTTCAGCTGAAGTGACTTCCACGGTGCCTGTTTACTCTGGAGTGCTGTTGAGTGCTGTACATTCCACTGAGGTGGTTTCGCTTGCTGGATTGGGCAGTCCAGTCAAAAGTGTGAATGTGTAATTACCTCACCATTCATTTGCTCCTGATAGTCCTTAGAACCCGCAGTAAATGAGCACATGCCTTTCAACCAAGCTGTAATTAATTTTAGGAGCTGGATTCAGACTATGGCTCTTTAAGGTCATTTCAGGGACGTGGTGCTCAGAAAGTCAATCAGACTTGTGCTAATTCCAATGGGTGCCTTGGTGCGCATTGGAGTGGAGCTGAGCCAGCCTGGCTGCTTATTCCAATCTTCCTCATTGTGTGTTCCATGGGAGCTTAGTGGGCACTCTAGAATGGTGTCTGTTTCTCCTGAGTTCCTTTGCAACAAGGTGGTCATTGAGGCACTTTCTGGGTTAGAAGATGAGAAAAATGGGTTCCAGTGAGAATAGAAAGGCAGTGCCTGTGTGTTGGAAGGGACATCTTAGCAGTGACTGCTGTGTGCACAGCCTCCTGTCACTGGGGCTAGGAAGTTCTTAGAGGGCAGAAAATTCACGGAACCACTAAATTCTGAGTGCTGAAAAGGTGCTCTCCAAAACATCTTTTCAATCATTATTGCTTCTTAGACTGCAGGGTTAATTGAATGAAAAGTGATATTTAGGATTATGTAAAATAAAAAATACAGTTCACATTTAGCATTGTTTTGGTGATGAGTATAAGTCTAGTAAAGTTTTACACATTTCTATGGAAAGTGGCGAATCTTTTCCCTAGATTTATAAACAGTAACGAGATTTAAGAGAGTAGAATATTACACTGCATTGAGTAAATATTATGCAACAATGAAATGCTTATGATGGACAGATGAGAAAGGGAGAAGGGAAAGAGTTTGTATAATTGTGAATTTCTTTCCTGAATCTTGTTTCTTGGCAGAGGTCTGATTCCAGTGCCAGCCATCTTGCTGCTTGGATCACAATTCTGCCCATGTTAGCTTCTAAGCAGGTGCCATGTGCCACATCCCCACCTGCCACCAGGCAAGTTCACCTTGCAACTCTGCCAGTTTTCCCCCTTTCTTTGAGTTTGCCAGAACGCTGCCCCGAATCTAATAATCTTTACAATGTGTCCTCTGTAGACCAGGCCCCATCCACCAAGAGCTGCTTTTTATTGACTTTCATCCTGAAAGGTAGAACCCACTGCCAAGTGCCTGGTCATAGAGGTCATGGAACCCTGGCTTCATCTTTTGTAGCAGCCAATCTCTGAGTTATGATACTTGGCTTCTGTATGATCATAACAACTCACAGAAAATTAGTTCATCCCAGGTAGCCCCTGAAGCAAAGAGAAAGGGCAAGGCACTAGCAGGACAGTCATTGAATGTGGTTATTTGTGGTGGTGCATGCATGGAATCCCAGCAATTAGGACACTGAGACAGGAAGATCAGGAGTTTAGGGTCATCCTTGGCTACACAGTGAGTTTGAAGCCAACCTGAGCTATGTGTGACCTTGTCTCAAAAAAGGAGGAGGAGGAGGAGGAGGAGGAGGAGGAGGAGGAGGAGGAGGGGGAGGAGAAGAGGAAGAAGAAGAAGAGGAAAAAGAAAGTTATGTAAATCCTTGGCCAAGTGAACTTAAACTTAAGTTTTAAAAAAAATTATTATTAGCTGGGCTTGGTGGCCCATGTCTTTAATCCCAGCACTCAGGAAGCAGAGTCAGGCAGATCTCTGTGAGTTCAAGGCCAGCCAGGTCTACAAAGGGAGTTCCAGGATAGTCAGGGTGACACAGAGAAAGTCTGTTTCAAAAATCAAAAATCAAAATTAATATTTTGTATGCATGTGGTGCTCAAGCTTAGCTTTATATACCATGTGTGTGAGTCAGAGGTTAACTTTGTGAAGTTGTTTTCTCTCCTTCACCTGGGTTCCAGGGATAGAACCCAGGTTTCCAGGATTAGACAGCACGCACCTCCATCTTCTGAGCCATCCCCTGCACCCAGATTTAAACTTCAGTTTTGGTATTTCTAGGAGGCATCTAATTGGATGTGGCTAACCAGAACACTCTACAGTATGTGACTTCACTGTCAAGATGTGTAGCTTTCTGTATACACTTTTAAAAACAGCATTTGCGATCTTCAAGCAAGAGGATTGTGAAAATTAGGAGGGCCTGCTTTTCTACATTTCGCATTCTTGAGTGGAAATAACATTTTAGATTATAATGGACATGCTGGGAGAGGAAGAATCATGTACCTCATGAACACTGCAGAACAGTTTAGTCATGATAGAGTTTGATTTTTCAGTTCTAACTTTTAGATTGGATATTAAAAGACTAAGGGTATTATAAGAAATGCAAAATCCCTGGATGGTGGTAGCCTATACCTTTAATCCCAGCACTCAGGAGGCAGAGGCAGGTGGATCTCCGAGTTCGAGGCCAGCCTGGTCTACAGTGTGAGCTCCAGGACAGCCAGGGCTACATGGAGAAACCCTGTCTTGAAAAACCAAAACCAAAACCAAAACCAAAATAAGGAAGAAAGAAGGGAAGATAGAAAGAAAGAAGGAGAGAGAGAGAGGGAGAGAGAGGGAGAAAGAAAGAAAGAAAGAAAGAAAGAAAGAGAGAAAGAAAGGGAGAGAGAAAGAAAAGAAATACAAAATCATGACATTTTATCTGTTGATTTTCTGGTATAATAGAGTCTCTCATAAATAATGTATGATGATCATACCTTCTGAAGAATGAAATAGGTGGGTGAGCAGTTTCTCTAAACTTAAAGAGCCATATTCTGCAGATGAAAGTTTTCCCATTAATGTTTCTGTCTAAAGGGAAGATGGTAGCTTAGAAAATGATGTTTTCAGGTGTGCCTGCAAGGCGCAGATGGACTCTGAATGCAACCAGACTGACTTTTTTTTTTTTTTTTTTTTTTTTTCAGACAGGGTTTCTCTGTATAGCACTGGCTGTCTTGGAACTCACTCTGTAGACCAAGCTGGCCTCGAACTCAGAGATCCTCCTGCCTTTGCCTTCCAAGTGCTGTCTGTCTGTCTGTCTATCTCTCTATCTATCTATCTCTCTATCTATCTATCTCTCTATCTATCTGCACAAGGTATTACTGTGTAGCTCATAATGACCTCGAATTCACTAGGTAGCCCAGGCTAGTTTCAAACTCAGGGCAACCCTTGCACTTCAGCCTCAAGAGTGCTAGTGTGACAGGTGTGAGCCACCATTCTTAGTACTGTCTTGATTCCTTACAATACATAATGAAATGTATATTGTGACTGTTCATGGCTGGCCGCTGAGTGATGTTTTGTGACACCCACTTACAAGAGGGTGAAACAAGGAAATTTCAGTCATCAGATGCTCCCTCCACAGTGCATCTTCACGTTGAAGCTTCAGCTTGCCTCATGTTGGGGATGGTGTTTGAACTTCAGTCACGGCATATGCTAGCTCAAGGCAACCCAGTTTAATGCAGAGATTTAACAAGGCAATTCCATGTAGCTTATCTGGTAGTTAAAAGGAGGTTTATTTTGGGATAAGTTATAGCCAGTAAAGGGGTCAGTTACAGGATCCAGGAGAGGTGCAGTGCAGTCCAGAGGGGTTCTCTGGAGAACTCTCACTTGGTCTGCAATCCGGCATCCAGGATCACAAGGAGCTTAGAGGGCCGGCAGTAGAGATCTCAGGTCTTAAGGGCTCCTGTATCGGCCACACCCCAGGAGCAGGTCATAGGAAGGCGTGGCGGTTACTGGCTGCCCCACTGCGGTGGTGCTTCAAGGTGAAAGCTAGAATTGCTCCCTCCTGCTCCAGTTTATCCAGATCATCTGGGTGAAAGACATAGGGACTATGTCCTGGCATTGCCACTCACAGGTGTGCTTGGCTAACAGCATTTCATCTCTGGTCACTAGAGCATTTTAGCACTTGGTAGGTGCGAAAAGACACAGCATCAGCAGGAGCTAGTCCGGTTTAGTAGAGAGGGCCTGGGCTTTGGAGTGAGTGCTGTGCCGTTTAGTTCCACAGCTGTTATCTGTATCTATAGACATATCTTCTCTTGTGACTTTACCCACTCCAGAGTAGTGAATATCGTTGACTTCACATGCACATGTTTCTTTGTATTGGAATATTTAAAATTTTTTATTTATATAATGTGCATGGGTATTTTGCCTGCACATATGTCTATGTATCAAATGTGCACATGACTGGTGCCCTCCCTGGCCAGGAAAGGGATCAGATCCCATAGAACAGGGGTTGTAGATGGTTGTCAGCTATCAAGTGGGTGCTAGGAATTGAACCTGGGTCCTCCTGAAAGAGCAGCTACTGCTCTTAACTGCTGAGCCATCTCTCTAGCCCTGTACTGGATCTTGACATCTGCAGAGTAGATAGTGCAATGGATGACACTTGATCTTCAATATTAATTTTCTCACCACTTTCCCCTCCAGATAATATTGGTGCTAGGAAGTGAATATGCTTATTAGATGGCCAGATAAGGAGATTGTGTCCAGCTAACATCTGGAAACGCTGAAGTCAAAGGTTGTCATCAGACCACTTATTAGTGGGACTGATTCTAAAACTCTATGGGAAGAAAAATCATTGAGAAAAACTAGAATACTATGGAATCTTACTACAATGGGATTAATTAGATTAAGCTTATTAAGAAATTGGTATTTGTGGGCTGAGATATGACTCATTTGGCAGAGGGCTTATCCAGGATGCAGGAGACTCCGGACAGTTCAGTTCCTAGCACCACATGAAACTGGCTGTGGTAGTGTGTGCCTGTGCACCAGCACTGGGAGGTGGAGGTGGAGGGTCAGAAGTTCAAGGCTTTATAGTGAGTTTAAGGATAGCCTAGATACATGAAACTCAAACAGAAAGGAAGGAAGGGAGGGAGGGAGGGAGGGAGGGAGGGAGGGAGGGAGGGAGGGAGGAATAAACACATCGACATTTGCATTAAAGAATCTTCTCCTGGGCCAGTGGATGGTGCAGGCCTGATGGTTTAGTTTAATCCCCAGAATCCATAGTGGAAGGAGAGATCAGACCCCTGCAGTGACCCTTTGACCTCCACATTGTGCACTATGGTACATGCACACCTGCACTCAGATACAAACATCGCACCTGTGCTCACACACATACACGCGTGTGTACACACACACAATTTAATAAAGGAACCTTTTGTTCAGCAACTATAATATTGTGTAGTGACTCAGATACAAGGGGGATTGCTACAAAAGTGGAATTGTACAACTGATTATGATTTGCTGTTAAAATGCTGTATTAAGAATTACACAGCTTATTTTCAGGATACCATTTCAAAGATTTTTTTTTTTTTTTTGACAAGGTCTCACAATATAGCCCTGGCTAACTCTCTACATAGACCAGGATGTCCTTAAACTCATAGAAATCCACCTTCTTCTGCCCGAGAACTGAGATTAAAGGTGTGTACCACAACACCGAACTCAAAGGGCTGATTTTTAATTTTCTGGGGATGCTTTATTTAAATGCCATTCATTTTTTTAATGTTTCATTGCTGTGGGATGTATAAGTATGTCAAATGTGTTCCTCTGATTGGTTAAAATAAAACACTGATTGGCTGGTAGCCAGGCAGGAAGTATAGGTGGGACAAACAGAAAAGAGAAAGTCTGGGAAGTGGAAGGCAGAGGCAGAGAGAGCTGCCATGACAAGTGAGATGTAAGGTACAGGTAAGCCACGAGCCACATGGCAAGTTATAGATTAATAGAAATGGGTTAATTTAAGATAGAAGAAGTAGATAACAAGAAGCCTGCCACAGCCATATAGTTTATAAGTAATATAAATGTCTGAGTGATTATTTTATATGTGGGTTGTGGGACTTCTGTGGCTTGGTGGCCCCTGGAGAGAAGCTCTCCAACTACATTTCATTACTGCCATGAAACTCACCCTATTAAACATTCAGTGATTTTTTTCATATACTTAGAGTTGTGCCTCATTACATTATTTTTACAATTTTTTTTTTATCACCCTTGGTTAGCCCTCACATCTCATATTTTGATAAAGTAATAATGCTATTACAATGCTCCAAAAGGTATCTTTTCTAGGCTGTTCTATGAAGATAAACTTTATTTCACTTTTAATTTAACCTTCTGTGTTGAAATGGATACACTTTAAATACAATATACATGAATAAATGATCGTAATACAGTATTCACACTGTTGTGTTAAATATCTTCATTCCATATGAGCATTTTTTGTTAGTTGTAGGAAGTCAACAGACTGAAGGTGCTATTTATGTGTAAATAATTGAAAATGCTACGCTCTACGTACGTAATGTGAAGGGAACCTGAGCAGGCTGCATCTCATGTAAAGCAACATCCGTAGTGGGCTCGAATTCACTAAAAGGAAATTGGATCATGTATCTGCTATGGGATTGAATATGACTTTCATCAAGTGAAGCATTCCTTCTGGAATGAGGCCTGTTGTGTTCAGGGTGTGACAAAGCATGTAGGAAGCCCTGACATGCTGGGTGCTGGGGTGCTGGGGTGCTGGGGTGCTTGTGCTGGGTACAGCCACAGCCTCTGCTGGACTTTACCAGAAACAAGAGGCCATTTGTACAGCCTCTTTAGCTCCCATGCTCAGACTGCTTGTTTTCACATAGGGTCTGCTGACGCCAGTCCCGGTGGGCATCTTTCCATTTTTTTCTTTTTTTTTAAAATGTTAAGTGTCTTTTATTTTAAAAATATATTTATTCATTTTAGTCTGTGTGTGTTTTGCCTGCACATATATCTGTGCCCCAAATGCTTAGTGACTCTGAGGTGTTTGTGGTAGCACTCGCCCTGGGTGACACCTTGGTCCACCCTCAGGCTGGACACACCAAAGACCACAGCCTGAACCACCTCAGCTCTGATTCCAGACTGCCCTATGCTAGGGATTTCTTGTTTTGTTTTGTGTCTGTGTATATGAACGTCTCTGTGCTTACAGAAACACAATGGCTAAATTATTGAAAACAATGATTTTTAATATTTTCTTACCATCCTTTTCCAGAATGTATCACGTTAGTATATATCTGGAATCTGTATGTGTCAAAATGTTTTTTTTTATAAAGTTGCCGCTTGGGCTAAGAAAGTGGCTCAGTGGTAAAAAGCACATATTGCTCTTCCAGAGGACCTGAGCTCAGTTCCCATTACCCATGTCAGGTGGCTTATAGCTGCCTGGTTCCAGCAGATCTGAGGCCTTATGACCTCAGATGGGTACCCACACACATGAGGCGCGCGTGTACACACACACACACACACACACACACACACACACACACACGTAAGAAGAATACAAATAAATCTCCAACTAAAGAGATGTAAGGGCTTTCAGCTATTTTAATACTGCACAGCACTGCTGTGCACTGGCTGTGCTAACACTGTGTGCAGTTTAGGAAGTGATCCCAAGCTATGGAATTAAATTTACTTGTAACTAAAAATGATTAGGAATGGCAAGCAAATGCTATTACAGTTTACTAAATTGATTACTTTTCTATTAAATATAAATTT
Organism: Onychomys torridus; assembly: GCF_903995425.1. Taxonomy (NCBI): domain Eukaryota; kingdom Metazoa; phylum Chordata; class Mammalia; order Rodentia; family Cricetidae; genus Onychomys; species Onychomys torridus. The sequence continues at coordinate 5,677,269 of NC_050449.1, read as the reverse complement.
TATGATCTAAATTTGAGAGAAAAACTAAGGTATAGAATTGTTTACATATTTTTGTCATTACATGAGGAAAATGTGCCCATGAAAATACAATGAAATATACTGAAAAGAAAAGCTATGTGTAGATGTGCAGTGATGGGGTGGATGGGAGCTGTTAATAGGGAGATCCCAGCTTTGGCCCCTGTAGGAAGTTATGGAGACCTACTGGGAGGTTGAGGCAGGTTTGTCAAAGCCTTGCTCTACAGTTTTCTGTTATGTGCATTTGTGTGTGTGTGTGTGTGTGTGTGTGTGTGTGTGGTGTGTGTGAGACAAAGCACATAAAAAAGAAGTTTAAGGAAGGTGTTTATTTTTTCTTACAGTTTCATGACACAAAGACCTGGCCAGGAGTCACACTGCTCCCAGTCAGGAAGCAGAGTAATGAATTCCATTCAGCTGGAGCCTCAACATGGAGAACGGTGCTCCTCACATTCAGGGGGAGTCTTTTCACTTAAATTAAACTTCTTTGGCAGTGCCTTCACAGACATGCCCAGAGGTTTGTTTCTTAGGTGATTTTAAATTTTGCAAGTCGATATCATTGAGACTGGAGAGCTGGCTCCGGAGTTAAGAGCTCTTGATAATCTTACAGAGGACTCAGGTTCAGTTCCCAGCAGCCACAAGGTGGCTCATAACCATCCATCACTCCAACTCCAGGGGAGTTTATGCCTGCTTCTCTCCTTCACTTTCATCAGACACGCTTATGGTGTAGACATATATACAGGCAAAATATCACACACATAAAATAATAAAAAAGTATTTAAAATAGATTAAACATCAGTTTGTGTGTGCATGTTACTCTCTCCGTGTATGTAAACACACACACACACACACACACACACACACACCTGTTAGCAGCAGAATGAATCATCACAGTATGTGTATATACCTGTACATGCAAGTGTCTTTGTTTATATATACATATATACATGTATGTATTTGTATGTGTGTGTGGGGGGCATGAGCTTCAAAGCTCAAGCCTATAACTGTGAGTCACTTGGAGAAACACAGCTTTCCAGTCTTTACTCTTCACATCTTTTGTTTCTAATCCATGGAAGATTTCTCTGTAAATTATTTGCAAGCAACTTGCATTTTGAACCTTCACCAACATCTCCTTCCTGCCTTTTTCCACCTCCAATTTCTGGTCATTTGCTTTGTTTTTTCTGTTTATGCAATTCCGTCTGAGCAGTGTTTTTCTGTCCTTTAGAAACGACATGAAGGCAGTCCTGAAGGTACATATCCAGGTCTGGTCTGTTTTATTTGGCTCTGGTAAGCATACAGTTTTTATGGATCAATTATCTCAGGTGTTCCATGAAAATATAACCAGTTTCCCTAAGTAAGGTTCTCCTGAACTACAGACTCAGGTTTTAAGAATGTTGAGAATATAATTCTGACAATGATTCCAGCACAGAGCCTATAGTGAGTTTAATTTATTTTGTAATTTTTTTAAGTGTCTGGAAAAGATTCTAGTTTCTGTGGAAATCCCTCACAGGAAGACATGGTATTGTTATGTTGAGGTAACATATGCTGAGGCAGATGCATCACAGTTGACTTGAGAAAGTGGGAGATCCAGGTTCGGTAACTGGCTTGTCCTGTCCCCTAAGATTTGCCTTCAGTTGGTTACTTTGGTGTGGACCTTGACCTGGACCCTGTGCTCAGTCTCTGGTGAATTTGTAACTTTTCTCTGAGGGTGTTTGCTAGTTTGTGTTTGGGACAATTGGCTTTGCTACACGGATCCATTCAAATTAAGCCCAGTCATTTATTATATCGTTATTAGCTACTGTTTTAGTCATTTTTTTTTTTTTTTTGACAATTGACAAAATACTTCAGAAGATCAACTCAGAAGAAAGTTATTTTTGGCTCACATTTCAGAGATTTCTCTCTGGCTCATGGTGTCTGTTCATTCTTAGTTGCTCTGATGTTTTGGGAGCTCAGGATAAAAGTGAGGTGAGGAGTGAATGGTGTAGAAAACTGTTCAGCTGGAAAAGAGAGAGCAAGGGGCTGGCTTCCTGTAGTTCCTCAGTGATCCTACAGTGACTAACTCAAGATTTCATCACACCCCCCTTGTGCTGGCATGAAGGATAAGTTGCTTTCTTTAATTTTTGCTGAACATCACTTGAAAACTTTATGGAATTTAGCCAAGAGGAATTTGGTGTAATAAAATGTTAGTTATTTATTAGCTCTGCTTAGGGCATCTGCAAAGAGCCTTCCCTCGGAAGTACTGTTGTTGTCTGCCCTGCTTGCTCCTTCTCTGGGCCCAGCTTCACTGACTTCTATTTACTTAGGGGACCCATGTGTTTATGTTTTTCATGTGGCTTGAATTTTATTATATTTATCAGTCGTCTTTTCTGACCAGATTATTATACCAGTGTCTCTTCTGCTCTTTCTCATAACAGAAAGAAATAATAATTTAAGTCAAGAATTTTGGACCTGTCCTTGGCCTGCCCCTCTGAGCAGATAAGGTTTTCTAATGAGGTGACAGCATCCTGACTTACTTAGTACTACTTAATGATTCAGATTTCTGAAATCCTCGTTTCGTAAAAATAGAATCCTTTTAGCAGATCTTTCAAATGATCTTGAGAGGAGGAAACAAATTTGCTTAAAGAGAGTTGAAATCCATACACTTGTTAAGTAGATTCTTAAACAGCCCGAGGTAGAAAGATTACCATTAGTGACATTCTATAGTTGTACTGCTGTTAAACTTTATTAAAACATTTCAGAGGGTCAACAGTGAATTCAGCTGTTAAGCTTGCTTTTATGTCAAACAAATGTGTTTGTGTGTTTAGTTCTGAGACAATTCAGTTTTATTGGAAGTAGCCATTCCTCCAAACTTCAGCTTCCAAACGTGGTAGATAGTTTCATTTTCCTTCGACTTTTGTTAGTAAATGGGAATTCTTAAGTTCCAGTGTGGAAGGTGTTTTAGTGAGTAGATGTAACAGCCAGCCCTCTAACATCCCTCATAGTTCTTGGACTTGACCAGGAGGTAGTAGACATCCATTAGAGCTGACCTCTCTGGCTAGACTTTCAATTCTTTGTCTTAGTTGAACTACACCAGACAGACCTAAAGAACAGTTATCTACACCAGACTGACTTTGGATCCCAATCAATCATACTATGTACATCTTTGTAACTCTTGCTTCCAGTTAGGAAGTGTGGGAAGGAGGAGCTTTGGTCTGCTAGAACTTGAATATGGAGGTCTAGGAGAACAGTTGAGCCCAGTGGAAGTCAGTGCCCTTGAGGGAGTCTCCCTCCCACTCTGTTTCCTGTTTTCCTGGCTTAGAACTGTCCTGAACAGGCTAGGCTGTGTCCTAAATCAGGAATCCTGTAGTAGAGTAGCACTGAGAAGCTAATGCCCTTGGGGAAGAACCCCTGGAGTGTTTGCAAACTATCTCAGACCAAAGCAGAACCAAAGTCTGTCCTGGGCAGCTGCTTGAGGCTCAGGGAGTCAGATTGTATCTGAGCTTCCCTGTCCCCTTCCGCCTTCCCCCAGTAAGAAAGGTGTTTTGCTTATTTGGTTTTCAGAGTAATGTTCTGTTTCTCTAGATTTGTACTCTGGCATATTATGCCAGAGCTAGGAATCTAGCTGGAAGTAGTTTATGGTCTTCCCCTGAGATTGAAACTGGTGCTCCCTTCCCAGAGGTACACTCTGGGCATGGCTTCTTGCACCACTAGGGACCTTATAGAAGGTCGGGAAGCAACCATTCTTGTTATAGAAATATTACAGAACAGAGAGATGAGCAGAGAACTGAGGTAGGTGAGTTTAGCTGGTGGAGACACCACTAGAGCAACTGTAGTGAGCCATCTTTGGGAGAGTGGCAGCCTCTATTTGGGAGGACAGCCTGGCCATGCAGGGCAGCATGAACCCAGCATTGAAAAGAAAATCAACTGCCTCCTTGACTGGCTATTGGGAAGTGCGGGGAGACCTGGGAAGGGAAAGTCTGGATGTCATTGGCCTAAAGTGCTCAGCCGACTCCCGCGTCTGATCTCACTGCCGGTTCTGCACTTGAACTGTGCTGAGTTCCAGCATGGCCTGCGGTCATACCATACTGAATAGGGCTCTTGTGCAGCAATGTAACACTTACCAGTACAGAGCCAGTGCGGGCCTGTTTATGGTTCATTGTGCAGGATGTTTTTGAGCTCTAATAGTTAGATACCAGAATTTAATTATGAGTAAATGAAATAAATGAGCGGATGCTGGAAATGCAAGTGAAGACAGTGGAGTCAGTAGTTACGGCAGGAAGCCCATAGAAACTTCTAGTTAGTAAAGTTGCCAGTTGTTGATTCTGAAATGGAATTGGAGCTGTGTTTTTGTGGTTTTAGATTTTTGGGGTAAAACATGTTTCCTTAGGAGGAATATATTCTTAGAAAGTGAAACTGAAATTTATTCTAAAAATGCACTAAAAAATAGAAAATTATCCAATAGTTTTAGGAGTGTGGATTATTTTATTTATTTCTGAAGATGGGCCTACATGAAAGAAGGAAACTGCTCCTCTTTTCCTCCCCCTTTTAAACTGTCTAAAGGTTATGTTTTGAACAAATATGTAGCAAAGGCAAAGAGTATTGATTTAGAATCCAGCTCTGAGGCAGGGCCTGGGGGAACACACCTGATGAATTCTTGAGGTACTTAAAGCTATAGAATGAAGTGTTCATGGGGGTGTCAGCGGTCTAGAGCAGCTGCCTAATGACCATCACTAGCCCTTCATTAGCTGAGGATGTTCTGGGCCGAGCAGAGAATACACTCCAGAGACCGTGGGGGAAGAGATGTCACCTGGAGCTTGATGCAGATTTAATGTTCACTTTCTACAAGAACTGTCCTAGCATCCTTGGTGTCAAGTGTCCCAGTGGCTCCGAGCTTGGTTTGATCCTAGAAGGTTGCTGAAGTCTACTTAGTAAGTTGAATTAATGTTAGAGGAAAATAGAAAATAATAAGATGCAATAACTTACTGAATGTGTGAAGGAAGACATTGTTTAATGAGGATCACACCTGAGTCTGGTGATGGGATGGAGGATAAGGTTCTTCTTTATTACATCCATTTATGTGTGTGTGTGTGTGTGTGTGTGTATGTGTGTGTGTGTGTGTTTTCACCACCTGGATTCTGGGGTTGGAATTCAGGTCATCAGTCTTGGCGGCAAGCACCTTTAGCCACTGAGCAATCTTGCTGGTGCAAAATGTTAATTCTCACTGTCAAAAATTAAAAAACGAGGGAAACCCTATGCTGAGGGCCACATCTCCTGAGGTAAGTGGCTCCGCGGCCTGGATGAGGTGAAGGCTGTCAACTCTGCAAAGGTGGATAAGCAACCCTGCCGCTGAGAAGTGTGCTGACGCCCCAGAGTCAGGCTCACAGTCCTCTGGTGAGGATCACATCTCATAGGCCCTATGAGGCCCTTCGGAGTAGAGCTTGTTGACCCCCTTTAAAAAATCTAGATGGCACTTAGAGCCATGCCGTCCAGCAAGTGACATAAAGGTCAAGAAAGCTAATTCACCTCATTTTGCAAGCAGACATTTTCTCCTTGTACTCACACCTCTGCAATCAGCCATGCCTTTCTATGGCAATGAGAGCTTCAAAGTTTGGGAGGGACATGGATTGGCTGTTAGAAAAAAAGGCAGATTTACTCAAGTGAGCAAGTTTGAAACAGGGAGCAAAGGTTGTCATCTTTGGTTTCAAGATGACAATGAATAAATCCGATGAAATTTTCAACACATAAAAAGTGGAGAAACTGGTTACATATAGGTTAGGAATTTAAAAATGGGTTGCAAGTGAGAAATCAAAACTGAGGCCCTGAAATTAGAATCATCTACCAGAGAGTGGGTAGTAATTTCTCAATCTTCAGGACACTTATAAATATCAGCTACTTAGATTATCAAAAAAAGAGAAAAAAAGTGAATGGCTGGAGTTCTGCTTATCTATGACATTTGTGCTCTTCTAGAGGACCAGCATTCATCACAGCATTCAGGTGCTGACTCACAAAGGCTTGTAACTTGAGCTCTGGAGAATCCAGTGCTGTCTTTAGGTCTCAGCAGGCACTGCAGACACATGTGTACAAACATATACGTACATAAAACACATCTAAAAAGGCGTAAGAGTGGTAGCTCTGTTGGTAGAGTGTTTGCCTTGCATGCATGGGGCCCTCCCTGGGTTCAATGCCCAGTACCATATAAACACATAAAAGTGGGTGTGGTGCCCCCCAGGCAGGTGGAAGCAGGAGGATCAGAAGTTTAAGGTTCGACAACACAGGGAGTTGGAGGCCACCCAGTTCCGGGGACGGGGTTCGAAGCCTACAGTCCACCATGGCCAGGAAGGAAAGGAACAAAAGCCTGCCAGACAGCGAGGATGTAGAGATTACATTTGACATGTGCAGGAAACAGAGAGAAAGAACAGGAAGTGGGGCCAGGCTACAAAGCCTCAAAGCCCGCCCCCCCGTGCCATATTCTCACCAGCAAGGCTGCTGCACCGGAAGTTCTAGCACCTTTTCAAACAGTGCTACCTCCAGGGGATGTTCACATACATGAGTCTCTGTAGGGTGGTTCTCACTGAAGCTCCATGTCATGTAGCAGTTCTGTGCTTGTGTAGAATACTTGTTTAAATGGATTCTACACTGGATGGAATCTACAGTTTTTCATTAAGGCTTAAACTAATGAGCGTTATTTGAGATGGGGGGAGTTGGGGGGAGAGGTTTGTGACAGCTCACGATTTACTAAACACAGTGATTCTCTTATAGACAAGAAGAGCTAACCATCTTTCAAAGAAAAAACGCATGACTGAAAAGACCCCGGAAAGACCCATGGGCTAAATTAAAGTATAACAGTGTGTGGTGCAGGGAGACCAGAAAGAAACATTTCAGGGACTGTCTAAATGACTTCTGCTTCTTTTTCTCTAGTTCTTTCTTCACCACTGGATGTTGTTTTTGTTTTGTTTGTTGTTTATTTTTTAACTGAAATACTTCTTGTGTGCAATGTTGTCAGAAAACAGGTACACACGAATCAGGGGTGTGCTCATGGGTACAGATTTGATGCGCTTAAGATGCTGACTGACAGATGCGTCTGCTTCAAGCCCTGTGGGAAGTTTTGGCCGCTGTAATTATTTAGCATTGGTCTCTGTGGCAACAGCAGGAAAATGTGAGGAAAACAAACATGGATTCAAAAGAAGTAAGAGATCAAGCCTAGTGGAAGCCCACAACTGGCCTTCTCGGGGTCACAGTCAAGCACATTTCTTTGCTGGTGTGTCTGTCTGTGTTATTATGGGAGCTCAGATCTATGCTGCAGACTTAGCTGTACTTCTGTCTTGTGAGGTCCAGGCAGTCTCATACACTCCTCCCCTCCCCCACCCACCTCTCTCTCCTCTCCCTCTGTCTATTTCTGTCTCTGTCCTTCCCTCCCTCCCTCCCTCCCTCCCTCCCTCCTTCCCTCTCTGCCTCTCTCCCTCTCTCCCTCTCCCTCTCCCTCTCTATCTCCCTCTCTCTGCATGTTTGCAGGCTCCCACTGATAGGTGGGAAACTTAGCTCTACCAGCTCTCAATCTCTCTCTCTCCTGTAGATGTTACACATCTTGAATGTGTTATTCAGCGTAAAAGAACAGTGCAGCCATTTCACAATCACAAAGAGGAGTACTAAGAAGAGGACCGGAAAAGCTTATCACAAAGCTATTTCTCACTTTTCACTTCCAGGCACTGCCCTTCCATCTTCTTGCTGTTGGCTGAGTCATTGCCCCTCTGCCCACTCAGTCTGCATCACTGCCTCAGTGGGCTGTCACTGTCCCTCCTCCCGGCTTGTCTAGGAGGTGGCAGGCATGTAGAGCATGCTGGGATTCTGAGCTCTTGCATTTCAGCCACGACAGACTGTACAGTCTCATTTTCTAACCTGGGCCTGCACTGGCACAGGAGGAAAAACTATGCAGACTGTCTACACAGGAGAGTGGTCTGTGTAGATGAAGTAGAGACTGCCAACATGTCACTCCTTAATTACTTTCTTCAAACTTCCACTAGGTTCTCAGAAACTATGTATGAGCTAACAACATTAAATGAGATGTTTTCTTAGCACCTACAGTAAATTGGAGATCTAAGAGAGAACTCAGGAGACTCCACAGGTAGGTTGTTTCCATGTAGTTATTCTTAATAACGTTGGAAAAAAATGAGAAGAGGATTTGTACGGATGGCTGTTCTGATGGTGGGAATATAATTATTTTTGTTATGTTTTCCAAACTTTCTATAACATTTCAGTACTGTTTTTGCAATAATGTGAATTTTTAGTAACAACAGAACTATTTCTCATGGGGAATACAAACTCTCCAAGAGGAAAATTCCAGATTTACAAAACTAACACAGTTAAATACAAAATCTAAAGGAATGTTTAGAAAAAGATAAACAAAAACAAAACAAAACAAAGTCCTCACAGGACTTAAAATGACTTCCACTACAGCCAAGAATAGTGGGGGAGGGGAGGCAGCTTCTTTAAGGGAGGGCTGACCATGTTTCCGTGGATTGCCCAATGACCAAGTCTACATGAGCAGCGTGAATTCCGTGGGTTATACAAAAGAAAGAGACTAGGACATTAAGGGGAATGTGTGTGTGTGTGTGTGTGTGTGTGTGTGTGTGTGTGTGTGTGTTTCTGGAAGGAGTTAATGGAAAGAATAAGGGTGAATATTATCAAAACACATAGTATGCCTATATTAAATTCTCACAGGGTTAGTAGAAATACATTAAGAAAGAAAAAACTTAAAATAAGGACTTTTATATTAACTTTGTGTGGCTTTGTTGCTTAAGATAATTTTTTGAAACATTATTGATAAGTTGTGTTTATTTCACACATAAGCTTTTAGCAACTTAAAATACATATGTAAACAGACCTTCCATTATTCTTTGCTTACAATATTTTACTGTGAACATTTTCAGAATGCTCAAAACTTTTGCAATGACAATGAACTACTATATACAATTTCATTTTCTACAAGTGTATATATTTTTAAAGGCTTCTCTAAACTAAGCCAGTACTACAGTTTCAATATCATTCCCCTCTTCTTCCTCTGTGTATGAACATATGAAGTCTCCCCTGTTACAGTCTTGCATTCGGTGTGGCTCATTTGTTAAAATGAACACGTCTGTTCATAGATTGTTATTAGCCAGTCTGTAGGTTTCATCATGTTCCCTCTGTGTCCTGTGTCTGTCATACTTCACAGAATGAATGGTTTCATAACAGTTTTGCATTTCCCAGAATGCCATGGAATTAGGACCATGCGGTCTGTAGGCTTTTCCTATTGGCCTTTTACTTAGCTTTATTCATCTTGTGATGTGGTAGCTCTTTTAATGTTAAACATTTTACTGTATGTATGTAACCAGCTAGCTTGTCTGGTTTGCCTTCTTGGACCACATATTAGTTACTTACATGTTTTGCCTGTAATGAGTAAAGTTGCTACAAAGATTTGCTTGCAAGGCTTACATGATTTTTCTTTTGCCTGCTGATCTGAGAGAGTACATCAATTGGTTTTTAATGATTTAAAAATTTTAAATATATTTATTTAATGTGTATGAGTGTTTGCCAGTATGTATATGTGTATAATGTGCATGCTGGTGCCTATGGAGGCTGGAAGAGGGCACAGGAACCCCTGGAACTAGGGTTTTACAAATGGTTGTGAGCTGCTGTGTTGTGATCACTGTTGAAGACATTTTTATGCATTTATCTAAAACAAAAAAAAAAAAAATCCACAATGGACTTAAAACTAAAAAAACAATTAGCTTTATATCCTTCCCTGACTTCTTTCAGTAATTTCAGAAACTTTTTGGATTGATCCAATCTGTTAACTCTAGATTAACGTTAATAACAGCAACAAAGAAATTATCTTCAGGTGTTTATTAGATGAGGGTGATAGCCAGAGAATATCATTGTTCCTTTTATAGGACATGAGTACAGATAGACTTGATCTTTACATTCAATAAATTATTGAGTGAAATAGTTAATATATTCACACACAGATAAATCTTAGGTGCCAACAAAAATACAAACATCAAAAAGCTGAAAATCCATCTGGTACTGATTTGTGCCTGTAATCCCAGCTGTTCAGGAGGCTGAAGCAAGAGGATTGCAAAGTCAAGGTATGTCTAGTCTACAAAGTGAGTTCAAGGCCAGCCTGGGCCACTTAATGAAGAAGTTTGTGAATAAAGAGGAGAAAGAGGGCTGGGGATACAGCCTGATGGTAAAACAGTCGTCTAGCATGTGTGAAGCCCTGGATTTGACCCAGTGTATTATAGTTACTTTCTTTTGCTGCAAAAAACCACCATGACCTGGCAGGGTTGCGGTGGTGCACACCTTTAATCCCAGCACTTGGGGGGCAGAGCCAGGGGGATCTCAGTGAGTTCAAGGCCAGCCTGGTCTACAGAGCAAGATCCAGGCCAGGCACCAAAACTACACAGAGAAACCTTGTCTCGGAAAAACGAATAAACAACCCCCCCACCCCCCATGACCAAGACAACTTATATAACAGGAAGAATTTACCTGGGTTTATGGTTCCAGAAAGAGAACAGCCCATCATGGCATGTTTGCATGACAACAACAGGCAGGCAAGCTTCGAGGAACAGGAAGTTCACAGTCACATCTCAACCATGAGCACCAAGAAGAGAGTGATCAGGAAGTGGGGCAAGACTAGTAACACTCAAAACTCACCCCCTAGTGACGGGCTTTCTCCAGCAAGGCTCTGACTTTTAAAGATTCTACAGTCTCCCCAAATGAAGCCACAAACTGGGGGCCGAGTGTTCGAATATCCCAGCCTGTGGGGGACAGTCTTCTTTCAAACCCCCATACCCAGTACAACAAATAGCAGAACGGAACAGAGTCCACATCTTGACAGCTGCAACATGAAGAAACCACAGAAACGACCCTTTGAGTGGGTCATGCTCCAGAGGAGAGACTGCCTGGTTTCAAAGCCTTTGGCAGGAGGGCAGGACAGGAGAAGTAGATGTATTCTCTGGTCAAGAATAGCCTTTGTAGATAAAGTTTAATGACAGCTGGAATACCAGGGCTTTCTCACAGAAGACATCTAGTATGCATGTGGCAGCTTGAATTCCTTTCTACTCAAGGACCTTCAGAAGGCAGTGTCCCCCATTAGACCAGTAAACACACTGGCAGAAGCTACCGCTTAACAATTGCAGAGTGTTCTTTCCTTAAAGAGACACAAAAAGAACAGTCTTAAAATTTTAGCTAAAGACTTTATTGCTATGCCTATGTATATGGTGTGTGTGTAGGTGTTCATGCCACAGCACTTTTGGAGTCAGGTGATACCTTTGTGGGGTCAGGTCGCTCCTTTCACCTTGTCATGGCTTCTGCAGATTGAACTCAAGGCCACCAGGCTTGTTTTGGCAAGTGCGTTTTCCTACTGATCCATTTTGCCAGCCCTATAGATAATAATTAACTGCCCCCTATATTATTTTGTGTAGACTTTAATTATATTTTCTCATCTTGAAGCTGATTTTTTTTTTTTTTAAGCTGAGTACCAAACCCAGGACCTTGCGCTTGCCAGGCAAGCGCTCTACCACTGAGCTAAATCCCCAACCCGAAGCTGATCTTTAAGGATAGAATACAAAGCAATGGGTTTTGTCATTCATTATACATTGTTCTTACCTTCCCCAGTCTTTATTTTTTAATTTTTCAATAGAAAGCTTGTTTGTAAATAGTTCTAAAGTTAAGTAATGATGTTTTGGTGCCTCTTAGAAGGATCTAGATTTCTGTCTGTTATTTTGTGTTCCTTCAAAGTCAGGACTGAGTCTTGGTTCTAAGATTTGTGGGCAGGTCTTTCCTGTTTAGAGCTTGTATAGTTACTCTCCGATGACAGGCTACTTGGGAGAAATAGGTTCTATAACTCAGTGCCACTGGATTTTGTGGGCTGCTTTGGGGAGCCTGGGAGCTCTGGGGAGCCTGGGAGCTCTGGGGAGCCTGGGAGCTCTGGGGTGCCTGGGAGCTCTGGGGAGCCTGGGAGCTCTGGGGAGCCTGGGAGCTCTGGGGTGCCTGGGACCTCTGGGGTGCCTGGGAGCTCTGGGGAGCCTGGGAGCTCTGGGGAGCCTGGGAGCTCTGGGGAGCCTGGGAGCTCTGGAGAGCCTGGGAGCTCTGGAGAGCCTGGGAGCTCTGGAGCCTGGGAGCTCTGGGGAGCCTGGGACCTCTGGGGTACCTGGGAGCTCTGGGGAGCCTGGGACCTCTGGGGTACCTGGGAGCTCTGGGGAGCCTGGGAGCTTTGGGGAGCCTGGGAGCTCTGGAGAGCCTGGGAGCTCTGGAGCCTGGGAGCTCTGGAGAGCCTGGGAGCTCTGGAGCCTGGGAGCTCTGGGGAGCCTGGGAGCTTTGGGGAGCCTGGGAGCTTTGGGAAGCCTGGGAACTCTGGAGAGCCTGGGAGCTCTGGGGTACCTGGGAGCTCTGGAGCCTGGGAGCTTTGGGGAGCCTGGGACCTCTGGGGTACCTGGGAGCTCTGGAGCCTGGGAGCTCTGGGGAGCCTGGGAGCTTTGGGGAGGGTTTATTTTGACTATGGAAGGCACTGGGTGCCTGCTGTTGACTCCCTCACTTGAAAGCTGCTGAAGGAAGACTGTTGGTGTTGCCTCCTGCCCAGGCCAGTCAGCAGGCATGAGGATGCCTGGCTCGGTGTCAGGAGGAACACACTAAGCAGAACTTCTCAGAAGTGGCTTTCTCAGAGGGGTCTTCTCTCACCTTTTAATGAAAGTCAAACAGCTGTTTGGTTCCTTCTCCTGTGTTTTGGCCCTGTCTCTTTCTCACATGTATCACCTTTTACTATCTATCATGAGATGTGTTTCATTTAACTTTTTTGTTTTAGCTCCATTCCCCCACCCCCACTTTTGAGACAGGGTTTCAGATGATGTAGTCCAGACTGGCTTTGAACTTGTGATTCTGCTGGTTCATCCTCCTTAGAGCTAGGATTATAGATTTGCCTCACTCACCAGGTTTACTTGAGTTGACCTCTTTTGTTTCCTGTATAATCCCCAGTACCTAGGGCAGTATTCAACAAAGGCAGAGTGAACAAAAGTTGAATAGCTCTTAAGGGTTTGAAACAGGTAGACAGAGTTCTTATGCCATTGCTCCTGCAAACTCACACCCACAGATACATTGTCATTGTCCTGGTTAGTTTTATGTCAACTTGAAACAAGCTAGAGTCATCTGAGAGGAAGGAGCCTCAATTAAGAAAATGCCTCCATCAGATCAGGCTGTAGGCAAGCTTCTAGGGCGTCACAGGATTTCTCTGGGTGGCTTTGAAGCCTATTTTTGTCTGGCCTTGAACTCACAGAGATCCCCTACCTCTGCCTCCCGAGTGCTGGGATTAAAGGTGGTGCCACCACCGCCTGGCATTTTCTTAACTTGTGATTGATATGGGAGGGCCCAGGCCACTGTGGGTGGTGCCATCCCTGGGTTGGTGGTCCTTGGGTCTATATGAAAGCAGGCTGAGCAAGCCAATGGGAGCAAGCCAATAAGCAGCACCCCTCCATGGCCTCTGCATCAGCTCCTGCCTCCAGGTTCCTGCCTTGCATGAGTTCCTGTCCCCACTGCTTCTGATGATGAACAGATATATGGAACTGTGAGTGAAATAAACCCTTTCCTTCCCAGGTTGCTTTGGTCATGGTGTTTAATCATAACAATAGTAATCCTAAGTAAGACAGCCATAAAGCAAAAAGCTGTAAATATAGGCTTTTGATTGCACCTGGGTACAATGAACCATGCTTATCTGGATTGGGAGGATCTCTTCTCTGAGTTCCAAGGTACATATTAACTCCTTTAGGATGTTTTTGGGCATGCTAGGTAGGTCTTGTGGTCAAGTCAGACAGTAAGGCCTCCAGAAGACCCTGAGAAAAAGGACTGTGTGCATACACAGGGAGCTGCATCCTTGGCTTAGTGAGTGTCTATGTCTTGGTCATGGTGTTCTTCTCCACCAAGACACTTAACATAAGCCTCAGTTTTGCAAAGGGAAAAACAATCTCCAGTTCCCTCCGTGTTGCCCAGTCAGATCTAGAATCTGGAAAGATGCTTCATGTGTCGATGATCTAAACATAAGGATCTCAAGTCTGTTAGGGCATAGGTCACGTTAATTAGCAAACCACAAAGACTGTCAGATTAGCTTGTTCACATACTTCTTGTTACTCATGATGCAGCCAACCTCCATGGACCAATGGCCACTTTCACTTGATACAAACTAAGTGTGGACATTGTGGGTAAGAGCTTTGATCTGCAGGATTCAAATCTAGGTGCAAACTCCAACTAGCTGGGTGTCTGTACGCAGGCTGAGGAGATGATCATCCTCAACTCCTGAGAAAACTGTGCAGGTGCAGAGTGGCAGCTCTTAGCAAGATGCTTGGCACAAGCTAAAGGCTTCATAAGTATTGGCTTAAAAACACAAAAACAAAACCACTTGACGGAGTGTTTGTGCAGTTAAAAAAAGAAAAAGGCTTGTGGGGCTTAATTCTCTGCACCCATTTGAGTGATGAAGGAGTTGCTGAGTGGAATAACAAAGACATGGGGATAACCCCCAAATTTCGGAGAGATCAAGCTTTCCTGGTGTGTGAGCATACATATATATTGACACACTCATACACACAATTGAAATGATTTTCCCATTGGTTTATAGTCACTGCACACTGTACTGGAGTACACAATGACATTTCATATATGTATATGCTGTACTTTAAATACACTCCTTCCCTTTCTTAGTAACTTTAAAATGTACTTATGCAAATTAGTTATTGGCAGTGCCTCCTGCAGACTATCTCTCAGTAAAGCGTCTTCCTGCAAAACCAAAGGTCCTAGGGTTGCTCTTTCTTTAAAGGAACTTTGTCTTTGGACCACAGGTTTCAGTGTCATCTGTAGTGATTATCTAGCTCTGGTCTTTAACCTCTGATGAAACCAGGAGAAAAGGTCACATGCAGAGCTGTTTTTAAGGGAACAGCCCTGCATCCATTAGAAAGTTTTAGAAGATAGGAGTATAATCTCTCAATGTCTCTCATTAGTTTATAGCGCTAAGCTACATGTTTAGATGCTTGTATGCACTAGCTGGTTTGAGCAGTTTACCTAAGGGAATATGTGACAACAAAGAAATGTCAAGACATTTTAATAAGAGGAGCTAAATATTCTTATCAAATCATCACTAAAGCCAGTTTCACAAACAGTGATTTTAGATGGCATGGTGGGGGCAGGGGTCTCAGGTTATCTCAAGACTCCAACACTGCCCTGGAGTTGACTTCCTTTTTTAAAGTTATAGCAGTAAACAGTCTATTCTGTTTTGCAAGACTTTTTGAGACCCTTGAATTGCCTTCCAATGTTTATGTTGATACTGTGGTTGGATGTGAGATGTCCCCATAGGCTGTTGTGCTTGAACTTCTGGCCCTCAGCTGGTGTTGTTCTTTGGGGAGGTTTTAGCACCTTCAGGAGCCTGGGCTTAGCTGGAGGAGGTGAGTCACTAGGGCAGAGCCTTGAGGTATATGTCCTGGCTTCACTTCCTGTCAGATCTCTGCTTCTAGTCTAAGAAGATGTGAACAAGCAGCCCTGTACTCCTGTTGCCCCAGCAGATAGATGCCATCATGCCGCCCTCCAAACAAGGAGCCAGTAAATCCTTTCTCCCTCACATTGCTTCTTGTCAGATATTTGGTCACAGTGATGAAAAATGTAACTAACATTAAGACTCAATTTAAAAAGTGTGGGTCTAGTGAAATGGCTCAGCAGGTAAGTTCAGTCCTGGGACCCACGTGATGGAAGCCACCAACCTCGCTACAACCCCTTTAATCTACAGAGGTGACCTGTCTGCACGATATGCTGGTATACGCAATAGTGGCACAGAAGTTGTCAGAGTAACCAACGACTGTCTGATTGAATTTAAGGCCCACTCCATAGGATGGAATCCATGCTTGACATTGCTTTGGTGGCCAAGAACCTGAAACTAGACAGGTCATGTACCTAAGGCAATACCAAATATCGTTGT
Organism: Onychomys torridus; assembly: GCF_903995425.1. NCBI lineage: Eukaryota > Metazoa > Chordata > Mammalia > Rodentia > Cricetidae > Onychomys > Onychomys torridus. The sequence goes on along the minus strand of NC_050449.1, from coordinate 5,661,290 downwards.
TCTGCTAAAGCCGCAGTTCCTAACCAATGGGTCTTGACCCCTTTAGGGGTCATATATCAGATGTCATGAATATCATATTTAAATTACAATTATAACAGTAGCAAAATTACAATTATAAAGTCACAACTAAATTTATGGTTTGGGTTCATTACAGCTTGAAGAACTGTATTAAAGAGTCACTACATTAGGGAAGTTGAGAACCACTGTGCTAAAGGAGCATATCAGTATAATGGCTCCTAATGACATTCTGTATGACATGCTATACTCATAGAGCAGTGTCTTGCTCAGCCAGCATCAGTGATGCTTCATCCTGAAGTAGGTGGGAAATAATACAAAGATATACAACTGGAAAGTGTACAGAGAGTGAGAGGTCTTGGAACACTCCCTCCTAAATGGGATGTCTTCATCAAACTCCTCCCCTCAGGGCTCAGGGAACTATGAGGAAGAGGGGGTGAAAAGATGGTAAAAGTCGGTAGGCATGGAAGAAACCAAGGAAACATTGTCTTCCAGACACAGTAGACCAAGGCACAGACACACTGCAGCAGTGTGTACAGTGCTCACACAGGTCCAAGTGAGACGGACGCCCAGCACTGACAGGGGAACTGGACCCAGACTGTTAGGGCTCGCGATTAATGTCTAATTGATAACTGCTCAAGAAGGTAAAATTATTTTCTCCAACGGAGTCTCACTGGGTATACAAACAACACTTAGAGGAGGCCCGCCCAATGCCCAGCAGTAGATGCCAACACAAAACAAATTCAGTGGGACTTTGGGAGATGTTTTGTCTCATGATGCTTTTTTCTTTTTTCTCGAGACAGGGTTTCTCTGTGTAGCTTTGCGCCTTTCCTGGAACTCGCTTTGGAGACCAGGCTGGCCTCGAACTCACAGAGATCCGCCTGCCTCTGCCTCCCGAGTGCTGGGACTAAAGGCGTGTGCCACCAACGCCCGGCTTTTTTTCTTTTTCAATTGTCTTTTGGGGGGGGGGGGAGGGGAGGGGAGGGGAGGGGAGGGGAGGGGAGGGGGAGGGGGAGGGGAGGGGAGGGGAGGGGAGGGAAGGGAAGGGAGGGAAGGGAAGGGAAGGGAAGGGAAGGGAAGGGAAGGGAAGGGAAGGGAAACGAAACTGTGCTTCCCAGTGTGGTCTTAGTAATTCTGTTTTTAGCATAAACACCCAGAATCTATATATGACTTCTAGGCTCAGGACTGCTTCTGCTGTGGGGGTTGGTGTGGGCTTGGAATCCACTGACTTGGCTGCCCCTGTGCTGAGGGCCCCTCTTCCCTATGCCCTGAGAATTTTCTCCTTCCTGGGATAAAACGGCTGGGTAAAGCAGAGAGATTTATATTGGCCCCAAGGACACAGTCCTTCATGATGAGAAGCCTGCAGGCTCCTACCAGCTTGGCCTGAGGTAGAGAGCCTGTGGTGTGGATTTCTCACATCTCTGTGGGTCAGGAAGCGGAGAGCTCAGTCTGGACCAGGTCCAGTCGCTTGCCCCCTCCTTCTTCCAGCTGCACCTCCAAGGGTTCCACAGCTACCACTGTCTGGGATCAAGTGTCCGAACACATGAGTGTGTGTGAACACTGCACAGGCCAGCCCTGACACATGACTAAAGGCATTTATTTATTTTTTTTATTGTGGCAGTTATTCCTGCTGGCTTCAGAATGCCTTTGTGTAAGAGCAGAATTAGTTTGAACTGATGTGGTTCTCCTGTTTTGTCGCTGTCTTCTGGTCAAGAGTGACTAGAGTCACATTACTGAAACTGACAGGACACTTGGGGCGTTTTCTGATTTTCTTTCTATAGTATTAACAAAGGGTTTACTTTTATTTATGTGTGTGTGTGAGAGAGAGAGGGAGGGAGGGAGGGAGAGAGAGAGGGAGGGAGGGAGAGAGAGAGAAGGAGAGAGAGAGAGGGAGAGAGAGAGAGAGAGAGAGAGAGAGAGAGAGAGAGAGAGACAGAGAGAGAGCCATTAGAGGCCAAAAAAGGTATAGGATTCTCCGGAGCTGGAGTCCCAGGCAGTTGTAAGCTGTCTGATGTGGCACTGGAACCAACCAAACTCAAGTCTTTTGCAAGGGTAGCCTCTCCAGTCTGTTTTCTGATTTTCTAAGCAGAAGATATCCATGAGGTAGAATGTCCAGTAAAGGCTGAGACAAAGTTGCTTGTTTGCTGCTTTGAGTTTCTCAGAACCAGGATGCTCCAAAAACAAGCACAGAAACAGAATTGAAGTGTGCAGCAAGAGCTGTGTGGATGAGCAACTGCCGACAAAAGAGCTGCCATGTGACTGGGGCTTGCTAGGGTCCAGGTCTACTCAGTCCAGTGGTCTGACTGGATGCAAAACTTTACCACCTGACCCTTAGGATCCACCGCCTCGCCGTGGCTGAAGTATAAAGACTAAACAGAACAGCCAGGCATTGGTGGTGCAGCCTTTAATCCCAGCACTCAGGAGACTGAGGCGGGAGGATCTCTGGGAGGCCATCCTAGTCTACACAGATCGAGTTCAGGATAGCCAAGGTTACACAGAGAAGCCCTGTCTCAAAAAACAAAAAATAAAAACCACAACAACCAAAAAAGACTAACAGAACAATTTCTTCATTCACATATTGTTGTTTTATACTGTGAATAGTCTTTAAACATTTTATATTACATTTGTCTGTCAATGTATTTATTGTGTGTGCACATGTGCATATTTCTACATACTACTATTCACATGTAGAGGTCACAAGACAACTTGTAGGATTTATTTCTCCTAATACCATGTAGGTCCTGAGGAATGAAGTCAGGTTCTCAGGCTTGGAGGCAGGAACTTTTGCTCACTGAGCCATCTTGCTAGCTCTTCTCCTACGAATATTGTATGAGTTTGGAGTTTATTACTAAGCACACACATGCTGTAAGCTCCAGCTGTTCTACTTTAGTTTCTCTGAGTGGGTAGAGTCCCTTTTGTCTTCCTTAAGAGGCTTGCTGAACTCTGGAAGAGGAGAGCCCATGAGATGGCTCATCCTCAGGACCCACATGGTGGAAGGAGAGAAGTTGCTCTTGACCAGAACAGGTGCACCCACCCCCCCCCCCCAAATGAAAATGTTTAAAGTACATGAACTCTGGTGGAGGAAATTCCATAGGTGACTCCAACACAATCACTCATGTCGTCTTTGTCCTCACACTTGAAGCCTGAATAATTCAAAGTCTTGCAGTGGCATTTAGAAGTTAGACCTGTGGGAGGTCGGGGTAAAGATCAAGGACAGGATTGCATTTTAATTGGACAGGAAATGTTGTTGTATGATCCAGTGGCTGTCTCTGTAATGCAGAAAGGCTGTGTGTACATGTTCACACAGCTAAGGAAATGCTCGAATTTTTTTGTGTGGTTTTTGAGCTGGAACATGTCTTTCCCAAAAAAATCTTGAATCACTTTTGCTGTGACCACTTAGGTGGGATCTGGGAGATGCATGATTTTATTTTGTTTAATAATTTGATCAATTTTGGGGGGAAGCCTTGGTCCTTTTAGAAAAAGCATGGAGATAAGGAGGACTCATAGTTCTGTGACAGTTGGGAGCATTTTTCTTCCTTTATGTGGTCATGTTCTGCCACAGCTTCAAAGTCTGTGCATGCTAGCGCTTCCCACTTGTCCCCTGAGGAGGCCCTGGTGGGAGGACTGCCTGGTGGAATTCCCTTGTTGCATTCTTGAATCATAGTGAGTTGAGAAACCCCGAGGTTCTGTGCACATTAAAGCTGGTAGGAAGCTGTAGGGCTGCTACCTCTTTCTCAGCCAGGGTGACAAATGAAACCTAGGCTGTAAAGAGTCAGAGTCCTGGAAGTGTAACCCTCTCTCCCCTTTCCAAACACTCCCTTCTTCATATTTTACAAGCAATCCTTTTGCTGGGTGTGGTGGCGCACGCCTTTAATCCCAGCACTTGGGAGGCAGAGGCAGGTGGATCTCTGTGAGTTCAAGGCCAGCCTGGTCTACTTATTGAGTTGCAGGAGAGGCAGGGCTACATAGAAAAATCGTGTCTCAGAAAAAAAAATCCTATGTAGCACCTGTTATAGAGAACAGGACTATGTTTCCATAGCCTGAAGGTACTGTTCAATTTCTTGAAAAAACCTTTATGTTTTATGGTCATTTCACAAACTTGGAGTTCCCACACGTTTTGTCTTGGTGACCGTGGTGGTATCTTCCTGTCAACACATCTACCTGTGTTGGTTGTGTGGCCCATCCTGACTTTGCTCACCATTTACTCTTGTCACTCACTTCTGGGTCAGGCCCAGAATTGCCCAGCCCCGAGCCACAGCTTAATTATTTGTGACAAGACGATCTCTACTTTCTTTAAAATTTAAAGCAGAAAAAAAATTAATGCATATTGAAACTTCTTACTGGCCATACACAGTCATAGATTAGTGTTGATCGGATGCTGGGAGAGAGTTCCAAGAGTCTCTCTGTACTGAAAATGACTGCCAATGTTTGCTTTTCTTTTTACAGCCTCACATACCTTAAACTGGCCTTGAACATGCACTAATGACCTTGAACTCTTGATCCTCCAGCTTCCATCCCCCAGTGCTAGGATTACGGGTGTGGTACCCAGCCAGGCTCTCACATAGGCTTTCAGAGCCTGACTTACCCATCGATCAGGTTCTTACTTCTCCTTCTTGTAAAGAAGGTACATGGTAATTTCTTTCTCAATAGGTTGTAGATTATAAACTGTCAAGTAAGAATCATGTCAGAACCTTTATTATGTTTCCACATAGTGTGCAGTTGCTAGGTGCCAAAGACTTTGTTTTTGTGCCCAAAGTATCCCCTTTGCCCCCACCACACCCTCAGTGTTCAGGGTCAGTGTTGGTTGTAAGGCTACTGTAGCGGCCTCCAGAGCTGACAGTTGGACTGGGCTCTATCCATCCTAATACTTGATAGGTGATCATTTATATATGTTACTCCTCATCCTCTTTGGTGCTAATTATGGGGAGCGGGAGAGTGGAAAGAAGAATTTCTTTAATGTAGACTGGAACTTGAATGTGGGAAGGGCTCGCATTCATTGAGACAACCAGAGAAATTTGTCAAGTTAGGTGGTGCTGCTGGGGGTTGACTTTGGAAGCTGTGATACCATGGAGTGTGAGGGAGGAGCTGTGAGGTGAGCACTTGGTGCCATCTTTCTTAGGACTTACAGAGTAACATGGGAAGGAAGAGAACCTACTCCCAGAGTTGTTCTCTCTACTTCACACACACACACACACACACACACACACACACACACACACACATGACACACATACCACACACACACACACACACACACACACACACACACACACGACACACATACCATACACACACACACACACACACACACACACACACACGACACACATACCATACACACACACATACCACACACACACACACACACACACACACACACACACACACGACACACATACCATACACACACATATACCACACACACACACACACATGACACACATACCACACACACACACATATACCACACACACACACACACACACACACACACATGACACACATACCACACACACACACATATACCACACACACACACACACACACACACACATGACACACATACCACACACACACACATATACCACACACACACATACACACACAAACATATACCACACACACACACAGACACATGCTCATGTGTATATATATATAGACATATACTAAATAAATGTATTTTTTTTTGAAGTGTACACACAGGGCTGGATAGATGGTTCAGTGGTTAAGAGTACTCGATGCTTTTGCAAAGAACTGGGGTTTAGTTCCCAGCACTTACCTGGTGGTTCACAATAATCTGTAACTCTATTTCCAGAGTATCCAAGGTCCTCTTCTGACTTCCATAGGCACTAGGCATGCATGTGGTGCACACACATATGTGCAGGTAAAACATTCATACATATAAAGTAAAATAAATAAATCCAAAAGAAAAAAATTAATAATTGTACACAGAAGGATTTGGTGCTAGTTTCAATACTTAAAGCAGACAAACTTGGCCAACCTTACATGCAGATACATTCTCATTTTGCAGGTTAATCAGAGTGTTGCTCCTTAGTCTTGCCCCTGTTAGTGTCAGCTATCAACTTGACACAGCCTAGAGTTAGAGGACCAAGTTTCAATGGAGGGATTTCTTAAATTAAATGGGCTTATGACCATGCTTGCTTGTTAGAGGTTGTCTGACTGATGGTTAGCTGGGGAAGATACAGCCCACCTCTGGTAACACTATCTCTCGGCATCCCACACTGCATGAGTCAGCAAGCTACCTTCCTCCATGGTTTCTGCACCAGATTCCTGCCTTGATTTACCTTAGTGATGGACTGTTACTTGGAAATGTAAGATTAAATATGCCCTTTCTTCCCCTAGAGGGTTGCTTCTGAGCCTGGTGTTTATCATAGCAACAAGAAAGCAGACTAGAACAGGTTTCTTAACTGCTTTGGTGTAAGGAAACTTCATAGTTTATCAGAGTGGTACATATGAAAGCCTGTGTATTCCCCAGTAGTGACAAGGATGTCATAAAGAACCAATAATTACTACTAAAATGATGGTAGGGGAGTGGAAATGTTCTATTACAAATGAAGTAAGCGTGTGGAGATCTGTTTGTTATTACATTTCATGCTTTTGAATGTTTTGATTTCCTTTCCTTTAAGAAGCAGTTGTGGAAAACAATGCCTGTTGCATTTCATGGCAAGGATGATGTTCCACATTTTGTCTGGCTGTTTAATTTAATAACACTCAGGCAGGTAGTGAGGCCCACTGCCCCTGGTAAATCTTCAGCTGCAAAGAAAATATGTACCAGAACTGGAAAGATAAGCTGTTTCTTGAGACCAACCTTCATTTGATATCTTTTTGAAAAGTGCATGTACTCTCTTTAGACTCCCAGGATTAAGACGAAGAACCATAGAATACGAATATTTGGCATTTATTTATTTATTTATTTAAAAAGAATTTAAGACAAGGTCTTATGTAGGTAAGGCAAGCCTTGAACTTACAATGTAGCTGAGGCTGGCTTTGAACTCTTGGCCTCTTATTATCTCCACTTCTCAAGTGCTGGGCTTGAGTTCCCATAACTAGATTAGAGACTCTTTTAAAGATAAAAAGAGAGATTGTCAGTATTAGTTGAAAGATTCAAGGTTTGTTAATTGGTTAATATTTTTGGACTGATTTTTTTCCTAAAGAAATTATAAAATAAGAGGCTTGTGTTGATTAAAATACTTTTGGATTTTTATAAAATTCAGGGTATTTCCACCTCTTTTTTTTTTTTTTTTCCCAGCAAACTTGTTTCAACCAGGAAAACTCTTAATTTGAAAACTTGCAATGCTGAGCTATTTCTTTTTATGGCACTGAAAAGCAATTTCTAATTGCATATTGCTCTGAAAAGGATACAATGAACATTGTCTTTCCCTGTAACTGAATTTTATTTGTGTGATTAACTGAAGAAGAAATACTCCAGATTTATCAAATCTGTAGGGATTAAATGTTTTGAGCAATAAAGTGTGCTAAATCTACAAACTATTTGTAGAATTTTTAATGAAAAAATCTTGAAAGTGTAATGTAGCAAAAGTATACTGGGTCTGTGTTCCTTGTGGTCCCTCCCCCATCCAGCAAGTCCCCTTTCCAGTTCCGTTTGGTAAACATCAGTTTCGGATGGCCTGTACACTTTGAATCTTGCCAGGAAGTGGGGTGAATGGAACTTCTTTTCCCATGACCCTTGCTGTCATGTCCTTCCAAGGGCTCCTTATTCAGAAATGCCTTGATAACCACACTCATCCCTTTCATGCCCCACCCCTGCACACAGCTGCCCGAAGCTCCTGACCCACAGCCTAGCCACTGCTTACCTCGAGCAGTGGATATGTGAGAATATTCGAGTGGGAACTGTGTCTAGAGATAGAACAGTATTTTTTATCTGAACTCCAGTTTCTTAATGTTGACCTGAAAAATTGGAAAGTTTAATTCTTTTTCTCTCCCGGAAAGTTTAATTCTGTTGGGCTCCCTAAAATCTGTGTATTGTGCTTAGTGTTTCTGTATAATTTTTCACATTTTGATGAAGTCTAAAATGCTAGAACACTGTGGATTCTGTTTCATGTCCTATCATGATTTGCAAGGTTTATAAAGATGCAGCTAGCTGGTTTGTAATCGTCTGAAGTGCTTACCTACCATGCTCAAGGCTCTGGGTTTGATCTCCTAACATTCATAAAGCCAGGCATGGTAGTGCCTGCACTCCCAGCAGTCAGAAAGCCGAGGCAGGAGGAGTGAGAGCTGAGCAAGGTCATCCTCAGCTACATAATGAGTGCTAGGTAACTGACCCTGTCTAGGTAACAAGACCCTGCTAGGTAACAAGACCCTGTCTCCTTAAAAACAAAGACACAAAGAAACAGGCAAATGGGCATTAAAAGGAAAAACCTAGCTATGCTGACTAACTCTTGGCAGCCCCTCCCCCTTCCTTTGACAGTTTGCACTTGGCTTTTTTATTTCTGTGTAGAAGAGGAGAAAATATATTTGCTATGGAAATACATACATTTATTCCCTTAATCTTCCAAACACCCCTTCCTCTCTAGGTAGAAAACCGAGATGATGAGGAAGAGCTTAAGTGATCTGTCCCAGATAGCAAGGCTAGTCACTGTGGAAACAGGCTGCAGACCTGTTTGAAAGGCAGCACCAACGGGTCTGTTCAAGGGAGAGAACTAAGGGTGAGGAAAAGAAGCCCCCCCAGGGGGAATGTGTGATGCATAAGGGGTTCTGGGATGAAGGAGGAGCTGGAGAAGCTCCTCTGTGACCTCCTGTGGTCCAGACTCCACCTCTGCTGCTCTAGGGGACCCTTCAGCCATGCCCAGAGTTTGATACAGGGCTGATAGGACTTTGGATCTTTAATAATAAATGTATTCTTGTAACACACACACACACACACACACACACACACACACACACACACACACACACCCCTGACATGTGCTGTATAACAGTGATCAACAACTTCCTGCATGCATTTGTATGATGTAACTAACTCCTGTGTAGCCTAGGAGTGACAGGCTCCACCTTCTGGGACTGTGTAAGCATGCAGAGGTTAAATCGCCTAACAATGCATTTCTCCAGTATATCCCTGACAGCTGCACGCCTGTGTTCATGTGTGGTATGATGTGTATATACAGGCAGAGTACGTTAGGTAGGTAATTGCTACACTTCATATCTCTTGTTCTAAGGAGACAGAAGTTATGAGAGGGTTGTGTATGAAGCCTGCTCACTCCTGGAAAAAGACAGATTTATCTGATGGGCAGTCAGGGCTCTTTGCAGAGCACACAGAGAGTAGGAAGGGAACGTCTGAGCCGGGCCCTAGTTTGACATGGTGTCTCCTGAAAGGCCACAGGCAGTCTGCAAAGGCCTGTTGAAGAGACTGAATGTGGGAAAAAACGAACTCAGTTCTGCTTCCTGCTCTGTGAGATTGTCCCACGGATGACCTTTGACCTTTGCACATTCCCTTCCTTCACTTGGCTCTGTGTCCCATTGCAGAGACTGATGGTTCTTGAATGCCTAGCTTCCAAGTCCAGCATCTTCCTAGGATTCTCAGTTATTAGCATGCCAATGGAATGATGGGTAGGGAACACTGATACCAACTGTTTTCCCACGGTGCTCCAAAATAAAAGAGATTAATTTGATGAAGTAAAATAACCATGTGGGAAGTGTTTTTTTTTTTTTTTTTTTAAATCTGAAAACCATTGTTATTCTTTAGCTAATCCTCAGAACAGGCTTCACCTGTCATTCCCCAATGACGGTGACTGACAGTTGGGTGCTGTTCTGACATGTCCAGGCTTGGAGGGAGAGCCACATGCGGTGTCTGCTTCAGCCAGAGATTCCCAGTCTTTCTAATGGTTTCTGTGGGTTTTAAACAAGCAAACCAGATGGAATCTTTGTGACGTCTTCAGGAAATAGGAGGGTGATGGCAGGTGTTCTAAACAGAAGGGTGATGGGATTTCTGCCCTTTGCCTTCCTGGAGTCAGTCGCTCCCCAGGCTTCGAAACACCTCTTTCTCCCTCCTTGTCACTGGTCAAAGGTTCATGGAATGCTGATTTTGTTGATGACAGTACTGTGTGTATTCCCCAGAAGACCAATCCTTCCTGAATGAGAGATAAGAACTTGTTTTTTGTGCGACTAACACAGGTTCTAGTGTTATGATGTTAGCTGATTGCCCTTGTGACACTGCCACCAGGGTCTTTGAAGCTTTGAGAGAGGGAGGTGACCCTGAGTCTGGGGGTGAAGTCTCAGTTATTCAGGCTACTCAGAGCAGCTCATCCTGCAGGGATGTACCACAGGAGCAGGAGGGTGATATTGCTATACCCCTGGGCTGGGAAGGGTCCAAGTTTCACGTGTGGGCTGGGTGTGAAATGAAAGTGATTGGTACTTTTCTTAAATTCCTTTTTAAAATTTTATATATTGTGTTTCCTTTTAAATATAGTTTTATATGTAAGTGTTTGCACACACACACAACACCCCCACCCCCCACCCCCATATATATATCATGTGCATATCCTGAAAGCCAGAAGAGAGTATTGGGTTCTCTGGAACTTGAGTTACAAATGGTTGTGAGCTGCATGTGGGTATTAGAAACTGACCCCAGGTCCTCTGAAAAAGTACAAAGTGCTCTTAACCACCAAGCCATCTCTTATCACCCTGCATTTCTTTTTTAAGGAGATAATCAATGACTACATAGTATTTGGTTCAGTATAAAACCTACACATAGCCCTCATCATCATACGTACAACTCACCAGCACATGATGACTCCATTTTAAGGCAGCTGGAAACCTTCTACCAAGGAAACACCAAAATGAACTCCACTGCAGCTGAGTTGTTTTGGTTTCAGATAGTATATTTGCCACTGACTTAGCACATTTTCCCGTGCCGTTAAAATGTTCTGTGACATTGCACTGCCTTCAATGTTTCCGTTCCGTTCTGTTCTAACATCATTACCTCAGTGCTTGAGAAAGATCTCCACAATCCAGCAGAGTAGGGTCCACTAGTTCAGGGCAACCCTCGAACAGAATAAGACCTATCAAAGAAAGAAAGAAAGAAAAAGGCTAACTTGGTGTCACACATGTAATTCCAACACTCGGGAAGGACAGTCTGGAGAATCAGGAGTTTTCAGACTAGCCTCAGCCATGTAACAAGTTGAAGCCCAACCTAAGTGATATGGGGCCTGTCTTAGTTGCTTTTCTCCTGCTCTGATGAAATACCCTGACCTGATTATGTGAAGGAGAAAAGGCTTACTTTGTCTTATGACTCTAGAGGGGATGCAGTCCGGTGCGTGGTGGGAACAAACGGCAGAGGAATATCAGGTTGACCTGTCACAGAGCACCAGCAATCTGGAAGTGCAAAGAAAACAGGAAGTAGGTCCAGGACATTAATGCCTAAATCCTGGCCCCCACCCCAATAATGTACTTGGGAAGCTACATAGTTGAGGCTAGCCTTAAAAGTTCTGATTCTCCTGACCAAGTGTTGCAAAGCTCCATAGCCTACAGGTTCTACAACCTCAAACAGCACCACCTGCTGTGGGCATGAGCCTAGGAGGTTATATTTCACATTCAAGCTTTAGCAGTCCACCTCTGCTGTATGTAGGATCACGGCCTTCTCACAAAGCAAAATGCATTATAACAGGGGGCCCAGGGGCTCCTTTCACACCTTGGAGCTTTTGGTGGGCAGGTTCCTTTCCCACTGTGGCAGTAGAGGGGCAGCATCTCTTTAATGAACTCAACTCGCAGAGTTACACCTCTTCCGCTCTTCCCCTCTCCCCACTGCAGACTTTCCTTTCTGATCCACTTGGTGCTCTTTTCCACCCAGGGAAGAATAACCATTAATAACTAAGCTGCATCCTCTATTCTATGCTATTTTAAAATTTCCTTTGCCAGAGAAATTAGTCTGTTGTTTTAAAATGTAGTCTCACATAAATTGTTGGGATATAGGTAAAATGGAGCTGTATTGTCCAGAATATGACATGAACAGTCCCTGTCCACCTTCCTACTTGAGTCTTTGTTCCCCTCTGAGACTTCATGAGCCAGGCTTGGCTTCCCTGCCTGTGTTTTCCTCCTCCCTCTGACCCTCCGTGGTCTGGCCCTTCCAGCTCTCCTTACCACACATCAGGGCTTTTCCAGCACAAATCTTCAAAGTCTCCTGTATTCCTCCACCCAGTTCCAAAAGCCTGTGAGCCACACAGCAATGATCCCACTTCTGATGCAAATTTCGGTCTTAAATTTTATTTCCTGGGTTTATGTTCCCTGCAGTTGCAGTTCCATGCTAGTCAAGGTGGCAGGAAGTCACAGCCACAGTCAAGAAACAGAGGAAATGAATGAATGAATGTTTATGCTCAACTCATAAAGTCCAGGCTCTCCTGCCTAAGGGATAGTGCCACCCACAGTGGGCAGATCTTCCCAACTCAATTAAAGTAATTAAGATAACCCCCACAGACACACCCTGAGGCTAACTTGATCTAGATAATCCCTCATTGAGACTCTCTTCCCAGGTGGTTCAAGATTGTGTCAGGTTAGCAATTAAAACTGACCATCACAAGACTCCATCTCAAGCAAACAATCTGGTTTAAAAACAAAAAACAAAAAACTGAAAAGAAAAGCACTCTCATACCCAATGAGGAAGTACATTTAATCAAGCAGGAAACAAATGTAAACTCATACAGACACATTCCTTCACAAAATTTCCACACACAGCTTAAATGGAATGAGATGCTGGGTGATGAGCTTAAAATACCAAAGTAGCATATTTGGGCTTTCACTGTATTCGGTTTTCATTTTGTTCTTCTTGAACCAAATGGAAGCTCCGAGTCTCCAGTAATATCATGTGGGCAATACAGTCATGGCAAAGGGAATTTTTTTTACATAATATGATGAATGTTCTCTTAAAGTTTGGAAATATTTTATAATGAATGGCATTTGAAAGGAGAAGGCATAAGCCACTGCCTTGGATACAATGTGGAAGCATGCTGGCGCCATGCCTCACTCTTCCACAGAAAACAAGAAAGGACCATGTGGTGGGGCTAGGCTGCTCTGAAGTCAGGGTACAAAGATTATTATACTTACACTGTGTGTTTTGTGAGTTGTTTTCAATAAACTCCTTATCCCACATGTTTACAGACTTTATTTTCTGCTATCCTACTCCATTTTGAAACACCAGAGCAATTTTGGAACTATTTGGAGGTTTTAACAAAACTCAACAACCTACATTTCAGAATTGAAGATTTTAGTACATACCCTTTGAGTGAGCACCATGTTGTCTTTCATAATACAGTGACTTGAGATAGATTGAAAAATTTAATTACGTCATTGTATTTTAAGTTCTATGTTCCACCTTTAATAAACTGACCAACTACAGGTGTCCTTACTACCTTAAACGTACATGAAGAGATTTTTCTCAAGTCATTATTACAGCACCTATCTCATTGTAATACTACAGGGGAAAAACCATATGGATATTTTCTCCATTTTCTGTAGGAGGAAACAAAGGGGCAAGGCTTAGTGAGTTTTCCAGATAACAGAATCAGGACAGAATATCGATTCCACATGCAAGTCAAACCTATTTTTAGAATGCCTCAAATAACATTTGGATGCTTCATAATATACAGTTCTATGATTTTTTTTTTTAATACAGTAGTGAACAAAAAGCCCATTTCATCACACCATTTACCATTTTGTTTGTTTGTTTGTTTGTTTGAGACAGGGTACTCTGGCGTGGGCCACAACACCCATCTTCATTTACCTCTTTGATTGAAATTCTTGCTTCAAATTCTGTCTCAGTGCCAGAGGATGGCTCAGCAGGTAAAGCTGCTTGCTGCTAATCCTGAGGACCTGAGTTTGATTCCCAGGACTTACATGGTAGAAGGAAAGAAGCAACTTCCAAATGTCCTTTGACCTCCATACATGTGCTGTGGCAAATGGGCATCCTCACACATACAGACATGCAAACACACACACACACACACACACACACACACACACACACACACATAAAAGACAAGAAAGATTAACAAATAATATTAAAAACTGTCTTACAGATTATGCACATCTTTATTTAGTAATATTTAGAAAGATTCTTTAAGATTTACTTGTCTGGACTGTTTTTCCTGCATGTATATGACCACGTGTGTGCCTGCTGCTCATGCAGGTCAGAGGAGGGGGAGGGTCTCTGGGAACTGGAGTTAGGCGTGGTTGTCAGGCACAATATGGGAATTGAGCCCGGGTCCTCTGGAACAAGTGCTCTTAAGGGCTGAACCGTCTCTCCAGCCTCTTAAGTAGTTGTTTTGACTGCTGGTATATTATCTGCTTATGGAAGTTATAACTGTAAGTGGCCGAGAAGGCAAGTCTATTTAACACTGAAATTCATTGCAAAGCAGCATGATGGCAAACCTCGCTGACATCCATTCCCACCCACCCACCCCAGCTGTTCCCTTGAGCTGTGCGCAGGAGTGCACTCAGTGAGGTTATCATTAGCTGTGCTGAGACTGAGAAGGGAGGCTGACTCAGCAGACCCCAGGATTCCAACTGTGTCCACTTGAGCAGCTCTGTGGAAGTTGAGCTCTCTCTAATGATTTTGTTGCTGGGAATAATAGAGACTTTTGAGACAAAGGATGCCTCCCGGAATGTCAGGATTTAATTAGACTGCTAGGCAGCCTGACTGAGGTCACCATGACATTCCCAAACTTATCAAAGAGATGGAGTGTTTAGCTCTCCCTACCTTTGAATCTAGCTTATTTCAGAACTTCAAAACTTCAAACCCCTACTTTCTCAACTAGGAAAAACTTTGGATGATAGAATTTTTTGTTGGCTTGTTTTTTTTGAGGCTGGGTCCCTCTGCTATGTAGCCCAGGGTAGTCTGGAGCTTACTAGCCTCACCTTCCTGAGCTTTGAGATGATAGGCGTGTGTGTGTGTGTGTGTGTGTGTGTGTGTGTGTGTGTGTGTGTGTGTGTGTGTGTAGGCCAGCTGTGCTGAATCCCTTTGCAGCTGGAGTTAACATTCAGGCTATGGGCAGCCCGGCTAGGTGCTGTGATCCACACTGGGGTCCTCTGGAAGAGCAGTGTGTTGCTGTAAAGGCTTGAGAAATGGTCTGAGAAAACTCCATCCTGCAAAGCTTTGGGTTATAAACATTTACCATCTGTGGAGAAAGTTTGCTTAAACACAGGTGAATTTCATTTTTTCTTTTCTTGATGTTTATTTATTTTTTTCTCAAACAAAACATCCCAACTGCAATTTCCCCTCCCTTCATTCTTCCCACCTCCCTTCTGCCCCAGATCAACCCTCTCTTCCCATCTCCCCCCAGAAAAGAGCAAGGACATCAACTGAACTCAGCATATGATACAATAAGACACAACACTCACATAAAGACTGGGCCAGACAACCCAATAGGAAGAAAAACATCCCAAGAGCAAGCAAAAGAGTCGGAGACATCCCCACTCTCCAAACCAAGTCAACAACTGTAATATATATGCAGAGGACCTAGCACAGACCATGCAGGCTCCTATCAAGAGGCCATCAAGAAATTGTCTCTTCAGTCTCTGTGAGCTCCCATAAGCCCTACATAGTTCATTCTGTGAGCTGTCTTCTCCCAACGTCTTTACCCCGCTGGCTCCTACAGTTCCTCCTCCTCCTCTTCTGGGGGTTCTCAGAGCTCTGAGAGGAGTGACCTGATGGAGACTCTGATCTGGGCTCTCTCTACATCTAATGTTTTGGCTGTGTGTCTCTGTATCCACTTCCATCAGCTGCCAGAGACAGCCTCTCTGAGGATGACTAGACTAGGTAAGAACTATGAATATAGCAGAATATCATTAGGATTCATTTCATTGATTTTATTTATTTATGTATTTATTGCCAGTCTTGTTTGCTTCTAGCCTGTGGTTCCTGGCCATGGCTCCTTCTCATGGCTTGGGTCTCAAATTAGATCAGTTACTGGTTTGTCATTCCTACCACCCCAGCACCTCTTGCAGGCAGGTAGGATTGTAGGTCAAAGGTTTTGTGGCTGGGTGGAAGCCTCTCTTGGTTACAGCAGAAGGCCAGTTCAGGCTCCGTATCCTGCATTACTA
Source organism: Onychomys torridus (assembly GCF_903995425.1). Classification (NCBI taxonomy): domain Eukaryota; kingdom Metazoa; phylum Chordata; class Mammalia; order Rodentia; family Cricetidae; genus Onychomys; species Onychomys torridus. The sequence goes on along the minus strand of NC_050449.1, from coordinate 5,645,204 downwards.
GAGAGGAGTACTTGCTGGAGTCGCCCTCATAGATTACAGGGCGTTTCCACTGGACTACGTTTCCACATGGCCACCTCCCCACCTCCCAAGTCAATGAAATGATTCCTAAAGATGTCTTTGTAATAGGGTAGAGTGTCCTTTGGGTATATGCTCAAAGGAACAGCCATATTTACTCCCCCAATTGACCCCCCAATTCCAGTCATTTCTCCCCATACTCTCTTCCTTCATCCCTCCACCCACAGCTGATCCCTGCTGTTTCCATTCCCACCCACCCCAGTGTACCCTCAAAATCTATTTTTTCCCCTTCCCTGGGAGATCCATGCCTCCACTCTGGAAATCTCCTTGTTACTTAGTCCTTCTGGGTCTGTGGGTTGTAGCATGATTATCCTTTGCTTTATATCTAGTATCCACTTATGAGTGAGTACATACCATGTTTGTCTTTCTGGATCTCGGTTACCTCATTCAGGTTTTTTTTTTTTTTTTTAAACAGCTGAGAAAAACTGCAAAGTTTAAATGTTCCACATTTCCTTTATCCATTCTTCTCTTGAGGGACATCTAGGTTGTTCTCAGTTTCTGGCTATTATGAATAAAGCTGCTATGAACATAGTTGAGCAAGTATCTATGTAGTAAGATGGAGCTTCCTTTGGGTATATGCCCAAGAGTGGTATACCTGGATCTTGAGGTAGATTGATTCCCAATTTTCTGAGAAACTGCCATATTGATTTCCAAAGTGGCTGTACGAGTTTGCACTCCCACCAACAGTGGAGGAGTGTTCCCTTTGCTCCTCATTCCCTCTAGCATAAGCTGTCACTTGTTGTTTTTGTTCTTAGCCATTCTGACAGGTGTAAGATGTAATCTCAGTGTCGTTTTGATTTTCATTTCCATGATGGCTAAGGATGTTGAATATTTTTAAGTGTGTCGTGGCCATTTGAGATTCCATTGTTGAGAGTTCTCTGTTTAGAGCTGTACACCATTTTTTAAAATTTTATTTATTTATTTATTTTTTCTATTATCAACTTGATATAGTATAAATTCTTACCCTAATAGTGAAATGTTTGATTGAGGCTTGCCCAGTAATTGAGTAAAAGCAAAACTTACTATAAGCCACAGTCATCCTAGGGTCCCCCCTGCTATGTAGCCTCCCTGGTTCTGTGGGTTACAGTCTGATTTGTTTTTTTGCTTTATATCTAGTATCCACTTATGAGTGAGTACATACCATGTTTGTCCTTCTGGGTTTGGGTTACCTCACTCAGGATGATATTTTCTAGTTTCATCCATTTGCCTGCAAATTTCATGCTGTCATTGTTTTTCTCTGCCGAGTAGTACTCCATTGTGTATATGTACCACATTTTCTTAATCCATTCTTCAGTTAAGGGGCATCTGGGTTGTTTCCAGGATCTTGCTCTTACAAATAATGCTGCTATGAACATAGTTGAGCATTATCTTTGTGGTATGGTTGAGCATTCCTTGGGTATATGCCCAAGAGTGATATGGCTGGGTCTTGAAGTGGATTGATTCCAAATTTTCTGAGAAACTGCCATACTGATTTCCACAGTGGTTGTACAAGTTTGCATTGCTACCAACAGTGGAGGAATGTTCCCTTTGCTCTGCATCCTCTCCAACATAGACTGTCATTAGTGTTTTTGATCATAGCCATTCTGACAGGTATAAGGTGGTATTGCAGAGTCGTTTTGATTTGCATTTCTCTGATGATTAAGGATGTTGAGCAATTCCTTAAATGTCTTTCAGCCACTTGTGATTCTTCTTTTGAGAATTCTCTGTTTAGGTCTTTAGCCCATTTTTTAATTGAATTGTTCAGTATTTTGATGTCTAGTTTCTTGAGTTCTTTATATACTTTGGAGATCAGTCTTCTGTCAGATGTGGGGTTGGTGAAGGTCTTTTATCATTCTGTAGGCTGTCGTTTTGTCTTTTTGACCATGTCTTTTGCCCTACAAAAGCTTCTCAGTTTCAAGAGGTCCCATTTATTAATTGTTGTTCTCAGTGTCTGTGCTGCTGGTGTTATATTTAGGAAGTGATCTCCTGTGCATTCAAGAGTACTTCCTACTTTCTCTTCTATTAAATTTAGTGCCGTACACCATTTTTTAATTGAATTATTTGGTTTGTTGATGTCTAGTGTCTTAAGTTCTTTATATATTTTAGATATTAGCCCTCTGTCAGATATGTAGTTGGTGAAGATATTTTCTCATTCTGTAGGTTCTGCTTTGTTCTATTGAAGATGTCCTTTGCCTTCTAGAAGCTACTCAGGTTCATGAGGTCCCATTTATTAATTGTTGATCTTAGTGTCTGTGCTACTGGTATTCTATTCAGGAAGTGGTCTCCTATGCTAATGTGTTCAATGCTATTCTACACTTTCTCTTCTATCAGGTTCAGTGTTTCTGGCTTTATGTTGAGGTCTTTGATCCTCTTGGGCTTGAGTTTTGTGCAGGGCAATAGATATGGATTTGTTTGCATTCTTCTACATGCAGACATCAAGTTAGACCAGCACCATTTGTTGAAGATGCTTTATTTTCTCTTTAACACAGGTGAATTTCAAGGTTTATATTTATAAACATCTCTGAAATATCAAAGTACAAATTAATCAGATTCTTACTGAAATATTACTGTGATACAAAAAAACCCATAACAAAGTAGGTTATTCGTTTTATCAGAACGTTCTCCCATAGGACTAATTTAAATCAGTCAAACAGGTACATGTTTTGGCCTAGAGAGCTAGCTCAGTGAGTAAGAGCACTTGCTGATGAGGACCCATGTTCAGATCCTAGCAACCACATAAGCCAGGGTGGCTGCAAAAGGCTGTAACTTCAGCACTGTTGGCTCACTGCCAGCCCAGCTCCAGGTCAGTAAGGGACTGAATAAGTGAGGTTAGGGTAGAGAGCACACTGGTGTAAGCACTCAAAGCTACATGTGCACACAACACACACACACACACACACACACACACACACACACACACACACACACGAGTGTATCAACCTCCTTAAACAATCCTACTTTGCTGAATAGACAAAGTGAGTTTGCAGTGTCAAAGACTTGAGGACTGCTAAAGATGGTGGGATGGTGGGGAATGAATTCTGCAGGTTAAAGACAGTGCAGACAGAACATTAGTCTCATTCCATGGAGCTGAGAAGATAGTGTTCAACTTGTCAAACCAGTCTTAACTCAGTTACTTCTAGACTATCAAAGGCATGGAAGACAGTGACAATAGCCTATTGGCTAGAGGGGACAACAAAGAGAATTCAATGCAAAGGGAATATCTGGCTCTGGAATGTCAAGACCAAGCTGGTTCTTGAATCCCAATCTTTCATTTCCTTCAGACCTTCTCAGTAGCGCTTCACTCAACCGCCTAACTACAGCATTGCCTTCACCCGTATGCGGATGCACACCCTTGTGCTCCACCCTAGTTACTTTTCTGGGTAGCATTTAGCATTGTGACTCAGTGCACAAGCTCACTGCCTCCCTTCAGTGAGGATGCAAGGTGGGATCCTAGCTAGGGTTTTATTGCTGTGAAGAACACCATGACCATGACAGCTCTTATAAAGGGAAACATCTAATTGTGACTGGCATAGAGTTAAGAGGTTTAGTTCATTATCATCATCGTGGGAAGCATGGTAGAGTCCAGACAGACTGGAGAAGGAGCTGAAGGTTCTACATTTTGATCTGTAGGCAGCAGAAGGAGACTGTGTCCCATAATGGGTGTAGCTTGTGCATGAGACCTCAAAGCCTGCCCCCACAGTGACACACTCCCTCCAATACGGCCATATCTTCTAATAGTGCCACTCCTTATGGGCCAAGTATTCAAACTCCTGAGTCTAAGGGGGCTATTCCTATTCAAACCACCATCTTAGAGGAACTCAAATTGACTAGCCTATGTTTGCTTACTGTTAAGTACCCAGATTTGTGCTTGGCACATGGAAAGTACTTAGCTTTCTATAGAGAGACCTAAAGCATCCAGTGAGGTCCTCCATGTGTGGCCTTGTTAAGATGGGATGTGTATATTCTGCAGTGATAGCTCAGGATAGAGCAATTCAGATATACTGTAGGGTAAAGTGAACAACACATTTTGAAGTAGTCTTGGCTTATGATAAGTAGAATAGAGCTATGGCCATGATTAGTCTACTACTAAAAGCAGTGGATCGGGAAATGAATGGAGTTTGTGTTTCCTCCATTTCCCCCTGAGAGTGGTTTTATGAGACCTCCTGGAAAGGACTATACCACAGCTGAAGCAGCACAATGAGAAAAATACCCCTCTACACACACTTCAAAAACTCAAGAAAGGACGCTTTCCAGCTATGTACCTAAAGGTAAAATTTTCCTGAAAGTTGACTTGTCACATCATCAGAGACCATGACTGAGATTGGTCCAGTTTATTGCCTGTGGGTGTGGAACAGAACTTATCCAGGGGTGAAGGAGTTAATGCGTAGCCCAAACTTTCTTCAAGTGCCAGTGAGAATCTTAAAGTTAACTTACTAAAGGAAAGGTCTTTAGCTGAGCTGATTTTTCCTGAAGTTCTTCCCTGTATCTACATTTTTGAAGATTTCTTTAATATTTCCACACTGTTTTAAATTATTATTGTTTTTTTTTTATTTATTGACTTGCTTTTGTGAGGCTCTAGACCATCCAAGGCTTCATAGTGAGACCCTGTCTGAAAAACAAACAAAAAACAACTCTGAGTTTTATCCCCAATACTAAGAATGAAAAGGAAAAAGAAAGGAAAGAGGGGAGGAGAGGGAGGGGGAGGAGGAGGGAGGGGTAAAATATCTATTTGCGCTGCTGGGAGAATCAGCAGGTCAAAAGCACAGATTGCCGAGCCTGACAACATGTGTTACATTCCAGGGACACATGGTAGAAAGAAAGACTACTCTCCTGAGAGTTGTCCCTGACCTCCACTGTCCTTTGCAGTGTAGACCAGGCTGGCTTGGACTTCATAGAGCTCTGCTTGCGTCTGCCTAGAGTATTTGGATTAAGGTGTGTATGTCCAGCAGAACCAGGGTTTTGTACAAACTGGACAGCTGATCCATCACTGAGCTACATCCTCAGGCCATTTCACAATCCATTAAAGTTATTAGCAAGATGTTTCAGAGGGTTAAGGTGCTTGCTGCCAAGCCTGAAGTTCTCTCTCTGAGACCCACATAATGAATGACATCCATCACCTTCCTTTGGCAAGTTGTCCTCTGACCTCCACATGTGCCATGGTGAGTGAACTTACACACCCTCATGCCTCCTTCCCTAAGCATGCACATATACACAATAAAAAACAAACTAAAAAAAATGTCAAAACAGAACCACCACAATTAAATAAATACTTACCAGCTTAGCAAGAAAGGATTTCTTCTTCCTGATCATCTGCCCCACTAACCAAAGTCTTAAGTTAATTTGTGCCCCTTTGGTCATGTAGTTATAAACAATTCTAAAGGGAACTGACTCCGAGTTTAAGATTTTAAATTTAGAGACTGGGGCTGTAGTTTTGTAGTAGATCACTTGACTATAACATATGAAGGCCCAGGTTTCTTCACCAGCATCACCTCAAAATATGCTCTTCATAGCATGAGAAATATGAACTTGAGATTCTTATCCACTGGACAGAATGTCGGAAGTGAAGGGTGACCATGCCAGCTCTGCGGACATTAGTTTATTATGTGACCCTCGGTGGAGGTGTTTTACTTAGGCCAAGGACAGATGACCCAAGTCCTCACTCATACTAGATCTGTGCTTTTTTTTTGCTTTTGCTGAGAGAGGGTTTCTCAATGTAGCCCTGGCTGGCCTGAAACTCACTTTGTAGACTAGGCTGGCCTTTAATTCACAGATCTGCCTGCCCCTTCCTCCTGAGTGCTAAGATTAAAGGTATGTACAATCATGCCAGACTTTCTTTGTGTGAGATACTGAAAGGAAGCAGAAACTGTTAAACCTCAAAAATGAGGGGAGAAAGACAAAAGCCATGACTGCCCTAATAAGCAAGCTTTATTTTAGAGATGTATGTGCGACTGGCCAGTGTCTGTCTCATCTTAAATTGGGATTTTAGAGAGTAGCCTTTACTGGCCATTTGAGGTCCCTTTTATGGGGAGAAATAAAAATTATCAGCTATAAGTGTGTTTATATGGGCGAGAGAGTTGGCTGTGAAAGACTGTGAGAGAGACAATGAAAAAGGCAGACAAGGGTATAATCAGGTAAATGGAGTCATATGCTTTGCAGGTACAGGAATTAATTCTTAGATAGAACACAATGGGCTCCTTATTTTGCAAGGTAATTTGCTTGCATTTTGGTATCACAAAACCAATTCTAGATTTGTCTATAATTGATGTTCATGAGATGCTCAATCTCTCTTAACAGTTTTTTGAAGTTTTACTTATTTTTATTTTATATGTATGTGTTTTTCCCAAAATGGGTCTGTATACCACACATATGCAGTGCCTGTGGAGGTCAGTAGAGGGTGTTGGAGCCTCTGGAGCCGGAGGGTGTGGCAATCAAACTCAGGTCCTCTATAAAAGCAAGTGTTCTTAAGTGCTGAGCCATTTCTACAGCCACAGTTTAATCTTTTTTTCTTCTAACTCAATGTTCACTCAAACAGATTTGATGAATCATTTTTAATTTCCTTAGAATTTTTATTACATTTATTTCTCTCTCTCTCTCTCTCTCTGTCTGTCTGTCTGTCTGTCTGTCTCTCTCTCTCTATGTCTGTGTCTGTGTGTCTGTATGTGTTGGGGGTGAGGGGCTGCATACATGCAGAAGTCAGTTCTCTCATGTACCTGGTCATATTTGATGGCAGCTACCTTCACCCACAAGCTGTCATTTTTTAGGATCACTCTCTCCCACGGCAATGCTGAGATTTTAAGTGAGTAGGTAAAATGACTGTCGGGCTTCTGTCAACAATTTCTCTCAGCTGGGCCGTGGTGGCGCATGCCTATAATCCCAGCACTCGAGAGGCAGAGGCAGGTGGATCACTGTGAGTTTGAGGGCAGCCTGGTCTACAGAGCTAGTCCAGGACAGGCTCCAAAGCTACAGAGAAACCCTGTCTCAAAAAACAAAAACAAACAAAACAAAACAAAAACCTCTCTCTTTCTCCCCTCTCTTTCTGTCTCCCCACTGACATAAAAGATCTTGAAAGAAAACTTCTAACCATTCACTTTCTCCTCAGACCTCATCCACTTGACTCAGTATCCCTATCCCTCAACATGAGTTTGCTGGAACTCTGGTTTTCCTTTGTTCCTCACAGTACCATTTATGACTGGTGATGAGTTTGTATACACTCACTGCTTTCTTATCTCTAAGTGCTCTTTCCTAGGTCTAGAAAGGCCTCAGTTTACCTTGCCTAAATAACTACCTGAACCCTCCATTCCTTTCTACTTAATTAGTTGTAAAAATCCTGTGAAGGTAGGTTCTTCGTCCTTTGGGGGCTTACTGCCTGGGAAGGCTATTGATATTGATGTTTTAAATTCCTGATTGCTGGGTTCCCGTTGCTGCTGATGTAGTAACCCCATCAAACTGAATTAATAAATCCAGGTGTAATAAGCAAAGCAATCTTGGGTGACCCACGGGAAGGCAGGGGAAGAGTCACAGAGAAAGGATCACATGGCAAATATGGCTACCAGGCCTTAAGTACCCTGCAGGCATGGTCTTGAGCAGCCCCATTGAGGCTGGCTTTTGGTGGGCTTTGAGGGGATGGGGGTCTGGAATGGGAAGGCGGCTCTAGGGGAGGGGCTGCTGTTTTGCAGGCTTTGAAGAGAGATGGGTGATAGGAATTGAGTTGGATCTTCCATCAGAACATTCCAGACTCTTTGGGTATGTGGGTGCCAGGGGCTGAGGTGGAGCTCCCACCAGAACACATATCGATACCTGTAATTACAAGATGAAAAGTCATCTAAGGTGCTCAAAAGTGATGACAATAACAAAACAAGGAACTGTTAAAACTTCCTCTTGAAACATATTGCTGTGACACTCAGTTTGAACCACCACAGAGGTGCAGTGATGCAACCCTCACTCCCAGAGCTCTCATCTGGCTGAAGGCAGACAAAAGGAGAGGACCTCTTTGAATGCAAGTTGACATTACATTCTTCTTCTGGCTAGAACTTCATGCATGAGAGCCTGTTGTGTCTAGAAGATTTCGGTTCTGTTCTGTCTCCTTTCTGGCTCTTACACTCTTTCTGCTTCCTCTTCTGCAGGACTCCCTGAGCCCTGAGGGGAGGGGTATGATGGAGACATCCCAGTTAAGACTGAGTGTTCCAAGGTCTGTTGCTCTCTACACATTGTACAGCTGTGGCTCTCTGTATTTGTTACCATCTGCTGTAGGAAGGAGCTTCTCAGATGATGATGGAGCAAGGCACAGAACTATAATACAGCAGGATGTCATTAGGAGTCATGTTATTGATACATTCCTTTAGCAGAACAGTAGTATTTGGTTTTCCTGTAGGTCCATGACCTACTAGTCTCAGGTTCTTGGCCACCCAAGCAGCATTGGGCATAAGTGTCATCTCATGGGGGAGGGTGAATACTTTTAATAAGATGGGCATGGGGCCAAGGAGTCTGGGATACAAAGTGAGCCACTGTCTGAAATAAAAACAATAACACTATAGAGGAAAGATGACATGCTTCAATAGCCTAGAAGATAACAGCTTAGTATAGGGCTTTACAGGGAAGCCAAAGTCGCCAAATAATGCTTCAGCAACAAACACCTTTCGTGTATGGTACCAGGCAGGGTTGAGTGGAAGGAGGAGATAAACTGTAAGAGTTGGCAGTATTCTGGTAAGTGACTGTGTAAAGGTGACACCCAATCCCTTTTGAAGTCTTGATCTTGAGTAGAAAGAGATGTTAGGCACTCCAGAGAAAGGTGGATGCAAGTGTGGAGGGCTGGGGATGTCCTTGTAGTCAGAGTGCTTGTCAAGCATGAAGGAAGTCCTGGGTTCACACCCAGTACCTCAAACGTGGTCTGGTGCTGCATACCTACAGTCCCAGCACTCAAGAGTTCAAGGTCCTCCTTGACTACACAGTAAGTTTGAGTCCAGCATGGACCACATAAGATCCTGTTTCAGCAGAGAGAAACAATAGTTATGAAAGTAAGAAGAGACCCAGAGGGAACTGCACTCTCCCACAGGCCTTCACTCCTTGAGTGTTTTCCCCAGAGTAGGGGATGGGTGGTTTATTTTGTCTTTTGAGCTATCTGTTTTTAACTTGGGTTATAGCAATAGTGAAATCTTTGTGGCTTTTCAGTTTTAATTTTTATGGAATTTGTGGCTCCATAGACATTGTGTATAAAATCTGGGCAAGTATTGGGTTTTTGTTGTTGTTATTTTTAGGCAGGAATCTTCTGGAATAGCTTCCCAAACACATATCATTCATGGGATTGCAGACTGTTTGGTCTTCATGAACAGCCAGTTCCACTGTTTGTTTTTACTGAAGCCCTCCTGAAGATAGTAATTGAATACCAGATTAAATGTGTTATGCTTACAATGAAAATATTTCATATTCTGTATTTGCTATCATAATAAATAGGGATTTAATAGCTAATATTTGTTGTGAGTCAGTATTTGTGCCTAGGCAATTTCATATAATATCCACAGAAGTCTTGTGTGGAGTTAGTGTCATCCTTTTTTTACAAAAGAAACCTAGGATTCAGTGAAGTTCCTGCTCACAGACACCAGTCAGTTGCTAGAGTGACATTCATGTTTGCTGTATCAATCTGTGACACAAGAAAATTATCCTTCCTAACACAGGGCCTGCTTTTCTGCTCTGTCACCTTTACAGAACATGACTTCCCATTCATGCTAGAAACGTGTTTTGACTTGTGTCGCCTTTGAGAAGAATGAATGTATCCTATATCACATGGGTGCAGAGGTAAAGATCAGAATGTTCATCTCCTAATGAGTGGGGTCATTCAGACCTGATGGTTGGCTTTCACCTTCTTTGAAGTATTGAAAAGTCCTGTTGCCCCACCCTGGCACACAGCAGATCTGGTTGTTGGCCTTGAGTAGTCCATGCTTCCTTGTGTTTCCAGGGCACTGTGAGAGGTGTCAGGGAAACAGGGCCTCTGTAATTCTGTCTCTGGTGCTGTCTCCCACAGGCTTGCCCGCTGCTGTGTGGCAGCATCTCTCACAGCCTACAGGGAGAGACCATTCCTTGACTCAATTTTACTTTAGCTCAAGCCACATTTATTTAGTGACTAACAATCTCTGAGCTTTGTTCTGGGGTCTCTTGAGGAAGATTTCTTTAAATTATCCAACAACCATTATTTTCTGACATGTACATAAAACAGAAAGTTGCAAAATAAGCATTTGTTCAAGTGAAAGCCATAGAAACCACAAGTCCCCATTGTGTTTTCCTTGGATTGTGCCACACCCAGCATGCTTTTCTTATGACTTTGCTTCATAGAACAAGCTGACACGTGTGATTCCACTACAAACATCTCTGAGATGATTAAAAACTGAGGCTTGTTTGCTGGACGCCTGACGTGGCCTGTTCTATAATGTGTGGTGTGGCTTCTGTTCCACTACTGTGAGCAATTCAGCAGTTTATCTGCAATGGATTCTTCACATTATGAAAATCCTTCCCTTTCTTCTCCTCTGCCCCTTCCTCCTTCCTCTCTATTTCTCTCTCTTTTCCCTTCCTTCTTTCCCTGTGTGTGTGTGTCATTACTAATGGACTAAGGTAAAAAAGAAAAAGAAACAAAGAATATGTAGGTATTCCCAAGGAGCTCTATCCCTCAGAGCCCATCCCCAGTAACATATTCCTCCAACAAGGCTCCACTACCTAAAGTTTCCATAATCCCACAAACAGCACCAGCAATGGGGGCAGGTTCAAATACAGGAGCCTGGGGTGCCATTTCTCATTCAAAGCACAGCAGTGGGAAGTGGGTACTTGCAAGAGCGATGAAGGAAGGAAAGAGATAGATTTCTGTGAGTTCTAGGTATTTACCCAGCCACCATAAATTTGTACTTTTGACAGTTAAACTCTCATTAATGGCAAGATATTGTGACAGGTACTGGGTAGATTCACGGGTAATGTAATTTCTTAACTTCATTACACTATTTAAAATGTGCTGGATACGTTAGGTTTACACACACTTAAGATAAAATGTAAAATAGAGAAAGCATTACATAAAGCCACTGTGTATACTAAGTTAGTAAAGGAAGAATGGAAGCGCTGAGCTGGAAGAGACAGGGAGGACTTTGGAGAAGATGGAGGAATCTTGAAGAAGGGACCATTTTGATGCCAAGTATAAACTAACTCTATGTTCTTTTTTTTTAACAATTTATTTATTTTTACTTTACATGCATTAGTGTTTTGCCTGTGTGTATATCTGCGTGAAGGTGTCAGATCCCCTGCAACTGGAGTTATAGACAGTTGTAAGCTGCCACGTGGGTGCTGGGAATTGAACCATGGTCCTCTGGAAGAACAGCCAGTGCTCTTAACTGTTGAGCCATCTCTCCAGCCCCTGAGGATATATTCTAAGTGTATGAGATAACATTACTACAAGACAGAAAATGGTTTATTTAAGATGATGAAATATTTCTGCTGCCTGTGGTTTTGATAGGTATCATTAGGTTTGTCTGTAGAAGCTGCCCTTAGACGTTTTTGAACACAGCAACTTACTGGTTTTGCTGGTACCTGGCTGCATTTCTCAAGTTCCTGTTCTTACTGACACCTGTAGGAGTTCTCCCAGGCAGAACGGACTGTACCTTCTGAATTGTCACCACCACCCAAAGACTGTAGTCACCACTATCCAAAGAATGCAGTTACCATCATCCAAAGAATGCAGTCACCAACATCCAAAGACTACAGTCACCATCATCCAAAGAATGCAGTCACCAACATCCAAAGACTACAGTCACCACTATTCCAAGACTGTAGTCACCACTATCCAAAGACTGCAGCCACCACCATCCCAAGACTGTAGTCACCACTATCCAAAGACTGCAGTCACCAACATCCAAATACTGCAGTCACCACCATCCAAAGACTGCAATCACCACCATCCAAAGACTGCAGCCACCACCATCCAAAGACTGAAGTCACCACTATCCAAAGACTGCAGTCACCACCATCCAAAGACTGCAGCCACCACCATCCCAAGACTGTAGTCACCACTATCCAAAGACTGCAGTCACTACTATCCAAAGACTGCAGCCACCACCATCCAAAGACTGTAGCCACCACCATCCCAAGACTGTAGTCACCACTATCCAAAGACTGCAGACAGTGTAGTGGTCTAGGAATGCTGGTATGCTTCCCCGTGTTAAAATTCTGGTTAAGTTCTGATGTCAGCCTATGTGACCTTGGGGAATGACCTCATCTTTTCTTTTCTTCCATTATCTCTTACTCATTTGTTAAAGACAAGTTACATGTGCACCACAGCACATGTGGAGATCAAAGGGCAGAGTTCAGATTTTGGCTCTCTCCTCCTACATGTCTCCTTCTTTACCCAGTGAGCCACCTTGGTGGCCCATGTATACCCTTTCTGTAACTCAGGCTTTTCACATGTAAAATGGAAATGTTACTATCTAATAATTCTTATGGCTGTTGTGAAGATGTCATGGTTGCTTTTTAGGAGTGCTTTGTAAAGCACCCCCTGACGAGTCTGAGCTGTATAGTCAATGTTCTTAACCTTTCTAGGAGAGTTTATTGATCAGCTCTGATGCAATTAGTTATATCCTTCATACTTTTATTGGACTGTGCTCTTGGTAGGGAAGGATCAGTACATCTGCCCTGTTTTGATTTTTGTTGTTTGTCTTTTGAGATAGAGTCGAATGTATCTCAGACTGGACTGAAACTTGCTCCATAGCTGAGGCTGATCTTGAGTCTCTGATCTTCCTGCCTCCACCTCCAAGCACCAGGGTTATAGGCTTGCACCACCAGACCTTGCTTTGCTTATGCCTTATCGCTACTTACTGTCTGCCCTCTTCACAGTAGAGTGAAGTTGCCAATATAGGTCTGGGAAGATGGCCCCTTGGAGTTCTGTTTAAACCTCATCCTAGAGATGCTGCATTTAAAAAGCATGTGCTCCCACAGAAACATATCTTACCTCTACAGTTAACAATGTCATAGTAAAACCAATGATGCTTCTAAAATAACAGGTAGGCCACACCTCCTAAGTCTATGTGAAAGCGAAGCTATAATTAAACATTTACTCAGTGCTTTGTACTCCTTATGAAATGAGGTTTCAGTGTGGCATTAGTGTTATCTCTTCATGGGTGGTACAGGTTATTATTGCTGACTAAAGCCTAATGTCATATCTTCCAAGTTGAAGGGTGAGCACGTGGGAAGACAATCCACACTTAACTCTCAGGTAGGCAGATGGGAAGGGAGCAGCGTGTGGCACTCATAGCATGGCGACCGTCATTGGTGCCATTGCTCACTAGTAAATGAATACCATCTCTGCTTTCTTACCTGTAACTACTCTGGCTCCAGCTGGAATGGGTTTTCTTGGTTGTCTAGGCTAGATCCTTTGCATGGCATGGTTCATATTCTCTCCTTTTAAATTAAATATTTTAAATTAAATATTTATTTCTTTAGTTTTGTGTGTGTGTGTATGAGCTGCCAGGATGTATGGATGTGGACCATATGCATGTCTAGAGCAAGTAGAGTCCAGAAGAAGATGTCAGAGCTCTCCAGACTGGAGTTACTGAGGGTTGGAAGCCACCCTATGGGTGCTGGGAGCTGAAACTGAACCCTTTTTAGGAACAACAGTGCTCTTAGCTGATGAGCCATCTCTTCACCCATGGCTCATATTCTTAATCTTTCCTTTTGTATTTAAGAGAGAAATTTGATTTTCTGTTGTTTGTGATAATTTAAAATTAGCAATAAATTTAAAAGTTAGGTTTTTTTTTTTTTTTAAAGATATGATCTCATAGAGCCCACACTTGCCTTAAATTCTTTGTGTAAGCCACAGATGTCTATGAACTTTTGCTCCTTCCAAGTCCACGTACTGAGTGCTGGGATTATAGACGTGTACTACTACATCTGAGGTTGCTGAGGATGAAAACCAGGGTTCTGTGGATGCTACATAAACATTTTACAACTAGAACTGTAGCTCTAGCCTTTAATTTGGTTTTAAAATTTGGTTTTAAACCGAGGTTATTTTATTATGTGAGTTATCTTTATATAAAAGAGGTTTGAAGCTGTACTTTCATTTAGGGAATTCATCTAGACAACTATAGAGTTGTGTGTGTGTGTTTGAATGTTTTTCCCCTCTGAGACAGGGTTTCTCTGTGTAGCCCTGGCTCTGTAAACCAGGCTGGCCTCAAACTCACAGAGATCTACTGCCTCTGCATCCAGAGTGCTGGGATTAAAGGCGTGCACTGTCGATCCTGGGCTGATTTTTTTAAAATATATTTCAGTTTCTAGTGCTGGGATTGAATTTAAGGCTTTGAGCATGTTAAGTCTATGCTTTCTCACTTAAGTACACCTACAACCCCAGCTTGTGTTATTTTCAAACTGATGAAGGACATTGGGTTTTCTAATTCAGAATTGCACATCAAGTAGGAGATATAAACAAGATTATCAGTTTATAGGGTACATTCTCTATTTTGTATTGTGCATTGCTACCAGCAATCGTAAGCTCTTTGGCTTGATGACGTTTTATTTGACCCTTCACCATAACCTTGGCAGTTGCAAAGCGAGACTAAATAGAAGAGAGATCAAGGATTCAAAACACACTGGCAGTTAAAAACATCCTATTCTAAACTTTTCCCTTGAGTCTTAGAATTGTCCTGTAACCTAATTGGGGTCTGGGATCTCATGTCCACTCCAGCCTGCTTTGCTTCCCACAGCACTGGGAAGTCTTATGGATTGGCGGTGGGGTGAGTGTGGGAACTGAGTCAATCAAATGTTGAAATAGACACTCATCGTTACACAGAAACACATAGTAATACCTGTTGTAGCTAAATTGCTTTTTAATACATCAAATGAGAAATGTGAAACTGCTAAGTCCAATTTCTTGAGTACTCTCCAAGGAATGTGGTCTGCCATGACCCTCTGATAACATTTCCCTTTCTCTTTTTCTGAAACACTTACTTGCAGACACTCAGTGTGTTCTCAGTGCTCTCCAAGTGCCAGAAGATTTCTTTTGGGTGCATTGTCTACTTACCTATGTAAGTACAAGACCTGAGAGGTGAACTGTGGCACTACAAACGCTGCTGAGATTTTGCTCTAGATCTCTTCGTTCCCTGGCTCATGTGATGTTTGTCAAATGAATTCAGAACACACACACAGACAGAGCATTACATAAGACAAGCTTAGTTAATTGCAAAATAATGAGGCATGCTCACAGTGGTGGTGGGGGTATAGTCACTAAGAGGGCCAGTGAGGAGGAAATAGCATGAGAGTGGCCAATGGCCAGAGAGACCACTGTGCTGAACTACATGTAGGCTTTATATTATCTCTTAATGATTCTGGGACAGTTTTTTGGGGAGCACAATGCTAACCAGGTGATTGGCAGGCCCATTTGGATTAGCTTTTACAGGAGGGCTTGGTGGTATTTTTTGTTCTTTACCCAAAAGCCTCCAGCTAGGCAAAGTGATCATAGGATCTTTGTGCCATTTTGTATGTCATATCTCCACTTACAGTCAGAACTATGACTGAGATCCTTCTTCTGAGCAGCAGTCAGTATCTTACAGTTTTGCTTCTGATTTTAAAGCTGCTAATTATGGGGTGAGGGCATACACAAAGACCCCAAGCCTATTTATGTCTAACTGGCTGCCTAATAGGGAGGTCATGGAACTTATCCATAGTGCACCACTAGTTACTGCAAGCAGCAAGATTTGAACCTGACCAACCCTCTTGCAGAGCCAATGTCCAATGCTTGCCTGTGTTTGCAGTGTTATTTATAAGCAGGATAAGAATCATCCTGGGTACTCACAATGCTCTTTGAAAGGATTGCACAACTTGGGTTTTTTTTTTTTTTTTCCCGAGATAGGGTTTCTCTGGGTAGCTTTGAACTCACTTGGTAGCCCAGGCTAGCCTCGAACTCACAGAGATCTGCCTTTTGAGTGCTGGGATTAAAGGTGTGCGCCACCACTGCCCGGCACAACGTGGGTTTTATAGTCCTGGAATCTAGAGAGCTGAGAAAGAGTTTAGGAAGAAATGGAAGATTGTACCTGGAGCTCCAATGATGTTAAGTCTCCAAGCAGCTCATCTGAGATGGTTCTTGCTGGTGGGAAATGGGGGAGAAGGAAAGACATTCACTGGAGAATCTCTGGTCTCTTGACATGCCAGCCCTCTTGATAGTCTGTGTGGGACAGTAAAGCAAGGTCAAATGGAATGCTTCCCTGCAGTCTTACCAAGGGCACTGACAGACAGCTGAACATTTCCTAGGAGTCAGCAGGTCTTCTGTCTCTTGTCATAGTATGCAATGTGGCTCTTACTGTTTCCTGTGTAGCCAGAGCTCCGCACCTTGGTAATGGATGTTGTTGCCCTTCTTTGAAAGCCAATCAACTTTGCTGCCTGTGTGAGCTGGACTGAATGATAAGTAATGGATGCCACTTCCTGTTTTGTCTAATAGGCTGGAGGTACAAACCTCCTTTCATCTTCCCAGCAGCCCTGAAGTACTAATTGGCTGCTGTACAGACCAGAAAAATGAACCTCAGGAAGAGTGAACATTGCATAGGCAACTGGGAAGTCTAGCTCGATAAGCTCTTGTTTTTTTTCTCCTTGATTAAGAATTCACCAGGGGGCATCTTTCTTCATGATCTCAATGTATGCACGAATGGGCTTTGTAGCTGGCCCTGGAGTTTTCCACTTTCATAAGAGGAGATGCCTGTTTGCCAAGAACATCCTCTAGAGCAGCAGCTCCCCATCTGTAGGTTGTGACACCTTTAGGGGTCGAATGACCCTTTCACAGGGGTCACATATCAGATATCCTATATATCAGATATTTACATTACAGCCCATAACAGTAACAAAATTACAGTTATGTAGCATATGTAGCAGCAATGAAAATAATTGTATGGTTGGGGGATCATCACAACATGAGGAACTGTAGGGTCTCAGCATTAGAAAGGTTGAGAACCACTGCTCTAGAGCATGATTTTTTTGTTTGTTTGTTTTTGTTTTTTTCTCTGTGTAATTTTGGTGCCTGTCCTGGATTTATTTTTGAAATAAAAACCAACCGAGCAAAACCCCTCCTTCATCAAAACCTCAACAGAATCTCCGCAGTTCTGAAGCTTGGGGCCATGATCTACAGAGCTGTGCTTGGGGAATGTGTCAACAATCATCCTCCAGTGTCTTTGCTGATGGCTCCTTGGATGTAAGCCTTCGGGAATGTTTAAGTACTGTGCTGTGCAGCCTAAGGAAGTCACCCGTTAACTGATAAGCAGACAGTATTTGGGCTGAGCACAGCAGGAGTCAAGACTATTGCAGTAGACAAGGGAGACAGAGTTTAAGTCTAAGAGAGAGACAATGGAGGATTTATAATCTGTTCTGAGCAAGTTTAGGAGTTGTTGGGTAAAAAACTGTGGGGGACCACCCTCACTTTTACAACCAGAGTACTCTTGAGCAGGGAGAAGTAGGAAATATTTAGATAGAAAGAGATACCTAGATGACAAGAGGAAAGACAGAAACACAGAATATCCTTGGGAGGGCCTGCACCAAAACCCACCAGCCCAAAACTTTTTTCAAAAGGGCTTTTTATAACAGTGCCAAGGGGTGAGGCAAAAAGACCTCCTCCTGCTAGATACAACCAAGTATAGACCCTTCCAAACACCTGGTACCCAGGCCTGTGGCCCAATCATCTCTTATGCAGTTCTGCTGGGTAAAGCCACTAGGAAACCTCGGTGGGCTCCAACAAAAAACAAGGCAAGAAGTGATGCACACGGTAGGGGGATTTGTGCTGAGGACAAGTCTGTGTGCGAGGGGTGGAGTGTACTGAAGCAGCTGGCCAGGTGCTAAGGTTGGGGATTCTCTGTCTCTTAGCAGGATCTTTGCTAACTTCAGGCTGTAGAGACCCAGCAAGCAAGGTGAAGGAAACATCTGAGTCCCATAGACTAGGTCAAATAGAGGGGTTTAGCATTGGCTTATAACTAATGCAAGAATATTATTAAATAGAAAACATAAGTCATTTAATTTGAGAAAAAAAAACTATACATTTTCTTGCTGTAAACATCTGTGGAAGAGTCAGCAGTGAAGGTCAGCATGGCTGAGAGATGAGAACTCCAGTTTCCCTGATGTATTGTGATGTTTATTATTTTTAATTTCATTCGACACATTTGAGTGGAGTCTGAGGGCCTGTTGCTGTGGTTATAAATCTTTGGCAGATATTAATTAATTTAGTTCTGAAAATGAGTCATTGTTATTCCATTTTTTTTTTTTTTTGCATATAATAGCGGGAAACCAAGGACCAGAGGAGTTCAGCAAGTAGCTCAAGGTTACGTAGCAAGCAAGTCAAGGGACTTGACTTTCAATCTAGGCAGCCCAGCTCAGGACTGGAAATCATTCTGTTGGGCTGCATCCAAGGCTGCTGCTTCCCAAGTATTTGCATCTTTTTTGGAGGGTTGTCATGGAAGGTACTTTATTTTTCACCCTAGAAATAAAGAAAAATTCCTTTCCTGACAAAAGACTCCGATCCTTATTTGGATTTAAGTCTGGGTGGGGGCGCTTGGCATGGGTCTTTGATCAGGTGCAGTGTCATTTGTAAACAGCTGCTCAGGTCATCTCTCCTCTTCTGCACTAAGCCAGCAGTCCACTGGGAGAACACAGTCCCACCGTTCTCACACCTTCAGCTCCTCCCCACCCCACATTACTTTTGTTTTCAAATAAATGTGCCGTTTGTGATGTGTGATGAAGAGTTCCAGATCATCTACTTCTGGCCCCACTCTTTTCTGGAAGGGTCAGAGCCCCTGTAAGCAGGGCAGTTTCAGACTCTAAAGCATGTAGTTATTAAATTTTGCTTCAATTTGCCAAATTTGTATTTTAGAACTGTGTCTTTACTGGGATTTTCTGTGGCACTTGGCCTCATGGTGGTTCTTTTCACTGCAGATCTATCCATGGCTGTACAGAAGTTTTCCCAGTCTCTGCAAGACTTCCAGTTTGAATGTATTGGAGATGCTGAAACTGATGATGAAATCAGTATTGGTGAGTACTGTAGTCCCCACGTTTGACTGCAGGTAGTGGTCTCATTGAAATCACAAAAACATTACACATACCTAAATAATAAACATCTAAAATAGTCTCTGGCTTTTATAACACTGAAAGTGTGATTTGGGGTTTCCATGAAAGAATATTACAAATTATTTCTAAATAGACTGGTTTTCTTCATGGGGAAATTACTTAATCATTCCAACTCAGATCAGCTCTTTGAGAAAATACAGGTAACAGTTCTTGTATCTGCCTTCAAACACGGACTGGGCATATACTCAATATATACAGAATAGGATTTAAGAGATATCATTCTTTTTTCTTTAGTTTGTACTGAATTCTTTGCTAATGCTAGGATTTGTTTTAGAAAGAAAACAAATCACATTTAGTCATGATGTGCTGAACTAGTGTTCTAACAGATTATAGTTCAACAAGTTTCAGGCAGAAAGTGTATATATATATATATATATATATACACAGATTGATCTCTCACCTATGACTGCTAAGAAAGCAAGCAACAGCTATCTGTATATTCCTTAACTTTCTGATAAGCCTTTGATGTCAAGTTTCTCTTGAAGTCACACTTGGAGAATGTGGGAGTTGCAGAGTGGGGTTTTAGTCATGGTTCTGTGCAGCCTTCCAAGCAGGCCTTAGGTAATTTCCCAGGGTTGTGGTGAACTTGATCTCTCATCTGTTTGACTCTTTCTGGCTTAAGTAAATGAATATTCTTATGTTCTGCTTGCTTGTAGATTAGGTTTGAAAGGTGTACATTGACCAGTAGATGAAGGCTTACTGTAAGCTGCCAATACTTAACTACATTCTAATGTTTAAGGGCTTTGTGGGATGAGATAATAGATTAGAGATGAGGTGATGGATAATTAAGGGGTAAATGTTGCTTGCTACTTTTACATCAAGAGATATAATAATCAGGGTTCTTTAGAGTCACAGAACTATATATAAACCCAAATTATATAGTGTATATATATAAATATATAAAACACAACATTGTATATAAACATAAGGGAATTTATTGGAATGATTTATAGGCTGCAGTCCAACAATGGCTAGCTGTGAATGGAAAGTCCAAGAATCTAGGATTTGCTCAGTCCTATGAGTCTGGGTGTCTCAGCTGGTCTTCTGTATATGCTGGAATCCTGAAGAAGTAGGCTCCAATGTCAGTGAAGGCATGGATGTGCTGACAAGGTTGAGGTCAAGCAGGTGGAAAGTGGACAAAAGTTTCCTTCTTCTATGTCCTTATATAGGCTTCCAGCAGCAGATATGGCCCAGATTGAAGGTATGTCCTTCTACCTCAAAATCTGGATTAAAGGCCTGTCTCTTATATTTTTGGTTGTGAGCCTAGCCTTTAATGGCTGAGCTATCCCTCCAGCCCTAAAGGCCTGTCTCAAGATCCAGATCAAAAGTCTATGTTTTCTTGCTTCAAGATCTGGATCACAACTGTGCCCTCCATTTGTGGATTGTAGTTCATTCCAGATATAGTCAAGTTGACAACCAAGAACAGCCATCATAAGAGATTAGGTACTTCATTCATCTTTGTATGTTTGTGCTGCTGAAGATGGAACCCCAGGATTTCTATGCTAGACAAGCATTCTACAATGAGCCACATTCCTAGTCGTAAGCAAAATGATTTCTTCTAAGCAGAAATTATTTCCGTAACAACTAATGTAAAAATATAGTAAATTTGTCTATGTAAATCACTCAACATTTATACCTTGTAACTCAACCTCCAAATGCAGTATTAGGACTTTAAAATAAATTCTGTAGGTAGTAGAAGACATTGACTAATCTCTCCTAACATGAGAATAAGAGGCTATCCCAATCTGTTTCCATGAACAGGAGCTGAGAGGCTGAAGTGTGAGGCTGCTGGGGTGGACAATGGATGCCCTTGCATACCCTCAACAGTTCCAGTTCTGCAGGGGAAGGTCAACATGTCCTAACCCTGACTTGCTGAAGGCCCAGTTTGAGGTTTTTCTTTATTTCTTCAGTTCAATGAAAGAGGAATAAAATAGAGACAGAGCTGTGTGTGGTGGTGCATGCCTTTAATTCCAGCACTCGAAGGAAGACAGAGGCTGATGAATCTCTGAATTGAGGTCAGTTTTGTCTACATAGTGAGTTCCAGGACAGTCAGGGCTACATAGTGAGGCCCTGTCTCAAAGTAAAGCAATAAAACAAAACAAAATGAAATAAAAGAAGCAGAAGGAGAGAGAGAGAGAGAGAGAGAGAGAGAGAGAGAGAGAGAGAGAGAGAGAGAGAGACAGAGAGAGACAGAGAGACCGCGCAGAGGGAAGAGAGAAGGGGGGACACAGAGGGTCCACCCGCTTTTTAGGCTGGCCCTTGTCCCAGGATGATGACGTAATTAAAGACAAAACTCTTACAGCAGCTTGCTGAGTCCAGCCAAATTACCTTCCTACTGTGCTCAAATTGCTTGCTTTGTGTACCTCTTCAGAATTTTGAACTAAGAAGACTGAGTTAGGAATCTGGAAGTTAGAAATTGACGGTGGTGGGAAGTGTTAACTTTTCTCTCAAATGATCTATTTATAGGGTAGATAGAACAAAATTCATAGCTATTTTGCTATGATCTATTACAATGAGTAATATTTTCCAATACAAAAACATACAACCCTGTGCACTGGTATCCCTGGTGCCCACACGTGCTGGGATTGGCTGTGTTCTATCATGAGTTATGTGCACATCTTTAAGACTAGTGGGAACAAAAGGATTTGCATACAGAAAACAATCTTATTCTATCAAAAACTCTGTTTATGAGACAGCCCCACTTCTGGGTTGTCACTTCAGGGGGCCGGGCTTGTCCAGACTTGCCCTGACATGTCCAAAGATGCCACAGCCAATCAAATTTAACTGCTGCTTGCTTAACCAATCATGTTTGCTAGAGATGACCTAGCTGTTGCTAGAATTCCCCTAGCTGTGTGTAAAAGAAGCCTGGGAACTTCTCTTGGGGTTGCTGCCATTTTGCTGTGTGGCTGACCCCAGCATACTAGAATTTGTTCTCAAGAAATAAAAGCTCTTGTTTTTGCAGACATGAGTGGTGGTCTTTTGTGGGGTGATTTGTGGACTCTAACGTTTACAGGTATTCAGTTTTAATATTAAAGTTCAAAGATGTTCTTGTGAGCCTACCTGTGAGACAACTAGTCTCCTAAGGTTACCTAAGCTCTTAAGAGTGTAGGATAATGAAAGCTGTGCATCTTCATATATTATTCTAGAATTTAGTCCATTCATATCAAAGGTGGAACATGCAAGTTTCTCTGATTTGTTCTTCTATTTAGTGCCTATAATTAGAAGTAAATTTTAATATATTTGTGTATGTGATACATATATGTGCTTGCATATTTGAATGTAGGGTGTGTATGTGTGTGCAGACCATCCTGTGCACATAGAGGTCACCAGAAAAGCTCTGTGTTGGTCTCAGCTTTCAGCATGTTTCAGGTGGGAGTTCCTTATTGTTTGTGGCTGAGCATTGCAGGCCAGCTGGCTGGCAGCTTCCAAGGAGTCTCCCCATCTGGACCTCTCATTTGACCACAGTTTTGGGATTATGTGTACGTTACCAAGCTGAGCTTTTACATGGGATCTACTCATTTAAACTCAGGCCCTCACTCTTGAGTGGCAAGTGCTCTACCCACAGAGCCATCTCTCTAACTCTTGAAGTAATTCCTAAGTCCAAGCCTGTAAAAAGAAAGTCTAGACTCTAAAGAAACTCAGATACTTTAGTTGAGCCAAACTAGTGCCAGTACAGTGTTAGGCCTTAATCCAGGGCAAAGTTTATTTGTCCTGAGCAATCCTGGAAGTCATCTGGCAGTGCATGTGCAATTGTGCATAAACAGCTTAGATAGGGATGCAGTGTTGATAGGGAGACTCTCTGGAGACTCTTGGGAAAGTTGGGAAGATATGAGATTTGTATTCAAGAGACTAAACATTTACCAAGAAGGAGAGTCAGTTTGCTAGTAAATATTTTAGAAAGACTTCATTCATTTAGACACACCTAAACAGAACATTCTTGTATTGGAGATAGGTAAGACACAGCCACCTGCCAACTGAAGAGAGAGTGCCAAACCCGTGGTGGAGAAAGGAGCCAACTATTTGGGTGATTCAGAGGTAGAATGTGTTTTGTAATAATCATCTAGCTATTTCTGATCTGACTAGTGTATTCCTGTTCCAGTGTTGTGTGCTCATAGTAATGAGGGTCGTTAGTGTCTCTTATTTCCCATGTGCTTTACCTCCTGAGTCATTTCACTAGCCCTGCTTTTGCTTAAGACAGAATCTCATGTAGTTCAGGCTAGTCTTGAACTTGCTGTGAGCCTAAGAATGACCTTGAAGCCCAGATCTGCCTGCCTTCACCTCCCAAGTGTTGGGATTACAAGTGTGTGCCATCACACCCAGCTTCCTGGGTGTGCTTGAGTCAACATTGCTTTTTCCAAGTGTAAACATGTGTTGTTTGATTACCTCTTTGGGGCTGAGGGCTTGTGCGGTACACCAGTGAAGTAATGATACACGCACTTGAGCCCGAGGGGTGGTGGAGTCAAATGAAGACACTGTCTCAGTGAGGCAGGTGGAAAAGTTCCAGTTTTCTTGTGTTTTAACAAGGTGGCAGCTTTGACCAGCATCTTGTTGACCAGCAGCTTGCTCGGTATTATGAGGCAATTCTTATGGAAGGTAGAAAGACTTGGAGACAGAAAGCTTCATTTTGATGAAAACAGGTATGTGTGGGGGAGCTGGACAGCAGCTAAAATGCTTGCTACACAAACAAGACCAGAGTTCCAATACCCAATAACCCACAAAAATACCAAGTGGGCATGGTGGCTGGCCTAAAATTCCAGCCTCTAAAGGTTCATATAGGTGATCCCCAGAGGAAACTGGCTAGGGAGACTTGCCATATCACCAAGCCCTGGGGTCAATTGAGAGACCCTATCTCAAAGAATAAAGCATGAGTGTTGGAAGAACATTCAGAACATTAACCTTTGGCTTTCACACTCAGGAATACACATGCAGGCATACATTTGTGCATGAACATGTGTTTACTTGTGTATGCCTGCCTATGGAAGTTGTGCCTGTGCGTACACACACACACACACACACACACACACACACACACACACACACACACACACACGGAAAAGAATAAACATAACTGGTCTATTATAAATCTAGAGTCTCTTCTACCTAAGAGATCACTAGTAATTTTAATTTAGAACCCACTTTTTCTTCAAACTAAACGAGTGATTATATTATTGAAAATAGTTCTGTAACAATTTTCTCCAGAAATTGGTTACCAACTTCAAAAACTCACCCATACATTGACACCCATATAATTTCTCTTAGGGTTGTTAGGTGCTATCAAGGTTCAAGTGGAACTGCTGGTAGCCATGAGACTTTTATTGGGCATTTTTGACCCTTAGGCATCTGACTGCTAAGTGCTGATTTGGGGTCTCTTTTAAAACATGGCGCTGGGCAGTGGTGGCGCATGCCTGTAATCCCAGCACTCGGGAGGCAGAGGCAGGTGGATCTCTGTGAGTTCGAGGCCAGCCTGGTCTACAGAGCTAGTCTAGGACAGGCTTCAAAGCTACAGAGAAATCCTGTCTCGAAAAACCAAAAAAAAAAAAAAAAGTCATAAGCAAAAAATACTACGACCAACCCACAAGTTTTCTGAAAAGAGACCTCTGATATTTTATTAAATTCAAGAGAAAAGATTCTCTACTCATTTGGTGATTCAAAAGAAGATCTGTCAGGTTTTACCAACCATCATTGTAGTTCACTTAAATGTGGTTAGGTAAATCAGGAAGTCTTGAAAGTAGAACATTCCCCAAAGCCCAGATTGTTTATATAAATAACATTTTCTTTTGAACTCTGTGGAGGAAGCATATTTTGCTCTTTAATAGCTCTCAGTGGACAATTGAATTATTGTTTTCCATTTCTTCTATTTTTCTTAACCACCCTTATTTTTGTACCCTCATGGAAACCACCTACAAATAATGCTGGCAACAGTTGAGTGTGGCTTAGAAAGGGATTCCTAAGTTAGCAAGAGTGAACATGCTACTTTAGAAAGATCATATGTCAGATTTATATTTTATTTATTTTGTCTTACCTTAATTGGTTTACTTTTTTTAGACAGGTTCTCATGAAGCACAGACTTGCCTGAATTTCACGGTGTAGTCAAAGGATGGCCTTGACATTCCAGTCTTCTCAAGGGCTGGGTTCACAGGTGTGGGCTACCATGTTCAGCTCATCTATATTTAAAAAAAAAAAAAACACCAGTTAATTTAAAATTAGTTTATATTCTCTTAATTTCAGGATGATTTGGTGAAAGAAAAATACTAGGAATACTTGCCATGTCACAAGCCTGAAAAAACAAATTTGTTGTTGTTTGTTGTGTTTTATTGATGTGCACAAGTTCCCTGAGACCATGCTTCTTTTGTGTTCATAATCTACTGAAAGTGGTTTCATTTTATTCTACAGAGAGCACTGCCTGTCTTCTCTAGCTGTTCCTGCACCTTCTCTGAGCTGTTTCTAAACTCTGCTTAATGTTTATTGGATGCCTGGCCTCCCTGAAATGCCCCTAAGCCTTTAGAGAAATAAGCCACTTAAACACAGGTTAACAGAATTTTAGAGTCACACTAAAAAATGCACTCACTGGGCTTGGTGGCACATTTTATAATCCTAGCTACTCTGCAGCTGAGACTGGAGGATGGTGAGTTCAAGACCAGTTTGGGATACCCAGTGAGATTCTGTCTCATATTAGATATGTCTAACATGATTTTTTAGGTATGGTAGTCTAAATTTGGGGAAGTAGCTCACACATACATAGGTACCCACACATGTATGCATGTGCCTATGATTCTTAAATGTGTGTTAGAAACATGTGCATTTCCTAATGTTTGTAAACATGAAAGTAAAATTCAAAGTAGAATTGAAGATGGTTTTCTGTTGTTTTATTACAGACTACATGTTCTATTTTAAGCTCTGTGCATCCATGTTGGGACAAGGCCTTGGAAGGTAATCCAAGCTTTGGCCCTCATGTAGTGTGCTGAATCAAAGGAAATATGGTTGCAGTACCCCTTCCCTCCCTGATAGCATATGACTTTAAGAAGGCCTAATTTAGATAGGTAGCTAAGGATCAAAAGGACTATCATTTATTGTTAGTAACACCATTATATCAAAAATAAGCTCAAAACATAAATCAATAAAGTTTAGACCGCAAGATAAATGCAGAAGTTAGCTAAAACTTGCATGGTGAATACAAACTCATCTCAAATACACTGTTTACCCCAAATCAATATTCCTGGTGCTTTCTTGGCCATGAACAGAG
This sequence comes from Onychomys torridus, assembly GCF_903995425.1. NCBI lineage: Eukaryota > Metazoa > Chordata > Mammalia > Rodentia > Cricetidae > Onychomys > Onychomys torridus. Next base: position 5,618,791 of record NC_050449.1, on the reverse strand, counting down.
GAGTCAAAAAGTTGAGTGACCTGACTCTCCCAAACTTGATGCTTGAAGCAAGCATGGGCACTGTGGCAGCTGTGACTTACTGAGGACAATAATAGGATGATTGTTGCCCCTGTCTTCTGTTAGAGCAAGAGCCAAAGTGGGTCTATTTAGAGTCAGAAACCTGCTTTGTAGCTTGCTCTCTTCACTCTGAAACTTGCCTGTGCTTGCATTTCCTGTCTGTAAAACTCATTATTCCTTAGAACTTAAAAGGCAGCCATGATTGAAACTCGTTCAGTGGCTTAGGCCATTTTTTTTTTTTTTTTTTACTTTCATTGGGGAAAGCAACAGTAAAAGTTACCATGAAATCAGAGTTGTGTTGACTGTGTCAAATGCTACAGGAGCAACTTACATGGTGCTGAGACCACATCCAAAATGGGTCAGCCCTGGCTGGGTGGCATGGAACCTGAAGGAAGCCATCTCTGAGACATCACTGTTTAAAGCAGGCGTAGAGAAGCAGTCCTGAAGAGGGAAGCCATCTCTGGTTGGCGGAAGGGAAGATGTGGATGCTATTGTAACTGCTTTTATGTACTGATGTAGCAGGAATCTTAAAAGTTCTTATTAATAAAATCAAACCTGAGGCCAGTTATTGGGGTGAATGCTGGAAGATCAGAGAAGCAGAACAAGCCACAGTTTCCTCACCTCGCCAGTTCCTCAGCTGATCCTATTTCCTCAGACCGGAAACTTCTGTGTCCTCATCCCAATGGCTCTCAGCTGAATTGCTGCTCAAAGCCTGAATGCTTAACTAGCCAAATGCTTCTAGTTTCTGGTCTTCATGCCTTACATATCTTTCTACTTTCTACCATCACTCCCTGGGATTAAAGGCTCGATTTCTGGGATTAAAGGTGTGAGTCACCATGCTTGGCTGAATCCTTGAACAGAGATCCAGGTAAATCTCTGCCTCTGGAATGCTAGGATTAAAGGCATGTGCTACCACTGCCTATCCTCTATGTTTAATATTGTGGCTGTTCTGTCTCTTACCCCAAATAAGTTTATTAGGGCACACAATATTTCAGGGAATACAATACCACCACATACTGATGACTACAAGATCTGACAGAAACAGCTTATGGGGAGCAGATTTATTGTGGGTCACAGATTGAGAGGGTTTCAGTCTGTCCTGCCAGGGGAGGTGTAGTGGAGTTCATGTCAGTGGGAGTGTGGCACAGGCTGTTCACATCACGGTGGACTATGAGGCAGAAGATGATTGGGAACCAGTGCTGGGCTATAAATCCTTAAAGACCTCCCTCTAGTGAACTACTCCTATAGACTGTCACCACCTGAAGGTCCTATAGCTTCTCTAGATTGTGCCACCAGCTGAGGAACATACATTCAAAGCGAGAGCTTGCCAGAGGCTGTTCAGATTCAAACTGTAGCAAAGACAGTGATGTGGGAAGGAGGAGGGAGAGAGAAAATAGTGTGCACAGCGTCAGGACAGGTAGTCCTGGGGAATCTTGACCTAGAGGCTCTGAAGCCATTGCAAAGCACTAATCAGAAAGGTCATAGGACTGCATTTGTATTCTCGGAGGGCAGTGGCAGCCTTATGGAAAATGTAAGAGGGCTGCTGTAGATCAGCTTCCCTCATATTGTTTACTTTGGCTGTTTTCTGGGTGCAGGTCCCGAAGACAATTGGCTGTGAAAGCCTGACTCACATGCAGTTTGTTGAGACCTGGCCTGTATACACACATTCCTGTGACCAGCCACCACTGGAACCCCTCATGGTGGTGTGTATGGCTAGAGTGCTCTTAGAAAATGGAATTGACATGGTTTGGTTAGAACTCTTTCAGTTTTGCCTAGTGACAGAGACATGTATTATTTTATTTTTAATTTTGTGCTTGTGTGTGTCCATACATATACCTGCAAGTATCCACAGAGATAAGAAGAGGGTGTTGGATTCTTTGGAGTTGGAATTACAGGCATTATAAACCACCTGACTGGGGCACTGGGAGCCAATTTCTGGTCCTCTTGAAGAGGGACAAGCTCCAAGCTATTGCTCTAGCTCCCAAGGTTAGGGCTTCTCAGTACATGCAGGTGTGTGATGGGAGTTACTCAAAGATCCACTTAGGGGACTGTTTTATTGGTGTCTTCCTAATCTATCTGTAAAATCTAACTTCACAGCTGATGACTAACCTAAGTTCTGCATCAACTTCTAAAACTACTGTCCAAGATAGTATTCTGTCACAGTTGCGTTCTTATGGAATAGCTGATGCATTTCTGTTGGGAAGCTATATGTTTTTAAAGTTTCCTAGTTATCACTCGCTCTTTTCCTCTATGGCCATGGGGATAGAGAAACAAGGCTTTGCATGAGCTACTGACTTTGGTGTGTGTGTATGTGTGTGTGTGTGTGTGTGTGTGTGTGTGTGTGTGTGTGTGTAGAAAATATTTCTCACACAGGAATGTTGCTATGGTTTGTAGAATTCCAACATTAGTTTATTAAAGAGGGACGAGCACTTGGTGAGCCCAGTAGCAGCCCACAGTCCTTCTTTGGATTTGGAGCACAAAGATCTTCTGAACTTACACATTAGGCTCCTAGGTCCTGAGCACAGACTGTAAATCCACTTATTAGTTGTTTAATCGATATCACTGAGCACTGAGGATTTCCAGGGTCATTTGGAAACTGAAGAATTAAAAATAAATTCATGGGAGTTGTTGAAAAACATATGGCTAAACTTACAAACCACAAAGGAGAAAATAGCTAGGGAAAAGGAGCAATGCAGAGTGAGAAGCCTGGAGAGGAGAGCATGGCTGACTAATAGACCTAAAAAAGCAAGTCCTGAATAGCTGACTAGGCTTTGTGACCAATTAATAAAAGTTGTGGTTTGGAGCAGTTTCTCCAGTAAGGATACAGTTCAGAGGATTTTTGCTAGGACTATGAGAAGAGCTTTGAGGTCACAGACTCAACTGAAGGTGCTCTTTCCTACAGAGATGTACAGGTGAGTTTCAATAAGAGAAGCAGAAATGATCTTTACAGATCTTCCACGAGTGCTGAAAATACAGCTTGGTTGGTACAGTGCTTGCCTAGCGTGCACAAAACCCTGAGTTTAGTCTCTTGATGCATAAACAGAGCAAGATGGCAGGCTCTGTAAGACACAGTCTCAATGAAAACAAGCCTATTGTTTACTACTTACGTATAGTTTGAACCTTTCATTATTCACACAAAACATACATCTTAGATTATCCATGGTCTCAGAAATTTCCAGAGTGCCTTTCACCAGAATAAACAGGGGAGTCTGTGTCCCAAGATTGGGGGTCTCAGAGCCTTGGATTTTATCTTGATTCTTGTTTCTGATACAGCTCTGTGAAGCTGTTACTAGGCACGTAGGCCTGTAACCAGCCCCTATTTTCTCTGTACTTTAAAAGAAATTGGAAAATAGAAATTGTAGAAGGGAAATGAATTTATTACATTTTTGTCCAGATCCTGGGGGGCATCTAATTCATCCCATGCCTGTGTCCATCTGATTATTTAGAGAAAGACACCAGCCAAAGACTAGAACTTGTGTAAATTTAACTGTGAGACAGACCAATTAGTCCCTTCCCAGGGAACAGGAAACCTAGGCACCTGGTTGTCTCCACTTTTTGTTACAAAAACAGTTTTTTTTTTTGTTTTTTTTTTGTTTTCCCTCAAGCCCAAGTCAAGGAAAATGGAAATTAAAGACCTTTCCCTTTTATTCTTAAGGTGGGGTCTTCCTATATATTTGTGGCTGGTCTACAACTTGCTCTGTAGATGAGGCTGGCCTCCATCCTAATTAGAAAAGATTCACTCATTTTTGAAAGAGAAAAAAAATCTTGGGTTTTTGTGTGATGATTTTTAATTCCTACCTGTCTCTGGTCTGGCAGATCTTCTAAGTCTGTTATTTGATGCCAATCCATTCAAGTAAAAAAAAAAATGTTGTTGGACTGATAACACAGGGTGTCTCTCTGGAATATCTCTGATGATGATTTGGCGGTAGTTGAGGTGCTACCAGATGTAGCTGTACTAGTAGAGTGACCAAGCTGTACACACTGTATGCTCAGAGGGAAGTCTGGTTGTTTCCTGCCATTTGAAGCCTGAGAAAAGATTTTGTCCAAAGGACATGCCGTAGAATAAATAAGATATGGATGCTGTGAAAGTTTCCCAGGAATGTAAGAAACAAAATCAGCCTTTCAAACTGAACTGTCGTAGAAGGCATAGTTTGTACTGCCTTTGGATTAAGTGGAATACTTAGGGTAAAGTGAGGACAAAAATGCTTTGAGTGTACCAAAGCCAGTGAAGGCACTGTTCGTTGAGGACACTGGGAGCTAGCCAGTGGGCTGGAGGGGGGATTTGATATGGGTCTCAAGGTAAGATGCAGATGGGACACAGACATAAAGAAAAGAAATGTAGACTGTGAGACTGTCTAATAGTTTCAAGGGGAAAAGACCAAGACTAGTAATAACAGTGCCTTGTATGGCTACAGCATGGAGCCCACATGTAATGCTCATAGCAATGGCTGTCAACCTATGGGTCGCAACCCCAAAGGGTCATATATCAGATATTTCACATATTAGATATTTACATTACCATTCACAACAGTAGCAAAAATATACTTATGAAGTAGCAGCAAAATAATTTTATGGTTGGGGTCACTACAACATGAGGAACTGTATTAAAGGGCTGCAGCATTAGGAAGGTTGAGAACCACTGGTTTATAGTATGAAATTTGCAGTTTATTTACCTATCAGAGATTCTAAGCTGTAACATGACAAAGTTAAAGGAGGCTTTGTCTTAGTGTTTCTATTGCTGTCAAGAGACACCATGACCATGGCAATTCTTATAAAGGAAAGACATTTAATTGGCATGGCTTACATTTTCAGAGGTTTAGTCCATTATCTTCATGGTGTGACATGTTGGCATGCAGGCAGACATGGTGCTAGAGAAACAGCTGAGTGTCCTACATCTTCACTTATAGGCAACTGGAAGTGATCTGCCTCACTGGGTGTGGCTTGAGCTTATATGAACCTCAAAGTCGGCCTCCAGAGTGACATAAGTCCTCCAGCAGGGCCACACCTCCTAATAGTGCCATTCCCTGTGGGGGCCATTTTCTTTCAACAACCAGAGTCTTGCAGGAAGATTTTTATGTGGTGATCTGATGCTGGGGATTGAGACTTGGTGTTTTGCATGCTGGGTAAATGCTCCACCACTGAACTGTATAGCTTGGTCCCTTCCGATGATTATATTATGGTTTCAGTGATTAAAATGTGTTAGTATCTCACATATTGATAGAAGATCTTTTTGAGTATGGACAGAGAAAGGTAAAGGAGAGAGATTGGCGTTTGGTGGCTGGGTGTGTAGAGGGAAGAAGTGAAGATCATCCTTCAATCGAATTATTGGTGGTGAATTATAACCACATTTATGTGTTTGTATAGCAAGGGTCCCTGTGGGTGGAACATTAATTGTGAACTAAGTTTTGATTCATATTGCTTGAGATTTAAACAAGATCTTGTTAGAAATTTCCAGTCAGAAATTTGACTTGTTAAATTTAGGATAATGATGTGGGGTGAGCTAATTGGAGTCAAAATTTAACTGTGTAGATCATCAGTTCTATGACTGTGAAGGTTGTTAAGCCAGTGTGCCTCAGTTTACCCATCTGACAAATGCATAGAGTACTGACAGGTCCATGTGTTTCACATATGAATTTCTTGTGAGGTATGGGGAGGAATAAAGAGTACTGCACAGAGCTATGGCCTGAGTTAAGTAAATCCCTTCTTTCCACCCAGTGTCCTGCTTCTTACTCTTCCTCCACCCCTTGAAGAATAGGTTGCTTCATGTTAGTATGTAGAACAAGCCATGAAACAGTAACTGTGTGTACTAGTTAGTGTTAACTGTTACCTAGGCACAACCCAGAGTTACCTGAGAAGGGGGTGAGCTGAAGGGTAGCTTAGATCAGATCAACGTGTTGGCGTGTCTCTGGGGATTTTCTTGATTGTTAATCCATGTAGGCGGGTTGAATCCACAGTGGGAGGTACCATTCTTTGGACAGGTGGTTCTGGGCTGTGTAAGAAAAGTTAGCTCTGATAGCTCCAGTACGCAGCCTTCCTCAGTGGTTTCTGCTTCAGGTTCCTGCTTGAGTCTTGCCCTTGACTTCCTTCAATAATGGACTGCAACCTGTGAGTTGGAACAAACTACTTTCCCTCAAGTTGCTTTTTCTCAGAATGTTTTATCACAGCAACAGAGAGAAAATGAGGACACTGTGTGAGGAAGGAGAGGTGATGACGTAGAGTGTGTGGGGGAGAAACAGGAAAGCAAGGTTTGGGGTATGAGAAGCTCAAAGTGGGAGCCGTCAGCTCCAGAGAGGACGGGCCAGAAGTGGAAGAGCAGACAGTGCTGATCAGGACTCCCTGATGTCTCTCTGAGGAGCAGGAGGCCAGGACATCTGGTGAGAATGAAGGGAATTTTGGGTTGGGTTCTTGAGAAGGAACATTCTTTTGAGACAGGCTCTGTGGGAAATAAGATTTGGAGTAAACTAGGGTTCAATAAAAGACTTGCCAGAAACACAAACCAAAGGGTTTAGATAACTTGAACTTTTAGCATCCTTGTGAGTGTGTGGATCACAGCCAGAAGGTTATAGTGGGCTGGGGTTGTGGACAGTGAAGCTGGGCAGGGAAGCGGTTGTTGAGGCTTACAGGAGGACTGGGTGGAGTTGAGTATGAATGGGGCTGTAGAATGTGGAGGAATGCTAGCTGGGAGGTCAGTTCTGATGGTGGCAAGCCTGGTGGGGTGTGTGTGCTAGGTGTAAGTGGGTGGTTGTTATTAATAAATTCCTGATGCATCCCCTGAGGCCAGAAGTTTGGTGCCTACTCGCCCTCTGAGCACAACAGCTCTCAGATTGTTGTCTTTGGAGATGGCAGTTCTCTCCTCTAACCTGACAGAGTAGCAGGCTGGTACTGATGTCCCCTTGCAGTCATAGTTGGCAGGAAGAATTTGGAATCAGTCAAGTTAAATATCTCCTTCCTCACCCATTTGTTCTGGGGCTCGTGGGCAAGTTGTCCAGCCATTGAGTTTCCCTTTCTTTCTCTTCCGTGAAATGTAGCTAATGTTTCAGATCACAGATGGACATTAGACTTGGTGTAAAACACCAGAAACAAGGCAATAAGTTCCACCAAGTTCTTGAGTTTTGTTAGCATCTTACTGTATGTTTGGAAAGAAAACAATGTCTATGACTTGACTTGATATGCATAATGCTGGGCAAGATCTCAACTAAAGGGCTTCTGAAGAATTCAGAGGAAACTCATGTAAAGTATGTGATGATGCCTAGGAAAAACACAGCTGAAACTAAGTTTAACTCTGTGTGTTGAGAGACTACTCTTTTCATATCTCTACATATTCATTTGTTAAAGTTTGGTCTTTTGTATAATGCACATGTAACAAATACATATATAAGCCCAGCATACACATATAAAACTGAACTCTCAAACATACCTCCCTTCTTGCTTGGCATATTTTTTCTAAGATTTATTTTATTTTATTTTATGTGCTTTGCCCTTATATATGTACATATGTGCACCAAAACAGTGCAGTGTCTGTGGAGATTTGCAGAGGGCATTATTAGAGTTATAGGAGATCTGCTACATGTGTTCTGGGAGCAAAATCCAGGTCCTCTACAAAAGTAGCAAATGCCTTATTTTTGGAGTCATCTCTTCAGCCTGCTTGGTACTTTCAAAGTAGGGATTATTAAAGAGTCTTCATCTACTAAGAGTGTTTACTAAGGAAAAAACAATTAAGTATATAGCATAGTGTTATTTGTGTATACCCATTGTCATTTTCCTTCTTTGAGGAAGAGAATTTCCTCAATTTTTATAGGTAATATTGATAAAAAGGAGCGGTAACAGCAAGTTCTCCCTCCATCTTTCTGTCTGTGTCTCTCTCTCTCTTGCTGTCACTATCTCTATCTCTGTCACTCTCAGAGATAGTCTCATGTGTCCTCAGGTTGGCCTCAAACTCACTGTGTAGCTGAAGATGACTCAATTTCTGATCCTCCTGCCTCTGCCTCCTGAGTGCTGTGATTGCAGGCATGCACTACCTGGCTGGGTTTATGCTGTTCTGGGTGGGAGTGGGTCAGGACTGGAATCCAGGGCTCATGCATGCAGTACAGGATGGCCCTAATTGAGCTGCATCCCCAGTCCATAGTAGGTTCCTTTTGAGGTCACGTCTCTAGCTTTGTTTCTTCTCTTGAGCCCAGATGTTCATGCCAGTGAGTATAAGAGAAGCTTGACCAAGTGTCCAGTTATACCAGAAAAGGGTGAAAGGGGGGAGATTTGGTCATGAATTACAGATCTCAGCCCAGATGTACAGTGGCAAGCATGGTTAGGATGCATGCCGATAGACCTGCTTAATGATGTTACAGGTGCCTGAGAACCTTGGAGATAGCAGAACCCAGGTTTAGAGGAAAGGAAGAAGGATAGCAATTGGGAATTCAGAAAGATTCTGGTCCATAGGCTGTAACTCTTGCAAATGCCTGAGAAGTCTGGGTGAGGAAGGAATGGGATCACGGGAAATGAAAGTGATCAGTGGACTCCAAGAGAGGACTCCTTGATGGGTCTTGTTTGGAGTCTGGGTTGTGATCTGAGGGCAGCTTGGACAAATGAGGCATGTGTGACCATAAGAGAAAAGTCCTAAAATGGGTGAGGGGGCCTAGGGCATCCCTGACTGTGTGGAGGACCAGGTCAGCTTGGTATAAGTTCAGCTTTACTATCCTGTTCATCTGTAGGCTGTGAATTTATTGTTACTTAATACTTAATTAGGAAACTGTGCCATGATATTAAATACCTAGAATGCTTTTTATATTTATTTGTGTGTGTGTGTGTGTGTGTGTGTGAGAGAGAGAGAGAGAGAGAGAGAGAGAGAGAGAGAGAGAGAGAGACAGAGACAGAGAGACAGAGACAGAGACAGAGAGAGGAGAGAGAGAGAGACTTTAATTCCAAGGGGCTGTGAAGTGTTGGAAGAGGAATGTCTGAGTGCTAATGTGTATTTATGGGGACCTGCCAGTATTTGTCAGGGGGCCATTCATACTTCTACCCCAACCTCCATGGCCCCTACCCCCACGTTGCCACTGTTAGTTTAGGGAACAACTTAATGGCTTTGGGGATAGGTCTCTGTGGAACTTAAAGCCACAAACGGAGTGGAAAGTCTTATTTGATGTTCTGGCTTCCAGAAAATAGCAACTAAGATTGTGGTCATAAATGAGGTCAGTGTGGCAGAGTGGGTGGCCTGTCACCAGAGATGCTCATTGCAGCGAAGGCCAAGGATACCCATTTCTGATGGTTTTCATCTGCACCTCCTGTTTTATTGACACAGTATTTACTACATGGGCATGCCACAAGCAGGTTGTGTTTGTTGCTCTGTGTTGAGATGAAATTGACTGGCAGTCAAAGTCTTTTGCCATTGACAACACTTTTGTGCTACTCTTTAGTTTTGTAATTCTTCAAAGAAATAAAATTCTCTCAGTAGCTGCTCTTAGCATGAACCCCTGAGAATGTGATGTTCTGCAAGTCCCTGCATGTGTCTGCAGTGTAACATACAAACACACATTCGGCATACACAGTCATTTGGCTGTAACATACAAACACACACACAGCATACAGTCATCGGCTTTGTGCACTGATGATATTTTTACTTTTTTTGGTGTGGACAGTTTTAGAAACATAGAATGAATTCACTTGTTCTGGCACACTGCCGAACTGTGTCCTCTTCCTGTGTGTGAAAACTAGTCCAGACGGCCCCTTCATAGCCCCATTTCCTGCTTCCAAGCAGAGAAGAGGTTCCTGCTGAAGTCTCACCTGAACTGACAAAGTGACATGAACTCAGTCCAGCCTCTGTGCGCTGCTGCAGATTTCCCTGTTGTCCTTGGGACTCAGTGAAATGGCTCACTTAGTTCTTGGCTATAGCTCATCTGAAAATTACAAGGGATGTGCTTACTCTAGTAAAATGTCACAGCAGGTTGTGATTGTGTATGCCACTGAACTGGTGGTCTCTGCTTTTGTTTGGGGATGTGTACCATTTCTAATTGAGGACAGAAGTCAGAAAGAATTTAACACTGTTTTGCTGTCATGGTTTAAAAATATGTAAGCTCATGCTGAGGGGGCTTGAAGCATTGAGTAGGAGAGTATATGCTGTTAAGTTACATCAATAGTGAGCAGGGAGTCACCAACTTTCTAGTTTTGCTCCTGTCCTTGAAGTTTGTTTGTTTGTTTGTTTGTTTATTTATTTATTTATTTATTTATTCATTCATTCATTCACTCATTTATTTAAAACATACATGGGAGGTGTACATATCCCATGGGGAGCTCAGGGGACTATGTGTGGGACTTTGTCTTGGCCTTCCATCATGTGGGTCCTGAGTATTGAACTCAAGTCATCAGGTCTGACAGCAGGTAGCTGTTGAGCCATACCAACAGCCCTGTTTGGTTTCAAATCATTTTACTCTCTAGCTCAGGCTATCCTAGAATTCACCATGTGTCTTGGACTGGCTTCAAACCCCGTTGATAGTCCCTCGTCAGCCTCCAGAGTGATGGGGTTAAAGGATGAACCACTCTACCCAGCTTTGTCTTCTCAGTGTCATTTCAAACACTTGGCAGGTTTTCTTGCTAAAAAAATAAAAAGAGTTGGGTGAGTTTCAGCTTGTTTAATGGAGTTAGGAAAAAGGTGTTTTGGACATTAAGGAATGTTGGAGAATAGCCGTTTTTGGCAAATATGTACAGGCCATCACTACATTTTATCACCATCTAGGATGAGATTTGACCGTTGCCTTTGTGAATCTTTATACTCACATGGTCTCACACAAATACACTTGAATAAATCTGAGTAGTTCCCAAGGGCTTTTCCAATACTATGTTGTGGGGATAAAAAGGGTGTGTATAACCATATTTGTGACCTCCAACAATTTTGCAGTAAAAATTTATATGGGAAACTCTCTTGGTTGTTCACCAGTAATCATGCACTGCAGATGGACAGGAAGGGGAAGAATTATTATCGATGAATACTGCCAGGAAAATTTTATCCAGGTGATAGGAATTTTGGTAACTAACATAACTTTCTGAGGTATCTGGCTTTTCTTTTTTTATGATATTTCATGTGCCAGAGACTAAAAGATAGTGTTTTTATTCTGGTACATTGGATACAATGTGCATATGTATTGTTCTAACTTATAGATTCAAATCATGTTCACTGGTGGAAACCCCATTGTATATTAAGTATCATTTTTGAAGAAATTGCCCTAAATTAAGTTCTCATCATGAAAATAGGTGTGGTCTGGGGATTTAGCTCAGTGGTAGAGCACTTGCCTAGCAAGCGCAAGGCCCTAGGTTTGATCCTCAGCTTCAAAAAAAAAGAAAGTATTACTTCTTTTAAAAAAAGAAAATAGGTGTGGTCAAAATCTGTAATGGTTATTACATTAGATGCTAGTCTGGACCTATATTTTTATTCATATTTATAGTAAATATCAATAAATAAAATATAAAAGGTCATAAGCAATTTTTCTGTATTGATACTAGACATTTTTATATAATTATCAATCTTTTTAATGGCTCAAACATTCATAGAAGATGGGAGCTGGAGGAATTACTTCATATGCCTCCTGCCCAAGGTCCTGGGTACAGTAAGCTTCCTGTAGTTCTCATGTTCTTTTAAGTAGTGTTGAATAAATTAAGTTAATGCATACTAGTTACACATATTCATGAGTTTCACAAAGATTTTCTTATATGCCTGCGGCAGTCATTTGTTCTTTTCGCTCCTTCCAAGTTCCATCTCTCACTCTCTACCACCCCCACCCCAATCCCTGGTCCTCGCATCCCTTCCCAGTAGTCCCTTTGTGGTTTCACTTTAAAAAATAATCCTCTTTCCACATAAAGAAGAAATGTGCAGTGCTTGTCTTTCTGTGCCTGGCATATTTTGCATAGTGTGACATTAGGTTCTATCCATTTTCCTGCAAAGGGTATGGCTCATTATTCCTTATGGCTGAGTAGTAGTCTATTCTGTGTGTATGGAATAATATACTGATCCCCAGGGGATGCAATGATTTATTCTCACCAGCAGTATACAAAGGTTACATTAAACACAGCATTGCTGGCATTTATTGTAATTGATTGATTATCTCCACTCTGAGAGAGGTAAGATAAAATCTCAATGCACTTTTGATTTGTATTTCTTTGATAGATAAAGGTCATGAACATTGCTCATGTATTGATAGCTGTTTATAGGACTACAAGTGAAAAGCATCTGCTAATCCTTTGCTCACATTCACTGCCTTACTTGTTTGCTTATCCATTCTTTTGAGTTCTTTATATCTTTGGATATTAGTCCTTAGGCATGTGGATTTTTGGAAGGGGGTTTCTCCCATCTGTGTGTTATCCCTTCACTGCCCTGGTTTTTTTCCTTTGCTGTGCAAAAGCATTTTGACTTGATCCAATCCTATATGTCAGTTCTCGCTTTTATATCCTAAGCATCAGGAAGTTGTTGCCTGTGCCACAGTGCATCCAATTGTTATCCTATATTCTTTCTGCTGTTTCAGTGTCTTGGTTCTTCCATGGAAGTCCATTCTGAGTTGAATTTTTCTGTGGCGGTAACTTTAATTGTTAGCAACCCAGGACCCCTAGGAAGAGAGTCTCAGTGAGGGATTGTCTATATTGGGTCTGCATTGGGCTGGATTGTAGGCATGCATATAGGGGAATGTCTTCATTAAAATAGCACATGTGGGAAGATTCAGCCCAGTGTGCCTGGCACTATTCTGCCAACAGGGGGTCTGAGCTTTGTAAGAGAAGTTGGGCTCAGCTCAGGCATGCAGGTGAGACTATGTGCATTCACTGTCTCAAGCTCCCAAAGCTGTGACTTCCTTGCAGTGATGGACTGTAACAGGAAAGTAAGCTCTGTAAACCTTCCTCCCTCAAGTCATTTGTCAGGATATTTTATCCCAGCCACAGAAATGAAACTACAGCCAGTCTGTGTGCGGCTGAGGTATAGGGTCTAGTTGGAACCACCAAAGCAAGAAGCACTATTTCTCAGCATTGTTTGTTGGAAGGGTTGTCTTTTGTCAAGGTTGATAAATGCCATGGTGTGCATGTATCTCTGGGCCCTCACTTCCATGACAATTCTGTGGTGTTTTTGTTTTATCAGTCTCTAACCCATTTTGAAATTAGGTATTCTGATGTTCCTGGCATTGTCCTTTTTGCTCAAGATGTGTTGCTATTTGGGGGCTTTTGCACTTCCACTAAAATTTAAGGATTTACTGGTGTTTCATGCAGACCGCCAAATCTGTGCATCTCTTTCAGCCTCCAGGCTGTTGGCACAGGATGGATTCTCTGCATCCATGTACGGCCCTCCCATCTCCCAGCCTCCTTCAGTTCCTTCCTCCTGGATATTATCATTTTTACCCTTGGCAGTGTCTCTCCTTCCTTCTTGAGTTTGTTTCTAGCTTTTACTGTTTTTCTAGAAGCTCTTTTTTTTTTTTTTTTTTTCCCCCCCCCGAGACAGGGTTTCTCTATGTAGCTTTGTGCCTTTCCTGGAACTCGCTTTGTAGACCAGGCTGGCCTCGAACTCACAGAGATCCGCCTGGCTCTACCTCCTGAGTGCTGGGATTACAGGCGTGTGCCACCACCGCCCGGCTCTCGAAGCTCTTATGAACAAGTTTGTTTCCCTATTGTTTTATTCTCATCTATTGCCAATGCATAGGAAAGCTCTTGTGCCTGTGTATGTGTGTGGTACAGGGGTCCCATGGGACCTTGCTCATGCTGGTCAAGCGTTGCACCACTGAGCTACGTCCCCAGCCTGTTACTCTTTTGTGTGTCGATTTTGTGCCCTTGCTGCTTCACTGAGTTTATCAGTTTTAAGAAACTTTCAGTGGTGTCTTGAGGATTTTCTTTCTTTTTAAGATTGAATTTATTTTTATGGATGTGTCTGTACATGTTCATGTGTTTTCCTGTAGAGGCCATTTTTGCATCATCTCCAGGAACTGGAGTCATAGGTGCTGTGAGTTGCCTTATGTGGGTGCTGGGAATCTAACCTGAACTGTTTTTTTGCTTGATCAGCAAGTATTCTTAAGTGCTGAGCCACCTCTCAGCCCCTGTAGGATTTTCTAAGTATAGAATCATGTCACCTACAGACAGGGTCATTTGGTCTCCTCCTTCACCTTTTACATCCCTTTTATTTCTCTTGCTCAGTTACTTTGGCTAAAGTTGCAAGTAGTATGTAGAGTTAAGACTGGTGAGCCTAGACATTCTTGCCTTGTTCCTGATTTTAAAGGAACTGCTTGCAGCACCCCCGCTCCCCCAATGGTATTCTGGTCTTTGGAGGCATTTGTGGACCTGTACATCAGCGGTGCTACTAACATCATCCTTCCATCTCTAGTGGCTGCTTAGGAAAAGGACCCAGCTGGATCTACTAGGCTTCCGGTGGTGTCCTGTTGGACTTTTTTCGTGTGTGTGTGTGTGTGTGTGTGTGTGTGTGTGTGTGTGTGTGTGTGTGAGAGAGAGAGAGAGAGAGAGAGAGAGAGAGAGAGAGAGAGAGAGAGAGAGAAGACCCCAGGAAGCTGTTCTCCCAGAATCTAGTTTACATGATGATAAGGAGACTTCTACACTTGCTTTGTGAAACTCTTGTCTTCTTTTTGTTCTTCTAGCAAACTATTAATGAAATACCCTGAAGCTTTAACCACATGCTTCTGAAATTGGTGGACCACCAACCAATTTAGGAGTTGTTAGCCAGTGTTCCCATGTGATTGCTTTCTCAAAGAACACAAATATCCTCATTTGGACTAAAAATATGTATTTTTAAAGTGGAACCGGCTTTATAATATTTGAAAAGAACAGTTTTAGTTCTTTGAGTTTTGTTTTTTTAGAGTTTTTTTTCCCTGAAAAGTCAACAAAAGAAAAAGGAACAAAATTTATTGTCAGATTGGGTCCAATTCCCCAAAACTGCTGGAGGGTGGGTGGCTTTTGTTGTGGGGAACCAGGCATTCAATTTCTTTTGCATGTTAAAATTTGTCTTCTCAGACATTTATATTATAATTAGCTATTATCATGCTGAGTTTATTAATAGTATTTCTATGGGAAACAGACCAGTTCAATGTAGTAGAAAATGGCATCAGTCCCTTTTAACAAGGAGAAGTAGTGGGAGGATGAGAACCTGAGTGGCTCTTCCTGGAAACCAAACATCTATTTAAAGCAACCACAGCTTAGTGGGTGTCCTTATGGAGCCTTTGGGCGTCAACAGGTATCTCAAGCCTGACCCAATAAATAGCCTGTCTAGGTCGCTGCCCGAGGGTCTAGGCTGCTGCTGCCTATTCCTGTTTGTTCCCAGGGTCCTTCCTGGCCGATTTGTGATTGGTAGGTCCCCTGTGAAGTCCTGTTTGTCTCCAGAGTCCTCCCTGGCTGACTTGTGATAGGGAGATCCTCTGTGAAGTCCTGTTTGTTCCCAGGGTCCTCCCTGGCTGACTTGTGATTGGTAGATCCTCTGTGAAGTCCTGTTTGTCCCCAGGGTCCTCCCTGGCTGACTTGTGATTGGTAGATCCTCTGTGAAGTCCTGTTTGTCCCCAGGGTCCTCCCTGGCTGACTTGAGATGGATGTGATTTAACTTTGGGAAATTGCATCCTACAGCTGTGCCCTCCCAGGTTTGTGGCTGTTAGACAATAAAGAACTTGCAGGGTCTTCCTCGTTCCTTATTTCAGGACCATGATGTGCTGCCCCTTGGTTTTCATTTTCAGGCACCACCTCCTGGTATCCTGCTCTTGACATGTGCCCTTGTTTCAGATTGTCACACACCCTTCTCATCTCTCAACACAGGACAGTTCAGTCAGCAGTTAATGTTCATATTGTAATGAGTGAGTGTCTTACTTCTGACACAGCTAGTATATTACGATTATGTTATTTGTGTATCTTTGTTTTTCCAGTTTGTAACTGGCTATGGTTTCTCTCTTCCCTTCCTCCCTCCCTTCCTTCTTTCCCTTCCCTCCTTTCAATCATTCACCTATTGTGATAGTATTAATCGGCAACTTGACAAGAATCTAGACTCATCTGGGAGAAGGGCCTCTGAGCATTCTTGTGGGGTGTTATCTTTATTACTTTAATTGAGGTGGTACCATTCCCAAAAGTGGAGCCCAGAGAGCTAAGAAGCAGGCACAGGCCTTGCTTCTGAGCCCAGATATGGTATGACTAACAGCCTCACTCGTGGTACTCTTTCACTTCCTGCCTGATGGATGAGACCCTGCACTGGGAACTCTAAACAAACTCCTTCTCTCTTAAGTTGATTTTGTCAGAATATTTTATCATCACAACAGTAAAAGAAAGTAAGAAACCCATGGCCCATCAAACTATCCAACCTCTCCTGACAACTTTCTTTACTCAGAGGAAGTAAAGATGTAATATGCAATCATACTCCTGAGCTAAAACTTTCTCTTTTTTGAGATATGTTTTTCTTAGCATATAGTAATTATCCATGAGGTGGGTTTCTTTTCCTTCCTCCCCCCCCCCCCCCCCCCGTCTCTTTCTTTCTCTCTCCCTCTTTCTTTCTTTCTTTCTTTCTTTCTTTCTTTCTTTCTTTCTTTCTTTCTTTCTTTCTTTCTATCTTTCTTTCCATCTCTTTTCTTCCTTCCTCTCTCCCTCTTCCTTCCTTCCTTCCTTCCTTCCTTCCTTCCTTCCTTCCTTCCTTCCTTCCTTCCTTCTTTCTTTCTTTCTTTCTTTCTTTCTTTCTTTCCTCTAGATAGGATTTCTCTGTGTAGCCCTGGCTGTCCTGGAACTGCATCTGTAGACCAAGCTGACCTTGAACTCAGAGATCTGCCTGGCTCTGCCTTCTGAGTGCTAGGATTAAAGGCGTGTGCCACCACGGCCCAGCTAACTAAATCTATTTACTGCGTGTGTCCTTTTCACTGTCATAAAGTAGGATTTAATATGACCTTTTTATAATTATTAATTTATTTTGTTTGTTTTTTTAAAGCCAGAGTTTCTCAGTGTAGCCCTGGCTGTCCTGGAAATTGCTCTGTAGATGAGGCTGACCTCAAATTCACAGAGATCTGCCTGTCTCTTCCTCCCAAGTGTTGGGATTAGAGGGATGCACTTTTTATACATTTATGTGTATATATATTTTCATATATTTTGACTATCCTGACTCCTTATTACCCTCTTTGGCCCCTCCCACTCTTTCGGATCCTCTTCTACTGTCACATCTTTTAAATGGTCAGAGGTTCATGAGAGAGCGCTTGTTCACAGGACCTTGGGCACTGCAGAAGATGATGTGTTTCCCCTCTCTCCTCAGCCACTAGCTGTATACAAATCCTCAGAGATGGGTAGAGCCTTGTGACTTCCTTCCCTTCCCATGATGAATGTTGATGGGTTTTATCACCCAAGATCACAGCTGCTATAGGTTAAGGGTGCAGTGGAAGTCAGCACCCCACAGCCCTCTCTGTCCTGTGTACCCCCAGGACATTTCTCTCTGGATCTTACAATCTTTCCATCCCTTCCTCTGTAATGTTCCTGAGCTAATAGGATTCATTGGCTTTGCATTAATGAATGCCACTACATATATTTATACAATAGTATATTTATTTAAGCACCACATGTGTGCGTGCCTTTGTGAATGTGGACACATGCATCTATGTGCACATGTGAGGAGGTTAGGGGAGAACATGTATCTTCCTCCAATACTTTCCATCATATTTCTTTGAGGTAGGAACTCTCATGAGCCTACGCCTAGTTCAGTTGATAGCTAAGGATTCCCAGTGTTACTCATATCTCTGTGTCATTTTCCCCATCCCAACACAGTGGTCACAGGCATGTGTGGCAATGCCCAGTTTCTTATGTGGGTGCTGGAGATTCAAACTTAGGTTCTCAGGCTCACACAGCAAGTGTGATGGCTCTTTCCGACAGAGCTGTCTCTTCAGCCTGGTTTATTCTTTTTACAGATTTTAAAACTTTCGGCCTGCAGAGATGGCTCAGTGGTTAAGTGGCTGCTCTTTCAGAGGTCCTGAGTTCAATTCCCAGCAACCACATGGTGACTCACAACCATCTATAATGGGATCTGATGCCCTCTTCTGGCATAACATTGTACATGAAGATAGAGCACTCATCCATAAAATAAATACATCTTTAAAAACCAAAAACAACAACAAAATGTTTTAAATTCACAGACCATTGTTGAAAGAGATTCAGGACTATTTCAATGTAAATTTCATATATTAAGCATATAATCTGTGTTTGTTTTAGGACCTGTAGACAAACTTCTTGGCTTTAATTTGTAGCTCACAGAGAGATACCTACCTCTTACTCACAGCTGTTATTCACTGGCCTCTTAGTATATGCTTGTTTTTATAGATATGTAAACAAAATCACACAATATGAGATACAAATTAATAACTATCTTCATTTAATGTTTGCTCCTGTGTAATTAAATATTAGCCCTGAAAGAGGATTAATGCCTTTCTTTCTGTCTTGTTTTTAAACAGCTCAATCGCTGAAAGAATTCGCGAGGCTGCTTATTGCCGTAGAAGAAGAAAGGCGTAGGCTGGTAAGTTTGTTCCTTATGTCTAATGAACCCCGCTGTGTCTGTGCTCTCTAGAAGAAGGAGCAAATCTGAATTAGCCACAGAGTAAATGCCATGTGTGATTTTGAAAGGTATGTGGCTGTAACTAACTTTAAAGAAAATTTATGGGGAAAAACTGACCAATAAAGTCTAATAAAGACTGTTAGCATGAGACTTTGATATGGTGAGTGAGTGGGGTCATGAGAGCCAGGAGGCCTTTCTAGTTGGAAAAAATAGCGTTAAAATATTTCTAGGCTAATATCTTAGGTTATGCAAAATATTAGAGCACAATTATTGATAGTGCTTTTCTTTACTCAGCGTATAATTTGGCCTGGGTGTGGTGGTGCATGACTCTAATCCCAGCACCCAGGAGAC
Source organism: Onychomys torridus (assembly GCF_903995425.1). NCBI lineage: Eukaryota > Metazoa > Chordata > Mammalia > Rodentia > Cricetidae > Onychomys > Onychomys torridus. The sequence goes on along the minus strand of NC_050449.1, from coordinate 5,599,863 downwards.
AAAGGAAGGCAGATCTCTGTGAGTTGAAGGTGAGCCTGGTCCACATGAGTTATAAACCAGCTGGAGATACATAGTGAGACCCTGTCTAAAAAATTAAAAACAGACAAAACAAAAAACAAGCCAAAACCACAAAAGAAACTAAATATAACTTTTGGGTGCTGGAGAGTTGGATCAGTGGTAAGGAGCATTTGTAGAGTACTGGGATTTGGTCCTCAGCACCCACATAGTGGCTCACAACCATCTGCAAACTCCTCCTCCTGGGAACCTGACACCTTCTTTGAGCCTCCACAGGCCCTGCATGCACATTGTGCACAGATATGCATTCATTAATATGGACATTTCTGTAGTTAGCTTTTTTAAACAATGGATTTAAGGCTTATTATTGTTACTTTTACAGTTTGTGTGCACACAATGTGTGTATGTATGTGTGTGCTGTGTGTATCACAGTGCTCATGTGGACGTCAGAGGACAACTTTTGGAGTTGGTTCACTCCTTTATGTGACTTTTGGGGATCAAACTCAGGCCCCCAGGTTGGTGTTGCAAGTGCCTTTAACCAGGGAGATACTTTGCTGGCCTCCAAGTTAGCCATTAGAAATAAGCTTTAGTGTAAAGGCAACTGTATCTGAAAGTTTTCTCTGGACCTGTCCAGCCCCATGGACCCTACAGCCACTTATAAAATAATCACTCAGAAGCTTATATTAATTACAACTGCTCAGCCTACCACTGACTAGCTTTTACATTTAAACTCCTCCCATTTCTGTTAACCTATATGTTTCTACGTGTCCCGTGGCTTTGCCTGTTACCTTTACATGCTGCTCCCTGGATGGCAGGCTGGCGTCTACTGACTCAGCCTTCCTGCTCCCAGAATTCTCCTCGTTTATCCCACCTATACTTCCTGCCTGGTTACTGGCCAATCAGCATTTTATTTATCAACCAATCAGAACAACACTTTCACAGCATACAGAACATCCCACAGCACCTCCCCTTTTCTCTCTAAGCAAAAAAGAAGATTTTAATTTTAACATAGTAAAATTACATATAACAAAACAATAATCAAGGAAGAATTACAGTTATAATATCTGCATATATATAATATAATGGCAAAATTAAAGAAAATTTTCTACCTACCCTTTATTTGTGAATCTAAAATTTTATATCTAATTTATGTTTTATCATAACCAAGGAAAATTGTAACTATCTAGTCTTCAACTACATCAAAGACCCCAGAAGATTATATTACCTAAGAAAACAGGAAGAGCATTGTAAGCAGCTTCCAAAAATTTAGAATGACAGAGACAACTAGCTTCCTGGAGAGTCACCCAAAGTTCCTCTGCAACATTGGGGCATCCATCGTCAGCCTATAGGCCTAGAGTATCTCAGTTGCTTCTCTGTGTCCTGTAGAATGTCTGGCGTTTCATCTGTGAAGCAGGAACCTGAAGGACCATCTCACCTTGCAAAGTTCAGTGGTCACCTTACTGTGGGTCCTGCATGTCAACATTTTTTCAAGCAGTCTAGGCAAGAACAGTTTCTTACTAAAAAGATTATTTTTGCCAAGAAGAGGATAAACTCCATATAGAGTGTCTTTGATGTCTTTCTATTTGACGTAAATTGGTGCTGTAAGGGGCAGACATGTCTCACTGTCCAGAAAGTCTAAGTTTTTAAAGTATTTTAAATGTCATATTCTGTAAATCTTTGAAGTGTTTGAAGATTACCCACCTAACTGAATTATATCTATGTACACCTAGAAAATTTAACAAGACTATAAGTTTGACTATTATAGAAGATTCATTATTAATCTGTATTTCTTAATTATATATTACAATTCAAATGAATTACATAAACATAATAACTTAAACAAGAATAGAAATATACATATAGTGTAATGAAATTAACTTTAAATTTGCATCAATAAACTAAAATCCATAGCAGTATAAAACATTTTTAAACAAGTTGTTGCTCTTTAAAAGTAGGTTCATTAATCTACCCTTTCATCTTATCATATCTATATCCTATATTTCTGTATCAGACAATGACCTCAAGAAATTTACAGGCAAATGGTATGTACTCACTCATAAGTAGATATTAAGAATAAAGTATAGGATAACCAACCTACTACAGTCCACAGCCCCAGAGAGGCTAGATAACAAGGAGGGCCCAAAGAGGGATGCATGGATTTCCCTGGGAAGGGGAAATAGAAGAGTTCTCCTGGACAAACTGGAGGTAGGGGCAGGGATGGTGGTGGGATGGGGTGATGGAAACATGAAGGACCCAGTTGTACTGGCTGGGTGTGGGATGGAGGGGGGAGTAATGAAAGAAATGTTTTGATGGGGTTGGGGTAGGGAGAAACCTGGTGCCAGGGAAACTCCCAGGAATCCACAAGGATGACCCCAGCTGAGACTCCTAGCAATAGTGGAGAGGGTCCCTGAACTGGCCTTCTCATGTAATCAGATTGGTGACTACCCTAACTGTCATCATAGAGCCTTCATCCAGTAACTGATGGAAACAGATACAGAGATCCAAAGCTAAGCACTGGCACTGGGCTGAGCTGACTTTGACAGTCCTCCTGAAGAAAGGGGGAGGGATTATAGGAGCCACAGGGGTCAAGATCATGACAGGGGAACCCACAGAGACAGCGGACCTGAGCTCCTGGACTTTAGACTTAGGGAGCCTGCATGGGACCAACCTAGGCTCTCTGCATATGTGTGACAGTTGTGTAGCTTGGTCTGACTGTGAGGCTCCTAGCAGTGAGATCAGGACCTGTCCCTGGTGTACCTAGCTGACTTTTAGGAACCTATTCCCCATGCTGGATTACTTGGCCCAGCCTTGATAAGAGGAGCTTGGTCCTGCCTCAACTTGATGTGCCATGCTTTGTTCACACCCACGGGAGGATGGAGGAGGAGTGGGTGGGGAGGGGGGTAAATAAGAGGGAGGAAGGAGGGAATGGGAGGAAAGGAGAGAGGAGAAACTATGGTTGGTATGTAAAATAAATTAGTGAAAAAATAATAAGAAAAAAAAATATACAAGCCTCTTTACCAACACTATAGTGAAATGAATTTTCTTGAAATTAAAATGCAAAGAATAAGTTTCTCAGTGTCCTGCATGGATAAAGTTCAGTCTTTTGTCTGTCACATTGTGGGTGCTTTTGATCTCCTGACTGTTATCTGGAGAGACAAGAAGGCTGCCTTGAGGGGTGGTATATCACCCTCAATCCATCACAGCCTCAACAGTGGTAGTTGTAGTTCCTATTGCTTGTTGACATTTATCTCTGTCACTATGACAAAACACCCCAACAAAAAGCAGCTTAGAAGACGAAGGGCTTATTCTGACTTACAGCTCCAGAGGGGATACACTTTTAGCACTAGCTTTATCCATCAGTGAGCATTGCCACTACAGACTGTGTGTGTGTGTGTGTGTGTGTGTGTGTGTGTGTGTGTGTGTGTGTGTCCATATGCCCATACGCTTTCCCAGTTCTTGTGGGTGGTGCCAGACAGGTGACATTGTTCATATGTGCTCCCAACTGCAGAACCATCCTCCATCCTCCAAACCCAGTCATGTGTACCTGTGTCTCTCAGGTTGAAGCACTTCCTGAGCAAATCACTGTTTTACATACTGTGGAGTGGCTTAGTGTAACAACTGCTGGCTTGCCTGCCTGCTCTTCCTCTTCCCTCCCTCCCTCCCTCCCTCCCTCCCTCCCTCCCTCCCTCCCTCCTTTCCTTCCTCCCTCCCTCTCTCCTTACCTCCCTCCCTCTCTCCTCCCTCCTTCTTTTCTTTCTAGCATTGGTAGAAGTTCTTACTCTGGAGAGCAGGAAGAATGCAAGCATTTGCTAGGATTTGGGGAAATCTTTCAAAGCATTCATATTATGGAAGACTTAAGTCTCATAATGACAGCTAAGAGAGTGTTAAAATTCTAAAAACACTTCTGAATAGGGATTATAGAGTGGTCAGTCAGGGAAGCCTGTCTTGGCACGCTGCCAGCAAGCATTTTGCTGCCCATTTAACAGTTCTCCTTTGGAACGTAAGAAAGGCAAGTAAGGGAGCATGAGGCTAACTGCTCACGGTTTATTCCTTGTTAGCTTTCAGAAGAATGTGTGGAAAGTTGTCCTTCTCCTCTCTAAAACTCAGAGTAATATGTTGGTAGATATTTTCCTGTTCATGATAATCCACAGAAGATTAAGATGGTATTAACTTTAAAATATATTTGTACTGTAGCATTCTGTTTTCAGGAAGGTTCAGACATGATATTTTTCCTTGTGGTTGGCATCATAATGGTTGTTATTTTCATGGTTATATATAAAATCACTGGATTTCAAAATTTGTAGGAGGATACATGAAAATAGACACCGAATCTTTCTGTACCTTCCTGTCTCCCAAGACCTATTTATTCAGTCTGTTGATTTATAATTGTTGACTCTCAGGAAGGATTTTAAGTCACTCTCCTCCCAGATAACACTGGCATGGCCCATTTAAAACAGGACGTGCTAGATGAAGAACTTTCACATTTTTATGACTTTTTTTTCTCATCATTTTATATATTGCATGATGTTGAAAATTTCCTTTTCTGTTTTGCTCCTTGTACAGCTTCCTGGGCAGGGTTTTTATTACTTACAGATGTGAGTGTTCTCGTTCCTAATGATGGCTCCAAATGGACAGAGCACTGGGGCTTTTCGTCTCTCTCCTGTGCCCTTTGTCTTGTAGGGCTCACAGCCTTTTCTTCACAGACTCTATATCATATTGGGAAATTTTAGCTTTTACCAAAAATGTGTTCATGTGTGTGAGCGCTATCATGTGCATGGAGGTCAGAGGACAACCTCGGTGTTGGCCTTCTCCTTCAATCATGTTTGAACAGGGCCTCTTGTTCCAACACTGTCCACCTGGATAGCTGACCCCAAGCTTCTGAGAGTTCTCTCCTTTCATCTGCCATAGGAATGCTGGGATTACAGCTGTGTGGTCTGACATGGCCCCTCATGCATGCACAGCAGACACATTAACCTCTCAGCCATCCCTCCAGCATCTCCCTTTCACTTTTTTTGTTTGTTTGTTTGTTTTTGGTTTTTCAAGACAGGGTTTCTCTGTGTAACTTTGCGTCTTTCCTGGAACTCACTTTGGAGACCAGGCTGGCCTTGAACTCACAGAGATCCGCCTGCCTCTGCCTCCCGAGTGCTGGGATTAAAGGCGTGCGACACCACTGCCCGGCTCCTCCCTTTCACTTTTAAGGTCACATGTACTCTGCAGGATTACCCATTCTGTTTTGTCTTCTTTTTTTTTTCCCCAGAGCTGAGGACCGAACTCAGGGCCTTGCGCTTGCTAGGCCAGCGCTGTACGACTGAGCTGAATCCCCAACCGCTACCCATTCTTTTTTATTACTAGTGTTGCGTATTTGCTAGTCTTTGCTGCATTAGAAAACTGTGATTTGATGCTTAAGTAGCACAAAGATGTTCTTTGATGCTGTGAAAGGTAATGTTTGTAAAGTTACATGTAACTGTTCTACATAAGCTAATACTTGTGCGGGAATTTAGTTTTAAAGTACAAGGTATACAAATATGTGGTTACACAGTACACAAGTAAATGCCAAAGAATCAATAAAAAAATTATGTTTAAAAAATTGCCTCTTTTAAGGCAGATTGTATGAAGAGAAATTGTGTCCAAGGGTGATCTCCTCAACATTCATGTCGCTAAAACTCAGTACTGAAAATTTTTGAGTCTTATTTTACATTTATTTGAAGACAAAGTAGGTATTTAGTTTAAAATGTTTTTAATTGAAATAGTGTTACATCACATTTCTCCTTTCTTTCCCCCCACGTCTCTCTCATGTCTCCCCACATGCATTGTGTGTGTATATATGTGTATGCACAGGTAGATAAATACACGTGCTGAATCTCCATTTTTATTATTTGTGTGTGTAAGTGTCAACTAAGGGGCTCATTCCCGGGAGAGGCTAGCTCCCCTCCTGTGTTAAAATGTGCAGGTCTCGCTTATGTGGCCATGTCTAGGACAGACTGTTTCAGCTCCTTCTGGTATTCTGGCTCTTATGGTCTTTCCTCAGTGATGTTTCTAATAGAATCTGAGCTAAACATGTTGCTATGAGCTTAACTCCCATACACATACATACACATACATGCATGCATATTCATACACGCATGCACACATGTACACAAAAGTACACATACATGAATACACAAGTTGCTGCCATTCTGAAGTGCATGTGTTACTTCTAAGATGTACAGAAAATTGAGGTAAATGGTTCCAAAAAGAGAACGTAGAAACAATGTTATTAACTGTGTAAATATTTTATGTGTAAATTTTTAATTTGATTTTATATGTGTCTATAAGTATTTATATGTACATGTGTGTATATATGTGTATGTATGTGTGTTTGCATGCATGTATGTATATGAGTGTGCCTATGTACTTGTATGTGTGTGTCCATAGGTATTCATAAGGAGACCAGAAGAGAGCACGGGATGCCCTGCAGCTCTTGTTACTGGGAACCAAACACACCCCTCTCCTATTTCCGTGTCTGTATCCCACTGGGTTTAATGAGAATTGCTTGCACGTGCACAGTTGTGGGGTCACTTACTCAATGATGGGCAACTTACCAATGGCTAGCCCTCCGGATGAAGGTGACTGCTCCTCCTGCTTGCTCTGTAGCTGGGGTGGGGCCCCATCTGTGCTGGAACATTGATGGGCCTGACCTTGTGCCTTTTGAGTGGGAGGGAGACAGGGCACCAGGGCTTATTTAGCCAGATGGCTCTTGAATTCTTTTTGTAGCTGAAGACATAGCATTCCTGATCCACCTCCAAATTTTGGGGATAACACTCACTCACCACCATGCTCAGTTTACAGACTACTGGGGTAGAACCTGGTGCTTTGTGCATAATAAGCAAGCAGGTCACTAACTGAGCTACATGCCCCCATGTTTAGTTGTTCTTTGAGGACAACTTTATTGTGTGCTGTGGCCACCATAGCATTCCATGTAGACAGCCTCCAGTTTCCCTCCATCCTGCTAACACTTCTGGTTTCCATTTTTCTAGCAGCCACCATAAAAGATGCGACAAGTTGCAGCATAATTTTCCTTTGATCCATGACTAGGGTAGGTGGCAGATGCCCTGTCCATGGATCTACAAGTTTATCAGTGAGCATTTTAATGCAATAGCAAATGTAGAGTGTTTAGAAGACACTGCTGTAAGAACATGCTTTGTGGTAGGACAGATAGTGTCAAAACATCAGTAACATATTTCTCTGTGCACATTACAATGTTAAGTGAAGAACACTGATTGTTGTAGAAACAGGAGTCTGATCCGACGTGTGTTTATACTCTGGATAATTTAGTCATTTGAAGCTTCATTATTTTAATTGGCAATAGTTAAATAACAGTAATTTCCTTTGCCTTTTGTTCTTTCCAGACAAGCATTTTTTTTTAAAAGCTTTTATTGCCAGCCTCAGAAAAGCATGCTGTGAAAATGAGACTAGCTTGGTGTTTCCACAGCACTTCTTGTTGTTGTTGTGATTGGAGCCTTGATGGTGAAACTGAAAACTGAGGCAACATAGGATGTGCTCCTGGCCCCATTGGGCGTGTGGCGACAGGTGGCAGAGAGGAGGAAAATGCTGTAAGAGAAAGGAGCTTCATGGGAAGCTTGTCTTGTCAGGGGTGGATAGAGCAGGAGTCTGACCCAGGACTGTTGACATTTCGAGCAGAGGGCTTCCTTATGCAGAGGACCATCTCCCAGACTATGGGACCTTTAGTGACATCTCCCAGCAGTAGACTCCTGGTCTGCATCCTTCTAATGGAGACATACCTAAATGGTACCAGACCTTGCCAGATAGATAAAGCTGTGAACCACTGGCCTTTTGTGTTTATTGGGAGCCTTTTCTAGTGGATCTGAGGGTATCCCCTGACATCATCTGACTTAACTGGGGTTAATTATTACTCATGTCCACTAGCCTTTAGCTCTTAAAAGATAAAGCAGCTTTCTAGCTTAGCCAGGTCTCTTTACAAATAATAAGCGGGATGTCAGGAAATGTTTGCTGTGTTACATTCTGATGAAGCCTTTGTATAAGTACAACTCTGCAACTCTGTCATAAGTTTTCTAAAGTCCGATATGACAATGCATATGGTTTAAACCCTTTTGTGTGCGAATGGCAAGTAGTGTCAGAAGTGCTCTCCAGTAACTCACTTAATCCACAGAGCTGCTGTGCAGGCATGTTACATAGCCTTAGTTTTGTAAATGGGCAGATTGAGGCCTGTCTATGATGACTGCATAGTCAAAACTCCAGGAGGCAACCAGAAGGGCAACGGACCCCACAGCAGACTCTGTCTGGTTGTCTCTGTTGCTCATGGTGTACAGGGCAATGAAGGGCTTTAGAGGATGGTCCTGACAGGTCACAGACTAACCCAGTCAACAGTCTGCCGTGGGGAGCCTCACCAGTGCTCCAGCTCAGCCCGACTGGGGCTTTCTTTTCCTGCTGCCTTTCACAAAGCGATGATTTCACTCATTCCAAAAGATTTCCACAGGGGACAGATCTGCTCTGGTGGGCCATAGGAGGAGGGGATTATATTTCTGAAAGAGGCCAGGTCTGCTGACCTAACCCTGAGTGTTTCTGCCTCACCTTGGCGTCCGTCCTCCTTCCTTTGAGGTTCTCTTGTTTATTTTAACTTCATTTCTTCATTGGCTGGGCCACCATTTGCAAATGCAGTCACCCACTGACCTGCCATTTCTTCCTGATCCGCATCATCTGACAGCCTCTCTGCTGTAATGGGGTGAGAGGAAATAAGCCAGGCGGTGTCTGCTGTGTAGGTGGTGAGTTAGTGGAGGGCCTATACAAATTATAGCAGCAACGCAAGGTGCACTGAATACTGGTGGCAATGCAAGCAAAAAGTTCAGAGGAAGTGAGGATTATGTCTGCCTGAAGGGATTGGAAAGGGTTTGTGCAGCTGGCCTTACGTGATAAATAGCCCCTCCCCCAGCACAAGACAGAGGAGAGAATGAAGGGACGAGGGGAGGGAATGTAGGAAGAAACCATTGTTCCTGGTGTGTCTGAAATTGTGCTCATCTAATAAGAGCAAACGTAGGTGTGCATGCGTAAGTCAGAACTTGTGTGAACAGGAAAACACAGGATATACTGGAGTCTTATGTAATTCAAAGTGCTGGGGTTTTGGCAGTGGGAAACTGTGGGGAGATGCTGGGAGCAGCTAAGAAACTTTAGGGGTTGGGAAGATATCTCAGTTGGTAAAGATTAAAAAGAAGAAGTAAAGAAAAACCAGACAGGTGTGGTAGCACCTAGTTATCACCTCAGTGCTGGGGCTTTGGGGGCAGGTGGATATGGGAGAATTCCATGCTACCCTACCCTCCTTACTGTTCTTGGTGACTTTTAGACCATTGAGAGTCAGTGTTTCTAAAAAACAAAAACACCCATCAAACTACACCCAAAGTTGTCTTTGGCCTCCTTGACTGTTGTGTACTTTTGACATGAACATGTGTGCACGTGTGCACATACACAGATTATTATAGCTTAGTGACAGAGTGCTTGCCTAGAATGTGTCCAGCACTACTACATTGCAAGCACTACAAAGCATGGGGTGGGGAAGGTAACACAGTGACCAGGCCGTAAAGGCAGCAGAGCTTCCATGAGTTATCTTCAGGTCACATGACAGAATCCAAGGCATTGTTATCATTCTTTTAACCACAAGGTTGGATTCACGGTTCAGTTTTACATTTACAAAATTCGTAAGATGCTCAAGTTGAACAAATCTATTGAATGAATGTGTATGTGTGTGCATGTGCATGCATGCATGTATGCATGTGTGCGTGTGCGTGTGCATGCGTGCGAGAGAGAGAGAGAGAGAGAGAGAGAGAGAGAGAGAGAGAGAGAGAATGTGTGTGCGCACACACACACACGTGTGAGTGTGAACAGCTTTTGCCTGAGCAGAGGCAGGTCATTCTTATAAAACTACCGTGTTAATGCTGAGGGGAAGTAGTGGTTGGAGACTGAGAGGAAGGATATGGACTTAAGCTGAGTGGAAATAGTGGAGACAGGGCTGCAGCTGACTGCACTCAGGTAAAGGGTGCAAAGGAGAGATGGAAGAAGTTCCTGGATGGTTATGTGACATGTGGAGACAATGTGTCCGGCTCAGCTTATCAGACTTCAGGAGAGAGGACACACAGTCCAGTGGCTTCCCAGACCGTGGGGTGAGCAGATTCTGGATCTGCCTCTCATTAGCCGTGTGACCTTGGACACAATAGTTAGCATTTAAAAATAACACCCATGTAGGGTCAGTGTGGGACTGGCCAGCATTTATGAAGTTCTTATCATTTCACCTGCCACAGACGATTTGAATGAAATCAAATTGATGAGGTCCATTTCAAATCTACATAGAAATACAGACTAATTAGAGTCCAGGCTGGAACAGGAATTATTTCATTTTAAAGCCATTTCTTCCTGATGTTCTGGAATTTTTTTACTTAAGAAGTTTACTTTGAAGTTGATAACAATACTGATTTTTCATCTTTGTTTTTCTCTGTTTTCTTTTGGATGTTGTACTTTTGGGCACTTTCATATCTTTGTTTAGATTTTTACATGATTGATAGAAGATCCCAACTGCTAGGAATACCATAGTCTTGGTTAGCAGTAAACATGTAAAAGGCAATAAAAGATGAAAGTCTTGAGTTTCACATCTATGTCAGTAACTCCCAGCCGATTTCATGAGTGACTGAAGGAATGTGACTGTGTGACCTTCCTTTCTCTCCATTTAGTTCCCTCTCTATCTTGTCTCCTCTCTCTCTCTTACAGCATTTCATTCTGTCTTCAGGGCTTCCCGTGAGGTCATCGGGTCATTCTGAAAGGGCAGAATTCTGATACAGTAAACCAGAAGAGCCGTGAGCCCACAGGGTCAGTCACCACAAGGAGCTTTCAGGCCTCAGGACCCGCCAAGGCGGCCACATTGTCTCTGCAGATTGGTTCAGTGCCTGCGATGGAGGACTTTGTTCTTCCCACCAGAGCAGCTCTGGAATATACACACATTCAAGTGTAAATGGGTGTTCATGAACTACACATACATATTTGGAATTTAGAACACAGTCTGAGAGGTTTGCAGTGACTGCTCTGTTCCTTTTGTAATGTATTGTGGTTTTATTCATTTCATTTTTTTTGCTTTGTTTTGAGGCAGGGTATCATACTGTAGCCCAAGTTGGCCTTGAATTTAGATTATTTCTCTTGCCTCAGTCTCATGATTGCTGGGATTGCTGGTGTGTGCCACCACACCCAGCTGAACCTTTCAATGTAAGTGTAGTAATTTTTAACCTTCAAATTGGTCCAGTGCAAAAGTGAAGTTCGGTTTGTCACTTCCAGAAACACACAGAAGCACCTTCAAGCTATATTTATTCTAGGAGAAAACTATTATTTTGGTAATTATGCGCAAAAAAACCCAAAAGGTATGTGTTTATTTAAACAAATCAACAGAACAATCAGGTATCCAGAGTTCTTGAAGAATTTTGACTTTTGTAATAGCTGTTGGGAAATCTTTTTTTTTTTTTTTTTTAATTAATTTAGCTGGTCGTCTTTTGCATTTCCTCTTTCTCTGTTTCCATTATGAATTGCTCTTCTTCCCTTCTCTCTTGGATATGTGAGGAAAGGTTTTGACAACATTGCAGTCAAGCTTACAATACAGTTCTTTAGAAAAGCCTTACCTGGGGTTGGGGAATAGGTCAGTAGTAGAGCACTGGGTCCTGTCTTCAACTCTAGGGGTATGATGGGCAGAGGCTAAATTAAACTCTGCAGAATTTAGAAAACAACTGGGTTATACATGCAAAGAAAGGTGGAGAAAGAAGTGTGTGGCTGGATAGCCAGAGCATGTGGATTTCAAGAATGAGTGGGTTTGGGTAAAAAAAAAGGTAGGTAAATTTTAAGTCCTTCAGGTGGGACAAGCAGGTATGAGATGGAGCCCTGGGGTGACCAAGAGCTTATTTAGTCTCCTCAAATAAAACAGGTCACATTTGTTAATTGCCCACCAGAACTAGATGGTAAGACCTGAAGACACCACAGGTTTTGGTTATAGGACAAAGACAAATCAAGCTGTAGCTGGGCTAGAAGCCACCCCCTGCTGGCCAGCATCATGGTGCCAGACAGTGCTATGCAGGCTGGTAGGAAAGACTTACCCTGAATGCCATACTACTGACCTTCAGGCAAGATGTGCCCACTAGTGTCATAGTGGCATGACCGCCACAGAAAAGAACTTGGGTAATTTACTGTAAATTTAGCTAAAAGACCATGTCTATACATTCACTTTTACTTTTATTTTAATGAAAAATGCCTTTTTAAAAAAAAATGGCAAACTGTGAGATTATTTCTGATGTCTCTAGATTTAGGTCATTTTCAGACTAGGAAACTCCTCTAGGTTGAATATTGCTGCTGTGTCTGTGAAGTTCACAGACATGGGAACAAGTCAAACATCTGTTTCCCAGGAACACCCTCCAGGATGCTGGAGGTGGTCAAAAGCTCTGAAGATCAGTGCCCTTTGAGTTGAAGTTAGACATTTCATTAGCTGTCTAGAACACAAATATTTTAAATAATTTGGCCTCAGAATACAATGTTGATGAATTTCTAAGTGGTCTTAATAAACAAACAAACAAACAAACAAATAAATAGATCTCAGAATACAATGTAGATGAATTTCTAAGTGGTTTAAACAAACAAACAAACAAACAAACAACAACGAAACATGGAGCCAGAAATAGAGTTAAAAATCTGACAGAAATCAGAGCAATCAGAACAGCCACCAGCTAACCTTACCTCACCACCATGCCCCAGCCTCCAAAGTGAGCTACTTCCTGTCTGCCTGTGCCTTTATTGCCTTGCTGTTCTGCCCTCTCATTGGCTCATGGCCCAGCTACCTCACTTCCTTGTCACTGCCTGTCTGGACAGACCTCCAGGTCTCTATGGTTGGTACTGGATTAAAGGCATGTATCACCACTCTTGGCTCTGTTCCCTTGTGTGGCCTTGAACACACAGAGACCCTGCCTGCCTAGTGATGGGATTAAGGGTGTGTGCTACCACTGCTTGACTTTTGTGTTTGCTTAAATGGCTTGCTATTTCCTGTGATCTCCAGGTAAACTTTATTTATTAACATACAAATAGAATATCATCACATTTCAGCACAAATGAAATATCACCACAATACAATTTGTATTTTCTCAAACTATACCTTCAATTGATTCTGAATTGTTTACAAATTTGGTATTTTCTTCCAGAAATTATAGTTCTTGCAGATATGCCTATGATACTTCTTTCATTTGAGGATTTTTGCTTTGTTTTATTTTCATTTTTATGCTAGGCAAAGTGTCTATAGGGAGTTCCTTCCCCTGCTTCCATTTACAAATTTCAGTTTCATAGTATGTCTTCAGACATACTATGTATAGCCTAATACATGATGGTTGTGTATTTTTCAATTATGAAAGAATCAAGTTCTTGATCATCAGTGCCCACAGGAATTTCAGAGTAGATGGTAGATGCAAGGGTGAGGCAGGCAGGTGACATTTTTATAATTGGAATAATAAATCCAAATTATTGCTTAAGTGACTATACCTACAACTATGCTGCTTTTCCTGTAGAAAGCATGAGTGAATTGGTTCTTATAACTGAATTCCCCTGTGAAACTTCTCAGCCTACAATTTCCGTCATGCAATGATAAGTGAATTATTTCTCCAGTTTATAAACTGTAGTGATGTAATCTGAAAGACTTCCAGAGGAATTGAAAGCAGGGACCTCCTGTCATCCCAGACCGCCCGGCTCCATGCCTACATTAGCCTTGTTGGTGCCTCCAGTGCATACTTGGCCCCCCCCCCCCCACTTTTTTTTCCCTCTATCAAAGTGGATATTTTCAGCTTGCAATAGTAACTACTTATACCCAGAAGTGGGACATCAAAGAACGAAGGAAAACGTTCATTCACAGGTAACAGCCTATAGTACAAAGCCCCACAGTTTGCTTGCTTAGTCCTGAGTGAGAGGGTCTCAGATCCTCAGAGCTCTTGCTGGTGCTATCACCTAGGCAGGAGACCAGCATGCAGCCTTGAGGATGAGAGCTGAGAAGAGAACCGTCAAGGCTGTACCTCAGATCTTGTCTGATTAACCCACCCATTTGATTTATTATCTCAAAGCTCTGTTTGCCTTCCCAGTAGACATTGCCATGCCAAATACAACTTAGAAATGAAACTTGGAAGGGTCAGATAGGTGGTAGACAATCAATGAAAAGCTTTTGTTAGAGAAAGAATCAGAAAGTCCACTTTCATTTTAGGTTTAGAAGCATAGTTTTCTTCATTTGGTTTGGGCTTGTTTTGCTGTAGAACTTGATACTTACCCTAGTGGGCCGCTTGCAGAACAGTCTGTTAGTCTGCTCATTTTCCTTGAGTTTTTCTGAGTTGATGGTGAGCTGCATCATGTACAACCTTCGTGGAAAGGGACATTGTAGAGCTGTCTTAATGAGGAGAATTACTGTAGCAGGCTTCCCTCTACCAACTTCTTATATGATTGGGAAACCTACACCACATATGGTTCCATTTTGTGTTACAGAGGCCAAGTCTAGTAATTCCCTAGGGTCTTAATTGGCCAAAAATCCAAATCACCCATTTGATCCAAGTGTTATTAGAGGGAATATTTCCTTTGGAGTGTTCTGCAAGCCCTTGAATGGAGCTGCAGGCTGTTCAAGCCTGTGATCATTTTATTAGCCCTTCACTCCCGAGTCTTGTAGACTGTCCACAGAAAATACCGAGGTCATTCTATCGCCATGCCTCAAGTCTCTGTTTATTCTTTAAGTGCTGTCTTTGGAGAACTGAATTTAGTTCTGTGGTGAAGTCAATGGTCAAAAGGAAGAGTCTCCTTGGCAGCCACACCCACATTTAAAAGTTTTGTCATGGTAACTGAGGACAGTGGAGAAGAATGCACAATCTTGACAAATTCCAAAGGCAAAATAGTAAAACAAAGATTTTCGCTGAAGTAAATCATGGCTGCAGAGAATGAGGATGTCATTTGGCAATGGACTCAACCGCTGGCTTCTTAGAGGCAGCAGGTTATGATTAAGACCATGTTGGTGCTTCTACAAAGTGTGTCTGGATCCACGTGTGCGCTCACCACCCACAGGCTGCTGAAGGAAGTTGTAGGAATGTTTGTCTGCGAGAAGTTTCCCAGGGCAGCAAAGACTTGGTATTCAGTAGTTAGAGGCCTGCATCTTTTCTGCCTATGCTTATATAGATTGTGTGGATTGCCCTCAGCCTCTTGTTCAAGTTAATGCTCATTTAATGAGGCTTGCTTTAAGGTCACCTCCTTGTTGTTCACTCAGACACCCAATGACTTAAATTCCTTCCACAAGAGAGGTACGACAAGAAAGTTAAGAGGTGTGGTTTAGAAATGAGACAGGAAAGACAATGTCATTTCAGCGGTGTGCAGTGTTAGAGGAGACTGTTTTGGCTGCTCTTTTCAATCCCAAATGTGGATCCAGGCAAGCACGTGGGTTCAGTAACTAGCTGTGTGTTTTGATGGTGGCTTTGTCCATTCTCCAGGGACAGACCAGGATGACTGTCTCTGCTACGCAGTCGGCTGCTTCCATCGTCTCCCATTGTCTCCAGCTGCCGCTCCCGGGTTTCTTTTGATGTCTCTTGTGTTGCTTCCATCTTTGTAATCCCTGCTTGTGTGGCACATCCCCACATTTGGCACCCATGTGTTTTTCATCTCCAGTTCCGGCAGTTATTTTCAAAGAACATGGTCTTATGTGTTTATATATTGGATTTAAAATATTCAGTTTTGCTGAGTTGCTCTGCACATATTGGATGAGACAAGCAATATGGCGGCACAGCCTGTGGCTGTCAAGCATTGCACTTAACAAGTTTGTGGTCTATACCTAGAACCCTCCCTGTGCAGCATTTGGGAGCTGCAGTGATAGATGTGTTCTTTTTATTCTTGATGGGTTTCCATCTTCCTCTCCTCCCCTCTTCTTAAGACTATGATGGAGAATGAAGCCACCTCATATTTGTGCCAGGGCTTTTATGATTTCTGTGCAAAGCATTTTGAGAAAATTCTTCTACAGCTTGATATGGAAACACATCCTGTCATATCCTGTTAGGGAGACACAGACAAGATGGTTACTGAATTTATGTCACATCTTGTGGCCTTCTTATAGTTCAACATGTATGACTTGTACTGACTACCCCTACAACCCAGGATGCTTCTGAGCACATCTACTCCTTTCTGACCCATCTACTTTCCAATGAGAAATCTCTGCTGTAGATATTCCAATTAGCCCTGAAATTATCCTAGGGAAAAATTAAAAATAATGGGTGCTGTGTGAGGATAAATTCCTGGAATCCTAGAACTTGGTAAGGAGAGACAGAAGGATCTGGGGCATCCTCAGCTACATTAGTGATTTCAGGGCAACCCGGGCTACCTGGAACTCTGTCTCAAGAACAAACAAACTGAAAACTACACAGAATCTCTTTATACATTTCAGTACAAAATGAGCTCAGGTTTGTATAAGTTGTCTCCTTCCCTGATAGATGCAGTTGAAAACTCACTGTCAAGACACTCGGGTAAACCAAACTGAAGAGCCGTTGAGTATCAATGAGAAGATCTTAAGAATAACAGTTCATGTTTTGCTGTCCCAGTCTTCAGATCATAAGGGTTTTGAGGGCCCCCAAGTCATTGTTCTTATGGAATAATTTTGGGGACACTTCAAGCACTGACTATGTCTAAGAAGTTCCTTCAAGTTGATGTCACCTGTGCCTCTCTGGTGTGTGCAGTTCTTTCAACTACTCAGCTGGGAAAATGCTTTGCCATTGGTGTCCGGTGCAGAGTGGGTTACCCGACCAAATCATAGATCATCAAAGGATCACACAACATTTATATTTAACATGAAAGGGAAAAAATGACTGTGGGGAGAAAATATGGCAGAAGGGTCCCTTGAGATTTATGTAAGCCTCACTTCTTTACATAAAGAGGTAGGGCCTCCCATGGAGCCAACTGGAACATACATTGTACTTTTCCTGCAGTTATGGGGACACAGTGATCTGGTACTTTAGGAAGCTAGCGTGTCCTGTGAGAGGCAGGGCAGAGCAGTGCTCCTGGGAGGGATGATAGTCCCACCTGATGGTGTCTTATAAGTACACGATCCTTAGCACTCATTAGAAAGTAAGGTGGAAATGTCTATCTCTGGTCCTTTTGTCCTTGGAGATGAGGGTAGAGGGGGTCTCTAGGAGAGAGACACTATATAGAGAGACCTCTGCTCAGTGTTCCCAGGTTTACCTCATCCAGGAGAGAATTCACTGTGAGACAGCAGCCAGGGCTGTAAAAGCTACTGAGAAAATGACAGCATGCTTTGTGATTCGTGTGTCATTGCCTTGACAAAATGCTTGAGAATAATTAGGAGGAAAGGTTTCTGTGCACTCAGTCTCTGAGGTCTCAGTGCATGGTGGTCAGCCTGCCCTGTTGCTCTTGGGCAGCAGGAGGGTGTGCTGGATCAAAGCTGCTCATCCCTCAATGGGAAGGAGGAAGCTAGTCACAAGATGTACCCTCCTGTAGGGACTTACCTTCCTACTTCCTCCAAAAAGTCCCCAACTCCTAATATTCTACTCAGTAGTGCGTTAACCCATTGGTGACATTAGTGCTCTGACCAGGCACCTCTCAAGTGTACTGCCAGCTGGGGACAAAGCCACCAGCTCTGGAGCCCTTTTTATACCTAGTCTATATTTGAACCACAACACATACTGTTCACAGCCACACAGACTCTAAGTTCAGTGTGTGTGTGTGTGTGTGTGTGTGTGTGTGTGTGTGTGTGTGTGTGTGTATCCCCGTGTTGCAGTCTGGAAAACATGTGCTCATGGTTCTCGTCTTGTTCCTACTGAGTTCTGTAGAGAACTCAATGGCTGTCACTGCATGTGGGTTTTGGAACACAAGCCTCTCCTGAGTGCTCAGAAGTGTAGAGCAAGGGGTGCACTTCAGGCTTACTAATGAGAACCTATATGTCACAGAATTGTAGGCATTCTGTGCACACAAAAGTCTGGAAGCTTAACTCTAGACAGAATTAATTCTCCTAGTCACTTGACACTAGCTAGCACTTTCAGACTGGTGTTTGGGTAGGAGTTCAGCTTTTGACAAACAGTGAACCGAGCATCTGCAAGATTCAGCACCAACCACAACAATAATGTCCCGCTGTGAACTGTCACTGTGCTGCTAGGGAATGGCACCCGGCTGGCCATTTGCTAGCTTTAGCTAGTTAGATGTCCTGAGTAGAGAAGCTGTGGGTCTTAAGCTTTCTGTTTCAGAACTGAAGGAGGAACAGCAGAAGGAAGCATTTTTCTTGCAACATACTGTTTCCTACCATTTCAAAATGCCAGGAATGATGATTGAGCAGGGGAAATAGGAGACCAGACATACTCGGAAAAAAAAAATGTGTCCCAACTTAATAAAGTGTGTGTAAGTTATATTAGTTGGAATTTTCAGTGTTTGGCTTTAGGGCTGTAGCTGCTATAATGGAGTCCCTTTTTCCATGGTGTTCTTTCTAATCATGGGAATTTGGCACATGACCAAAGTGTATGAAGCCTGAGTTTCCATGTGTGTAGATGCAGGCTAGTGTCACTTTTCCACAGCGGTTGTGAGGGTAAACCAAGCTGTGGACTAGTGAAGAGTTGCTCAGTCTCCCATCCTCAGGCTCTCAAGAGCATCCTCATGACACCAACAAACAGGGACCCGATTACACTGTGTGAATCAGAGTTCCTGAAAGAATCAAGATTGTTCAAGAAGGACACAGTAAACTAGACTGGATTGGCGATCAGTGGCCACTAGGGGAGGGAGTCATTTTTCTTCAGAAGTGTAGTCACTGATAAGTGACCATACTCCAGTAAATAAACCTACCACCGTACTCTTGCAATTGACCCTAACTAAACTCAAGGGTAGTCATCTAAAAGAAAAAAGGAGACAAGAAAGCAGATATCAAAAAGGTTCACAGGGAGTGGGAAGGAGGTAAGAGAGGGTAATGGGGGTGTGTGGATAAGATACAGACTCCTCATATACATGGACGAATTTGTCAAATGTTAAATGAGAAACTAGGCTGATGATATAACTCATAAGGTAGAATGTTTGCTAAGCAAGAACAAGGTTCTGGGTCTGACCTGAGTCCCTAACAATGCATACAAAAATGAATAAAATAATGAAAGTTTAGCATCTAAACCACAAAACTTGAATTACAAAATTTTTAAAATTAATTACATTTTTTCATTTATTTTACATCCCAACCACAATTTCCCCTCCCTCCTCTACATCCCCCCTCCCCTCTGCCCACTCCCCATCCATTCCTGCTCTGTTTGGGAATTCTGTTGAAGAGAGGGAGGAAGAATTCTTAACCCATCACAGTATTAGACTAAGTTAACATTGTTAACATTGTTTTCTTGTTTGCTTTTGGTCAAGAAAATGTTGGCTAACCCACTCTGCATATGTGACTTGTGCCTGTTCAACCCACTGCAATGGCCTGTGTCAGGGAAGCTTAGTGTGCTGCTGCAGTGGGAGACCCTGTTTCCGCTGTTTCTGCTGCTCTTGCTTGCGGGGAGTAGTGGGGAATTCCTGTCCACATTCTCCTGGTGCCAGGACACAATTGGCTTGGATGTACTCTCCTGCTTTTCCTGGTACCCTGGGAGCAGAGGGACTTGTGTATTCCCAGCTTAAATGCTTGCAATATTAATGGCTTACATACACTGAGAGCTAATTTGGGTATCTGGCAAATATATGACTTCAGTGGGAAAATGCATTCATTCTGTGCTTCAGGCACCCTCACTAACTTGGATAGAAGTGACATGGGACAGATTCTGGGGACAGCAGCCATTTTCCCTGTGGGATGAAACAGGCTATTTGACTCAAGCCTTAGTGGGCTTGGTTGGGAATTGGTCCCTTGCATTCTTTGGGTTTGTTTCTCCTTTTGTAGCATTGGTGTTTTCTGCAGGATTTAGCAGTTGGTTCTCCTCCTCTCACGGTGACTGGAGCTATCTAGCCAGAGGTGGGCTAACAGTTTTCAGCCTTAGGGAATTCTTTATAAGAGGGTGTACCTTTATCATTCTGACGAGTAACTTATCATGTGCTGTTTAGTATTTTAAGCAGGCACTGAGGCAGAGGATGGGAGTTTAAGTCCTCCCTGGCCCACACAGTAACATCAAGGTCAATTTGGACAACTTAGACCATTAAAAACAGTACAAAGAACTGGGGTTGTATAATCCAGTTGCTAGAAGGCTTGCATAGCATGTACACAACCCTGGGTTTAATCTCCAGTACTAAATATACTGGGTGTGGTGGTGATGTCTACAATCTCAGCACTAATGCAACAGAGGCTGGAAGATCAGAAGTTCAAGGTCATCCTCAACTACATAGTGAGTTCAAGGCCAGTGGGGGATTCCAAAGACATGGTTTCCAACAACACAAAACATGAAAAGTATAAATAAAAAGAAGTCTAGAGATGTAGAGATGTACAGTGTGCTGTGCATGCCATAGACTGTGAGTTCAGTCCCCAGATGGTCATCAGGGGAGGTGGCTCTTCAGGCTCATGCACAAGCCTTTTGTTAAAATCTGGAAAAGCTCAAACACTAGCTGGCCTTGGCTGTTTTGGGTGTTTTCCTGTGTGATTGATCTTAGTATGGGAGGAGTGTCAAGGGCTTTTACAGACTTTTAAAGACAAGTTTCATTGACTATCATTAGGGAATTATGACAGTTTCTAGTACATATAGTATGTTTGGGGCTCATAATAATTCTAATGTTTAGAAAATAGCACATGCTATTTAATAGTTAGCAAGTCAGTGTCTCCTGTGTGGTAGACCCTGATAGTACTTTACATGCATGATCTCTTATTTGTAGCCATGTGAAATAGTATGTTATTATGGAACTGATGAACATTCTCATCTTTGCAGCTGACAAGATTTGAGCTAGAATAACTTAAGTCAGGCATGCAGTGGTGGATTTGCCTTTAAACCCAGGTTTGACTGTTCCCTAGTAGCTGCCATAATGAATGTACTGTGTGCACTTCTCACTCCCAGGACATTCCTTTTATGGATTGTCTCTGATTAGTAGAATTTTCTTTTGTATGGATCAAGACTTAGTCTATGTTCTTTTGATCTATGTGGTCAATATTATACTGTCATGCCAAGCTCTGGGTATTAGGACCTGGGTCAAGGTTCATTGAGACAGCTACAAAAGTTCTTCATACCTGGAAGAGTATATGATGTCATTCAGTACTCGAGTCACACACAAAGATGGAGAGCAGAGTTAAAACTACACAGCAAGGTTGAATTGTGGAGGTTAAGGTTCTACTGGACATCAGAAGTTTCAAACTCACAGACAGCCTGAAGAGGCACCCTTAAGAGGCAGCATCAGTAGCAATAGGAAGTGTCAAAAGCTCAGGCAAACTGTAGCCACAGAAGCCACAGGAACAAAGTGATGGGTGGGGATAATTAGACCAAGGAGGCAGAACCCAGCATGTATGGGCCACCCTCTGCTTTAAACAGGAAGCTTCTGAGTCCTTTTGTGTGGGTGTGAGATAGGGTCTTCTGTAGCCCAGGCTGGCCTCAAACTTAGTTTGTAGCAAAGGATGACCTTGCATTTCTGGTCCTTCTGCCTCTACAGCTTGAATGATGGACTTGCAGGTTTGTATCACTCCCCTGGTTTTCAGGGTGCTGGAGATCAGCACTGGACTCACTGGGCTACACACCAGCCTTGATTGCCAGTGCTTAACATTCTGAAGATCGACGAAGCCATATTGGCCTCACCTTACTTACCCAATAACACTTTATACCAAGTTGCACATTTTCACATAAAGTCAGATTTGTTAGCTGGTATAGTGGCACATATTTATATCTTTATCTTTTAAATGTTTGGGGGATATAAATGTGAAGAATCAGCCTCTGAATGAGCTCCCTCCTCTTCCATGGTGTGTAGCTTGATGTACCTAAGACCCCACTAGCATTGCATTTATGACTGAGCTGCAGAGCAATTTAGATTCATTTCCACCATTTTATATCCTGTATATACATGCACACAGTTATATGCAGACCCTGCAATTTTGTAATTTAATTGGTTATAATGTCTTTATAAATTTGTAGTTTAAGATGTTCATGTCTGAGTTTTGCTGTGGTTGACGGTGTTTATTTTTCTTAATTATGGTTTGCATTTTAAGTTTTTCTAAAAGTACATTTTACTCTGTGTGTGTGTGTGTGTGTGTGTGTGTGTGTGTGTGTGTATGTGTGGGCATGTATGCCATAGTCTCAGTATGTGGATGAGTGGGCATGTATGCCATAGTCTCAGTATGTGGATGAGTGGGCATGTATGCCATAGTCTCAGTATGTGGATGAGTGGGCATGTATGCCATAGTCTCAGTATGTGGATGAGTGGGCATGTATGCCATAGTCTCAGTATGTGGATGCGTGGGCATGTATGCCATAGTCTCAGTATGTGGATGAGTGGGCATGTATGCCATAGTCTCAGTATGTGGATGAGTGGGCATGTATGCCATAGTCTCAGTATGTGGATGAGTGGGCATGTATGCCATAGTCTCAGTATGTGGATGAGTGGGCATGTATGCCATAGTCTCAGTATGTGGATGAGTGGGCATGTATGCCATAGTCTCAGTATGTGGATGAGTGGGCATGTATGCCATAGTCTCAGTATGTGGATGCGTGGGCATGTATGCCATAGTCTCAGTATGTGGATGAGTGGGCATGTATGCCATAGTCTCAGTATGTGGATGAGTGGGCATGTATGCCATAGTCTCAGTATGTGGATGCGTGGGCATGTATGCCATAGTCTCAGTATGTGGATGAGTGGGCATGTATGCCATAGTCTCAGTATGTGGATGCGTGGGCATGTATGCCATAGTCTCAGTATGTGGATGAGTGGCATGTATGCCATAGTCTCAGTATGTGGATGCGTGGGCATGTATGCCATAGTCTCAGTATGTGGATGCGTGGGCATGTATGCCATAGTCTCAGTATGTGGATGCGTGGGCATGTATGCCATAGTCTCAGGTGGACGTCAGAGGATGACTTGTAACAGCTGATTCTCTTTCCCCACCATGTGAATCTTGGGAAAGGAACTCAGTTTGTCAGACTTTGAGGCAAGTGCCTTTTTTGATCCTTCTCAGTAGTTTCCATTTTAACCTTTTTGACGATCCCTTTTGCTTTGTGGCTAAGTTGATTTTATAGATTTGAACTGATTAGCATAAAATTATCAGGCACACCAGAAGTTCCTAGAAGCATATAGTTGCTATGTCAATCACGAGCATGGTCTATGCCTAATTATATATAATTGGGAGGCACTTGCAGAAAGTATGCAGTTGCTACCTTTCCAACTTTATTATGGTCTGAATGTGTCTTTTATCATCCCAGTTAAACATTTAGTATTCAGGCAGCTCTAAATAATATGGTATATATTTCTGTATAACTCCTGTATTCCCAATTCATGTAATCACTCTTGTCTTTCTCCATGATTTAAGCTGGTATTTTCCAGGACTAAATCTGATTTAAACATTTTACCATTGTATTTGAATAGTTCTGACCACATGAAATGCTGTGGTGTTCCAAGCTCTCTCTGGTCCTGTAATTATACAGTTAGTATGACTGTGAAGGCAACCCATCAACAAGAGCTTGTCTTGTTAAATATTCCTATGTTGTGTGGATACTTGTGTGTCTGTGTGTATTTATATGTTTATATGCCTGTGTATGTCTGTGTGTGTGTGTGTGTGTGTGTGTGTGTGTGTGTGTGTGTATACAGCAAGCACTTCTAACCTAAACTTTCTTTGCAGCCCCTTCAGTCATGCCTTGTTGTAGATGAGGAAACTGAGTCTCAGGTAGTTTGACAGGTTTGTTCAATACTCCATGATAATCTGCTAGTACAGTTTAATCTCACTTCACACCCTATATCTTTCCCCTAAAATGTTCCAAACCCTGGCTTTGTTCCCTGTGGTGATGAGTTTTGTTATTTCAGGTGGTGCCAGGTGGAAGACTGTACCAAGTTTTTGGTCTCTGTAGGGAGGTGGGATTTTACCACAGTTCTACCGCAGACTGGAAAATGTAGAACAAAAACTTCCACTGTGGACAGTGGGCCCTTCGGCCACATTTCTAAGAAGGGTTAGTTTGCAGGTCTAAAGTTGACAGTGCAATGTTTATGTTGTAAGAAGCATGATTGAAAGGGAGCTTGAAATACAGAGAAAAGTTAGCAAATTAATGTTGTCAGGAACTAACAGGCTAGTGTGTGTCTCTCTCTACTGTTTAAAGTTTTAGGCTGGTGTGTTGACTTCCACTTATAACAGCAGGGTTCTGCAGACTGAGGTGGGACTCAAGTTCAAGGGCAGCCTGGGCCCCAGAGTAGAACATTTGTTGAGGATCTACCACTGATAAAGGTGGAGGCATACAACTGTGTACTGCATGATGATGTACCCTTCACATCACTGAGGATTTATGAGCTGCCACAGCTGACAGATCAACTAATGTCATAGCCGTCACGTGGTCCAGGAATATTCATGTGCTTATAAAAATGTTGTTTCAAACCTGTATTGTACTGACAACTCTCTCTCTTTCCCCCTCCTCTTCCTCTCCCTCCCTCTCCCTCTCCCTCTCCCCCTCCCCCCCCCCCTCCCCCTCCCTCCCTCCCTCCCTCCCTCCCTCCCTCCCTCCCTCCCTCTCTCTCTCTCTCTCTCTCTCTCTCTGTCTGTGTATGTGTGTGATTTATATTTAAATATAATCACAGCAGGTGCTCTTACCTACTGAGTTATCCCCCCAGCTTGGTGACTTTTTTGTTTGTTTGTTTGTTTTTCGAGACAGGGTTTCTCTGTGTAGCTTTGGTGCCTGTACTGGAACTTACTCTGTAGACCAGGCTGGCCTCTAACTCGCAGAAATCCGCCTGCCCCTGCCTCCTGAGTGCTGGGATCAAAGGCGTGCACTACCACCATCCGGCTTGGTGACTTTTTTAAAAAAAAGATGGCCTCATGTAGCCCAGGCTGGCCTCACACTCACTATGTAACTGAGGATGCCTTTGTAGCTTTTTTCTTTTCTTTTAAATGTTTATTTTTATTTTATGTGTGTGAATGTGTGTCTGCATGTATGTCTGTACTTCATATGTGTACCTGGTGCTTTTCAGAGTCCAGAAGATTTCCTGGAATTGGAATTATAGATTGCTGTAGCCCCCATGTGGGTTCTGGGAACTGAACCGAGGTTATCTGCTAGAGCAACCAGTACTCTTGGCCACTGAGTCATCTTTCCAGTTCAGCTTGGTGACCCTTAAGGTTATCAAAGGGTGAGAAAGTTTTTCTAAATTTTACAGAGGAGAAGAATACAATGCTAGACTCACTCCAGGGCAACTTTCCATGTGTGGTTTGGCACTTCAGCTTCATTCTATGGAGTATGAATCAAAAGTGAAAGCTATGAATGGCAGATTACCTAGTGCTTATGGGTAAGTGTCTTAGTGCTCCAATGAAGGTGAGAACTTCTGGAAGACTCGCTTAAAGGATTCATTAAATATGCGCAGGGAGGATTTAACTAAATGATGATTTTGTTACAGATTGGTCCATATTGCTACAGGGTGATGTCCCAGAGTGGCCCACCTTCCTGCTTCCCTCACTGACTCGAGCCTCTTAGCCCCAATCTTGTGGGTAACTCGAGTTCTCTGTGGCAGGAATTTTCAAAGAGATTTTCAGATTGTCCAGTCTGAGAATATGACTCTATTTCTAAGGTATTTCCTCTCATGAGTGTCCCAAGAAACTGTGTCTTACTTTTGAGTATCAATAATAGTAGGAACTTCATAGCCTAGAAGTAGAGCATAAAACCTATCCTGGTGATCATAATAAACCTTTTAAACTGTGTAAGTCAATTTTATAACAAGCAAGAAAGGAAAATTGTGCCAAGACCCACCTACAACGTTCCCATACATATACTGTCCATAGAATGGGATGGGGAAGAAAAAGAAAGGAATAATTAATTTATTTAACAGAGTAGCCAAAGCATTCATTTTCGACACTGTGATATTTTTGTGATAGAACCCTGTAAAATTCATCTCTGAAATTTTCAGTTGCTTCTCAGGAACACAGAGAGAAGTTGTCCCTGAATTTGCATTAACTGCTAATGGGAAACACTGAGTGAAGAGTTGTGAGTCTCTGTCAACTTCCCTAGGAAGCTGACACTACATTAGTGAAGAGTATGCTCACGATCTTGGCCTCTGTTGCTCAGATTCCAGAAGGGACACTACCAGCCATCATGAGGTCATTATTCCTCTTAGCTCTAGATTATTTTCAATTTAGTCTAACCCTTGACATGAAAGAAATAGATTAAATGTATAGACAGGTCATAAAACATTGTCTCTTGGTCAACTGGGACCTACATGTCTGGATAAATGGACATTCAAGTTACTCATGACACAAAAATCCCTCTCATTCACCCAGGGAGTCATTGCTGTAATTCCGTCAGTCCTTCCCTGTGTGGAACCATAGATAATGGTTACAAATAGCCGGGCCTGTTCCATGGGAAGTTCCTGGCAGCTTGCACCCAGGGGTTTTTCCATGGTTGTTTTAGTGGTTACTGCTTTTTGTTTGTGCAGGCATTGGGTTCAATTTCAGGTCAGAGGTTGCTCAGTGGCCTTTCCTCCTCTCTGTAGTGATGGCCTTTGAAAGCCTCAAGGGGAACACAGCTTTATGAATAACAACAGTGTGAGGAACAGGGGGTGCCCACTATAATATAATTCACATCTTATGTCCTTTAATCAGGTTCTATGCTTCTATGGTAGCTCACAGAATAAAATCTCGACTCTGGACTGTGGTTTTCAGGGTCTTGCGTACTGTGGCTCTGTGGCTGTTGCCCAGGCCTCTGTCATGTGCTATTTTCTCTGAACTTTCTGCCATTCTTGCCGCCTGTCCACACACTCAGCATGACAAGCATGCATACTCTGCTCAGAGCATTTGCCCCTCATCCTCTTTTCTACAAAGCTTTGAGTAGGGTTTGAAGAGTGTGTGTGTGTGTGTGTGTGTGTGTGTGTGTGTGTGTGTGTGTGTGTGTGTGTTATAGCTCAGGCCACAGTTCTGAAGTGCTTCCTCACTAAGAACTTTGCTTTCCATCTGGTTTGTTTTATTTTCTTGAAGCTGTATTTTATGAGAGAGTGGATCTGCATCCTAAAGCCCTCTCTTCCATCTCATCATTACTAGCCAGTTACACAGGTTAGGGAAATAGCTGTGGTCAACCATTCTAAGGTTGGCCCTCTGGTCATGTGGTCAGCTCTGTCTCTGAGGTGCCTACTCTTCTTTTTTCTCCTTAGTGTTTCCTCTCTATAGCCAGGGGGAGTTTCTCCATCTTGTATCTAGACACTACCATCCTCCCCCAGTCAAGGTCAGCGGCACTGAGTTTAGCTTTCACATTGTATTGCTCTGACCTTTCCTTCTCAGGCCAAGGCATCATCCTGCCATCTTTCTGTTTTCCATCTGGTGCCCGTCCTTATTTACTACCACTTTAATTATTTTTTTCTTATTTACTGACTTCTTGAACTTCAATATGTAAGCCACATGAGAGGAGAGGCATTGACTTACAGAGTATTTGCTCACAACGACTGACATACATTTATTAACTCAGTAATTAGTGGTTGAAATATTGTAAGCTAAAACCCCAAATACATTAACTTTGGTTTATCACACTTAATTTATGATTAACTGACTTCTCACCTGGGAGGTTATAAAGTGTAGTCTATGTGTTTCTTCTAGTTGGACAGTAACCTTCATTGCCTACACATTTTATATCATTTATCGTCTTACTAATGGATGGAGGAAAGTCCAGCCCACTGTGGCCAGTACATTCTTAGGCACTAACTACAGAAGGTAGCTAAGGTGAGGTGGGGGCAAGCCCGAGAGTAAGCCAGCAAGAAGGCAGCATTCTCCCTGGTTCCTGCTGTGATTTCCTGGCTGTCAGTGAGCTTCCTGGTTTAAGGTAACACTGTGTGGAATGAATAGCAATTGGCCTTGCCTTGAGTCCCTGCCCTCCCCAGTGA
This sequence comes from Onychomys torridus, assembly GCF_903995425.1. NCBI lineage: Eukaryota > Metazoa > Chordata > Mammalia > Rodentia > Cricetidae > Onychomys > Onychomys torridus. Next base: position 5,571,831 of record NC_050449.1, on the reverse strand, counting down.
TAGACTGAGATCTGGAAGTGTAAGGTGAAATAAGCCCATAATTTCTCTAAGTTGCTTTTGGTCAGGGTTTTATCACAGCAACAGAATGAAACCAGGACATTCTTGGTATCGAGCCATCTTCTCTGTTCCAGGGGCAATTGTCTTTCACAACACTAACTCAAAGTGGACTGCCAGCAAATGAGCAGATAACAGGCAAACTCGATGTTCCAAAGCATGGATCAGGGCCTTGACAAAGGTGCCATTGTAGTGGGTTGGGTTTAAAGGCAGACCGGAATGCCCTCTTGATTGCAGATGACTAGGTCATAGGTGCCCAGAGGATGGTCCTTGGTGAGGGGCTTCAGAGAAGAGACAAGGGTGTTGGGGTCCTGCCTAGTTAAATAAGCACACTAGAATAAAGGCAAAACGAGGCAGGAGCCAGAACTGGGGCCTGTTGGAGTTGCTAAGAAGTGAACGAATTTTGTCAGCTTTCTACTTTGGCCAATGTTCTCCTTTGCTGCTGCCTCCCTGCCTCCATGCCCTTGCTGAATATGGTCCCACAGGAACGTGGATAGACTGTTCCCTGACTGGAGAGCAAAAGGGTGACAAGGAAGCTGTGTTTTTCATGACTCATTCTTCCAAGGTTGTTTACATGCCTAATTGAATTACTGGCACAGGGTAACAAGGCATCTTCCAATGATGTGCATGCCATTGCTTATTCATCCCCAATAAATGTCTAGGGTCAATTTATTCCGCCAGAGAGCATTTAGTATGCTTAATCTCCCTGCCCCATTCCCACCACTTATTCAAGATGTCGTTCAAATGGTAAGCAGAACTGATAGAGAAGGTGATGCTGTAAGACCCAGACTTGGACCACCCCAGTAGAAGATGATCAGCATTCATTACTGGCTAAAGGATTTCCCCCCCAAAAGTTACAAAGGAAATCCATATACTCAGGCTTTATATTTTTTAGTGGTTCATTTAAAAAAAAAAAAAAACTAACCCATACTCAATTAGTATGTACATGAATGAAATACTCTTTGAGGCTGAAGCTGGCATTTGAGTAGGAAAGTGCCATTAGCATGCACAAATGCAGAGCCGACCCTAGGCATATTATTTATCTTTTCATTTATAGCTCATCTGGTAGAGTGCTTCTTAGCGTACAAAAAACTCTTATCAATTTCCAACTCTGTACAAACCAGGTGTGTGGTAAAAGCCATCGATTTCAACCCAGGATAAGTAGAGGAAGGAGAATCAGAAGTTCAAGGTTATTCTTGGTTACCTAGCTAGGTGAAGGTCATTCTGGGCTCCATGAGACCATGTCTCAAAATAAATGAAGAAAGCTATTGCATTTTGTATGGTCTTCTTTTCATCTTTTAACTCATTCTCCCATAACCTCCTCATCTCTAACTAATGGATTATGATAATAAATAACTTTTGTAAATCTAATTGCTGTATTCTGTTGTAGAACATTATTTTAAGGTGTATTACTTTTGTGTATATTACATTTGTTTAACTCTGTGCAACTGTGTTACTGTGTCTGTCTAAAACACCTGATGATCTAATAAAGAACTGAATGGCCAATAGCAAGGCAGGAGAAAGAATAGGTGGGTCTTGCAGGCAGAGAGAATATATAGAAGGAGAGATCTGGGAGAAGAGAAGAAGTAGCCAGAGAAGGAGGGACCAGCCACCCAGCTAAACAGCAAACCACAAAGTAAGAAACAAAGAAAGGTATACAGGAATAGAAAAGGAAAAGCCAAGAGGCAAAAGACAGATGGGTCAATTTAAAGTTAAGAAAAGCTGTCAAGAAAAAAGCCAAGCTAAGGCCTGGCATTTATAATTAAGATAAGTCTCCATGTGTGATTTATTTGGGAGCTGGCTGGTGGGACCCCCAAAGAGTTAAAAACAACTAACAACAATGCTCCATGGCTACTGCTTAAGAAAGAAAGTGGGAAGCATGCATGGATGGTTGGGAAATTGACAGGTCTACAGTCATCTGCTAGAGTAGTGGGCTAGTCCATATCATCTGGGAATCTCAAGAAATTCCTGAAGACATAAACCAGGAGAATTAAGAATAGATCAGGAGATGACACAGGCTGAGGCCTCTGGGGTGAGAAACTTTTAGATAGATAGGAATGGGGCAGGTGAGCCTAGGAAGGAAAGGTCATGTTGTGAACTAGGGACTATGGGTCATGTGTCCAATCTGCTTGGGAGGAGAGACTGCTTGCCATGTGTGAGAAGAGGGGAAAGTTAATGAGGTCTAGGAAAAGCTCCTTCACTGAGGATCTTTGGATGTTGGCCTAAGAGTTATCAAAGCTGGGAAGCAACCACTCTTTTATTTAGATATTACTGTGATCTCTGTAGGAAATTAAATACAGGATGAGGGCCTGTAAAGTTCATAGTGAGAGATGTGCAGGAAGCATGCTGCTGCAGTCCCAGAGAGACATGATGGGATGCATGCTGTGGCTATGAGATGTGATGAAAGGGAGGTCATAGGCTTGGATGTTTGGAGAGGTCGCTGGTTCTGGTATTATTCACTAGGTGGTATCTGAGAGTTGGTGCTGTTGATTTTTCTTGTTTTCCCAAGACAGGGTTTGTCTGTGTAGCTTTGGCTGTCCTGGAACTTACTTTGTAGACCAGGCTGGCCTCAAACTCACAGAGATCCACCTGCCTCTGCCCACTGAGTGCTGAGATTAAAGGCATGCAACACCACCATCTGGCTCCTGGAGGGGAATCTTGAGCCAGTTTAATGAGGGCTGTGATCTCAAAGTGATCCAAACTGGAGGTTAAGACCAAAGAGGTTAGAAGTTAATGATGTGGTAGTGATCGGCTGTGTTTTCTTTTGGGGTCTCCTCACAGATAAGGAAAAAAACTGTTGTTTTCTGTTGCCTGTCATTTTTGTGAAGAGAATCTGTGTTGTATTGGTAAATCCCTCATACTTCTCCTGAAGAAGGGGCTGAAGGAATTTTCTCATTTAATTGGTCAAGAAAGGATTTTGACAGCTGTCGAGTATGGAAAGCTGGCAGGTAGTTTATGGCTAGATCTGGGTTTTAAGAAGACCAGGGACAAGGGTTACAACACATGGAACTTACTTATGAGGTAATTCTTAGCCATGACTAGGAGCCTGTGCTCAAATGCCTGGGAAAGTTGAAAGAAAAAAAAAGATCCCTGCAAAATGAATCATATCTGTTTGCAGATTTGCTGGGCTTGGGTAACTCTTGGTTGTTCATAGATTTCTGTAGTTCTCTTTTAGAGAGCCGAACTCTTCTCTTTTGATGACTTTTCCCTGGTTTATTTTTTAACAACACAGAAATTCAATCGGTTTGCTTATTTAATTAAGGAATTATTTATTTAGAAAGATTATTTTCTCTTCCCCATGGCCTCAAGAGATCTTTAAAATGTCTCTAAGCAGACACCACAGGGGTAATTTATAGTCCAGATATGCTCTGTGCATGCATCTGTGCTCGGACACTTGCCCTTGGGCATCTGTGTTGACTTCTGGTGCTATAATCTTTCTTAACTGTGAGGTTCTAATTACTAAGTTTCCTGTGTTTATGTCAAGAGAGTGTGTGACATAAATATCCCATGGAAGTGTTCTTTCAGGGAAACTGAACCAAGAATGGGTTGTATTCTTACGGTTGTTTGTAAGGGGTACTCCCTTATTCCCTAATTTCCCAAACTTTAATTGGTACAGTTGCCTATGGGAAATACTTCTTGAGGTAAAACACTGTCAAGGAGTCTCCTTAACCTCCTGGAGCTGTGCAGATTCTCACCTCACCGATATTTTATTACAACTGCTTCACAAGCCAAGAAAAGTCATTATTATTCCACTCAGCTTGACTTTTTATCATATATATAAACATGGGTTCAGCACCACACGAACCTGTATTTTGGAATGCACTCAGCAGGGCATGGCTTTCAAAATGATTTATGATGGGATAGAACAGATGTATTTCAAGGTTGAAAAGTTCTGACAGCAACACGTAATCTTACCAATCAAGTCCCACAGTATTCTTTTTTTGCTTTTTTAATTGTCACTATTATTAAATATTATGGTTTGGGGTATACTGATCCTTCATGTAATGGCTTTAGGAAGCAGAATTTGTTTTAGGCCCTGCAGTACATTTTTTATTCTGAGAGATATTCTAATGTACATTGCTAGGTTGGTTAGCAGTTTAGAGTCTGACCCAGACTGACGTCCACCTCTAGCCTCACTATGTAAGAGGTATTAGCAACTTTTGGTAAATTATTTTATTTTTTTGCATTTCAGTACTTTTATCTGTAAGATGGGGTTGCTATGAGGACAGAGGGGAAATGCTCTGTCATATAGAAAGCTCAGGATGTTGCTGCCTGTAGACTCTAGAATCCTGTTGATTCCCCTGGTGGGAGCAGGCTGTTCAGTGGTTCCCTTTATGCTTTCCTGATGCTCTGGAATTATCTTATCCACATATGCATGTAGTATTTTTTTCAACCATTGTTTGTCATTTTAAGGTTGGTATTTTCCCAAGAAGTACTTACTTAGCTCTAGGCAGAGATGTACTGGATAAGGTAAACCTTTGCCACAGAGGCACACATGCACACCTTGTATGCATGTGATAAACCTGATGTGTAGCTCTTACTGATTGCCATGGTGTAACATGTGCCCAAAGGTTCTTGAGCACATAAGCCTGTTGCAGTACATCCCCAGCCCAATGGAGCTCCCAGAATTTCCTGCGTCACTCCTGTGGCAGGTCCGTTTCTGTTTTCTGTCCTGCTGGATCCCCATGTTTTTGGTGCACCTCTCTTCACTACCATCTTCTCCTACTTCTGTAAAACTACAATAAGTAGTTTAAGGATCTCTCATACAGTACGATATCGTTCATCTTTCTTGAGCTTTTAGCCATTCAAAATGACCCAAATATTATTCAGTTGTGAGCAGAATATGCTAACTTCTAACTACCAAGATGGAATTGCTGCCACAACATTATGACTCTGGGGTTTAATTAATCAATTTTCTTTCTCCCTTCAAGCTTGTGAAGACTGTCAGAAACTTGTTTAAAGTAATAAATTAGCGGCTTCCATCACACGAGCAGTTTCATGCCAGGGACATTCTTTGTGATGACTAGAAGGAAGGGCACAACAAATCATTAAGAAGAAAGAGCATTAAGACATTTTTCTTTGAACTGAGTTAGTGTGTAAAACATACAGAAAGAAACAGTTTGGAGGCTGCAATGAGCTCATCTCAGGGTATACCATGCTTCTGGGTTTTGAGGCCCAGAGATGAGTGGAGGTCTGAGTTTTAGGAGCCTGGAGTGTTGATATACCTGAGCTGGCTGTTATGGGGTTATCTTTGGCCACCTCATGTAGTATTAATAAGCAGACAACAACCCTGAAATTTAATAGTGGTGCCACCAGAGGCATGCAGGCCCAACAGGTTTAGAATTATGATAGATTTGGTTGATAGCCTGGGAAAGGGTTGCAGTTTTTAACAGTAGAAAATTAAATTTAGCTGGGCAGTGGTGGCACAGCCTTTAATCCCAGGTAGGTGGATCTCTGTTATTCCAAGGCCAGCCTGGTCTACAAAGAGAGTTCCAGAACAGCTAGGGCTGTTACACTGAGAAACCTCATTTGAAAAACAACAACAACAACAACAAAAACCCCAAACAAACAACAAAAAGAAAAAAAAGAAAAGAAAAGAAAGAAAAAAGAAAGTGAAATTGGTCAGTACCCTAGGGGTAAGCCCTAGAGTAGCCTCCCAACACTCACACCTTACCAGTGGCTTTTTCCTACAAGATGCTGAGGAGGAAGACCTGGGAAGGATTTGGAACACAGCAGAAGAAGGATGCTGGTTTGTCATCCCAAACAGGAGCTTTGGTGTGATCTCTCCCAGTTATGAACACCCCCTGGGAAGAGTCCATTATTATTGGGAAGATTCTGTAGATGTTTTCAGCATTGATTGCACTGTATCCTCTCTGCAGTGAACCTGCTTGAACTGGCTTCTTTGCATGGGTTAGCTCTACTAATAATGTCACAGGACATTCCTTTTTTTTTTTTTTTTTTTTAAGTGTGAGTGACTTTCTTTTTTTGTATTTAAATATATTTATTTATTAAAATTTTTCATTTTACATATCAACCCCTGTTCCCCCTCCTTCCCCTTCTCCCGCCTCCTCACTTCCCTCCCACTCTACCCTCCTCCACTCTCCTCAGAGTGGGTAAGGCCTCCCATGGTAGTCAACAAAGTCTGGCATACCAAGTTGAAGGAGAGCCTAGCCCCTCCGCATTGTATCAAGGCTGAGCAAGGTATCCCACAACAGGGAATGGGTTCCAAAAAGTCAGTTCATGCACCTGGGATAAGTCCTGGCCCTGCTGCCAGGGACAGGACATTACTTTTATAGTGAGCTACATACACTCATAGTTTCTTGTTGTAAATGGCATCATCTATTATAGCCTTCTCAAGCAGCTACTCTGGCTGTACTGTAGAGCAGCTTTATAGATTTGCTTCATATCTGTGAGTGGTTTGGGTCTGTGAAAGTCTGAGGTAGTAACATCTTATTATTCTTTAGAAAGTTGCAGGATAATGATGTGCAATCATACTGTTAATGATGAACTGTGGCTAGAACCAATAGCACTGGGTTTTAACCAGTTCCTGGGGGCAGGGGGAGAGTAAAATATAAGGAATCTTTAAGATTCTTTCATTCAATGGCTCTTTTGTTTGCCTGACTGTGTTAGAAAGCAGGAACTCATGTAGTCTGACACTCTAAGCTCTATAGAAACTTGTATCATATATGTGGAGGAAAGGAATAACAACATTTTTGGAGACTCTTTATTTCTAACCACATAAAAACAGCTGCAGCCTTTGCTTTTGAGTGATGTCTGGCAATCATGGTGGCTGAGTATCAGAATCCCTTCAAACAGCAAAAGAAAAACAAGTAATTCAACTGTTTGGTTTAATGTAACTTACCCCACAGTTACAGGACTCATTAAAATTCAGCAAGGCAGAGTGGATTTAGTAGGAAGAGTTATTATTTAATAGGAAGAGTTAATGCTATATAAATCTTAATAAACTTGATAGGCATAAATATAAATATTTAATTTGTGTAAGCAAGCTATGAAATGAAGTCCTGTTATCATCTTCATTAGGCCGAGTTTGAGTAACTTTTTCAATATTACATAGTATCAACTATAGGCTGGGAACTGACCGAGTTCAAACAAGGCATACTCCTGGAGTCATTGATCTAATTTGTTTCTCTTTTACTGAAAATAAGTTAAGTCATTCTTAAAATATTTTGAGTGTTAAATATGAGCTAATATCTATAAAGATAAATCTAAGGTTTAGGTAATAAATAAGGATTATAAATGAATTGTGTCAAAATTACCAAGTGAGATATTTTTTAAGACTTTAAATTATCACAAATATTTATCAAGGATATTAAGACTGCTCTTACAGTTTTCCTAAAGTACCCTTTCAAGGTCGAACCGAATCTGACATTTCACAGATACGGGGTCTAGATCCGCCTGAACTCTGTGACTTGATCACACTCCCAGGCCGCATTTTCATAGACCTTTACTTCTTTTCTTCTTCCTCTTCTTCCTCCCTTTGGAGAGAAATTTCTGTGTGAACCGACATTGCACTTCTCTAGATTAAGTAAAATAATAAGTTTTGCCCCCCAAATCACACCCTCTTTCACAAATGAACTAGTGGAGTTTTGCTGTATTGACCACCATTTTTCTTTGCTCTGCAGTAGCAATGGTGTCTTTTAACTTTCCCAGGACTATAGCTTCTTCATTGCTTTTATCCACGGATTATGACAGAATTGGATAATTCCATCCATGTGACTGATAAGCGTGCAGAAGGGAGAACCCTGCCTTCCCTGGAGAGATGTGAAGACCAGGCTTAGAAAGAGCCAAAGCTGGTTGCAAAACCACGCAGTGCCCTTTAGTTTTGCCTGTTGCATCTGAGTCTCTTGAATTTAAATACACATATTGTGAACAGCACAGTCAATGCTAGATGTGAAAGTATCACATGTTATAGTAGTTTAAAGGAAAACTTCTGCTCAAAGTAATGAGCTGGTGTTAAGTACTCTGAAAGGATAATGCTTGTTAAATTAGTATGAGTTTCAGTTCCATTTTCTTCAAATAAACCATCTTTTAATGAGTTGTAGAAGTTAAGAAACTTCAGAGGATGGAGAGGCAAATATGTATTGAGAAATTGCCATGTGCTGAATTCATGTTAATAATTTTAAAAACATACTTATTTCTCCTGTGGCTTTTTGAACACCTTAAGAAGTTGAGGAATGAGTCTCAGTGTCACCAGTTTTTGTGCAGAGATGGGTCTGTCTACCTCTTGAGTTCTTGATACATTCCAAATGAGTTTTTACAAGTTTGATTTCACTCCTAGCAGAAAGTGGCTTTCATCTCTGTACTGTGGAGGTCTTCATGAGCATTTGGCATTCAAAGGGCACATACCTAAGCACTCCATTGTTATCCCCACCACCCACTCCCTCTTTTGTTTAGTATCGTTTCCTTTAAAAATTAATTAAGGGTTGGGGATTTAGCTCAGTAGTAAAGCACTTGCCTAGCAAGTGCAAGGCCCTGGGTTCGATCCTCAGCTCAAAAAAATTAATTATGGATACATATGTCTGTGTCTGTGTGTTTGTGTAAATGTATGTGGGTGTCTGCAAAGAGCAGAAGAAGGTGTCAGATTCCCTGGAGTTGGAGTAACAGGTGGTTGTGATCCTCCTGGTGCTGGCGATGAGAATCAAATTGAGGTCCTCTGCAAGAGCTGCATAAGCCTCTCCAGTTCCTTCTGCAGTTCTTCTACTGATACTGGTTTTTGCCCTTCAGTTTTACTTTCACAGAACAAGATTGTGGAGCAGGGGAGAGGGAGGTGGGACAAATGCCAAAACAAAAGGAAAATGTGCACTGTCTTGAGACAGAAAAAGACTTCCCATGGTCTTTCTTTTCACCTTTTGATTTGGTTCCTGACTTCAGGCCTTGGGATGGTGCTGTGCTGCCCACACTCAGAGTGGGTCCTCCCTCCTTAGGTAATCCTCTGCATACATGATTCTGAAGTTGAATAATGCCATGGTCATGCGAGGTAGCATCAACATTTGTGTAAAGCTGGACTTGGTGGCACATGTCTGTAATCTCAGCACTCCTATGGTGAGATGGGCGGTAGAGACAGAATACCTATGACTTCATAGGCCAGTAGTCAGTGTACACTGACAGGAAAAAATGACCCTATCTCAAACAAGGTAGAAGGTTAGGGCCAACATCCAAGATTGTCCTGGTACATGTGTGTCCAAAGTGTACACACACACACACACACACACACACACACACACACAATTTAGAAAAGTGAGTAAGTGTAACTCAACTTGAAGCTAACTAGAGTTATGAAAATAAATGAAATAATTAAAAATGAAAATCTCATATTGGCATTTTATATATGATTTTGAAACTTAGGGGAAAACCATGTGATTGCACACTTATAGAAAAGTTTTAACAAGAAAGCATGTGTTTAAGCTAGCATGTTTGAAAACTAGGTTTTCCCCATCAACTTTTCTCGTGCGTCATATAGAACAGGTCATTCAGTTCTTACTAAGCCATCACAGTGGGAGAACAGATCATTCATTTTGATAATAGGCCCTTCTCTTTCTTGCTTTCTGAAAGTTGTGTGGGGTGTGTGTGTGTGTGTGTGTGTGTGTGTGTGTGTGTGTGTGTGTATTTCAACATAGTATCATCCTTAGAAATTTTTGTTTCTGTCCAGTTCCTGGCCCTCACATCTTACATACCCTTGCAGTATTCCACCCATGTTGGAAGATCTATCTGTTTTAGAGTTCAAATGACTCCCCTCTTGGGACATGGAGATAGAGCACTGTTTGTTGAAATGAAATCAAGTACTGTTCTAGTTAGTGTGGAGATATCTTGAGAGCCTTCAGGCAAATCCCAAGTGAAAGGAAACACATTAAGTAAGAGAAATCAAGCCTGAGTTTATTTTGTACCTGTGGGATTGTAACAGCCTAGTGGCAAACAGAATAGCTGTGCCAATTTTAGGATGATGCTCAAACTGGTGGTGTTACACCAGTGTAATTAAAGGTATTTGTAAATTTAATTTAATACCCAAGATGCTGTTTTCTTAGTTAAAACTTAGAAGAAATATGAACATTCAATCCACAGTTTCAATAAAGTAAGTATTTATTTTCATATTACCCCCATTGTTGTTAGTATTAAATGAAATCATACAGAAAACCTACCTCCATTATCAGGATAAAAAATATAATACAAAATGTAAGATTTTTTTATAGAAACAGAGAACAAAAACTGCATTTAGTAAGCTGAAGGAGGAGAGCATTTTTGTATTATTGGCATGAAATTGTACAGAATTTAATATATGTGCATTTTAATTTTCAGATTCAAAATGCTAATGATGTATTAATTGCACCTCTTGAGAAATTTCGAAAAGAACAGATCGGCGCAGCTAAAGTAAGTGTGACTTTTCCCCTTTGCTTAGAAATTCTCCTGGTGATTAAAGGTGTTATGATATCAGATGCTAATGTTTTGAAATTAGAATGACCTTTTAAAATATTTCATGTGTTTAAAATGGCATCATTTTAAACTTTTTCCTTTTTTTAGAGAGCCTATTACAAAGCTGGAACTCTTTTAAAAAATAAATGATACTACTCTTCTCCTGTGTGTTTCGTGGCTTCCTCCTCTATTGAGTGGTGGGAATGCGCTCTTCGGAGGAGAGGCTGAGTATGAGAGTTTGTAAAATTAAAAGAATACTGCTCCTACTAGAAATAAAATGAAAACTAGGTTTACTATGTACTGATAATTCCGTCAATAATTTAAAAAGAACTTTTATTATTCTTTGTAATGTTTTTCATGATGAAGGTTTTGTGGGAAGAACTTTAAATATATTTGACAGAAAGCCTTTGCATTACTATTCATTAATTATGGGCCAGCTAAATTTTCTCTGAGCTTAATTTTGAAATTGACTTGAATCTACTCTCTTTGGTTTTTTATTTTACATATTTACTTCTTGTTTACTGATGTGTGTATGTTGTAGTGAGCTGGTGGAGGTCTGAGGACATCTTGCAGGACTTGCTTCTCCTCTACTCTGTGGGTCCTGGGCATTGACCTCGGATAGTCCGCCGTGTCAGCAGGTGCCTTTCCATGATGAGACATCTCACCTGATCCACTATCTTAGACTCACATTTCCCTCGCTTGCTCAACATCATGTACACACCACAAATGTGAGGGTTTTACCATAGAAACCACTATCTTTCACTCTGCTCTTTTCTGTGAACTTTATTCTTTGACAGTGTCAGATGTGTGTATGATGTTACTCTCTCCCTCTCCCACTGAACTCTTCAGCATATCCCCCTCCTGCATTTACCTGTGTTAGACTTGAATGTAGTCAATCAATGACAATTATTATTAATCTTAATAATACCTTCCACAAGTTGGTCCCTTGCATGGGTGTTAGCTTGCCTTCTTCTGAATGTACCTGAGTGTTGCATGAAATCTAATAGGTCTTATAGTGAAAGACCCATAGCCAAATATTGGGGTAATGTTGAAAGATCAGAGAGACAAAGGAACAAGCCACTAGAGAAACTTCTCACCACTACCAAATCCTCAGGCTAAATGGAAGGTGAGATACTATATCCATGAGTCCTCTGATCAAAAGCCTCTGAGTCCTCGGCCAAAAGGGTTTAGTTCCTGTCTCCTCACACCTTATATGCCTTTCTCTGCCCAGCCATCACTTCCTTCCTAGTGCTGGTATTAAAGGAGTGTGTGCTTCCCAAATAGTGGTAGCAAAGGCATGAGATCTCAAGTGCTGGGATTAAAGGCATGTGACTCCCAAGTACTGGGATTGAAGGTGCCTGGCTCTGTTTCTCTCTTAGACCAAATCAATTTCCTCTAGTTCAGGGTGGCTTTGAACTCACAGAGATCCAGACAGATCTCTGCCTCCAGAGTGCTAAGATTAAAGGTGTGTACCACCACTGCCTGTCCTCTCTGATCCTCAGACAACCTTTATTTGATACACAATGTATCACCACACCCGAGTGTACATACTCTTGCTCTTTCCCTCTCCCTGGACTGTTGTTTACCCTCTCCATTTTGAAGTCCTGCTAATGACTTTTGTCATGTGCAGCATCAGGCAGCAAACTTCCTCACTCAGGTCCTTTTCCAATGCTCTTTTCTCATCTACAAGTGACATTTTCCCTTTTCATAGGTCTTTCTTAACCCTGTTTCCCATCATAAGTCATCAGTGTTTGCCTTACATTAGAGTGTTGTATGCACTTCTCCACCAGTTTCAAGCAGATTTTCATGAAGAATGAGTCAGAGCCCTTCTGTTAATTAACTCAGCAAACATTTACTATTCTTGTGGTTGGCTACACGGCAAGTCTAGTACTGGATGAGACTAAGAAACACAGCTGTAAATGTCCCTACATCTTGGTGGACAGCAGACTCTGAAGCCATGGAGACTGCACTGAACATTGTGACCTGAAAGTTGAAGGATTGCGTGCAAGGGTGCTGTGAGTGACGTCAGTGGTGTGGACCTAACATAAGGCCATCTTCCACTGCAAGGGCTCCACTTCCTCTGTGAGGTTTCTGTAGCTGGATAAGGAGCCACATGAGGCATTACCTCCTCAGTCTAACATATTTCATGTGTACCCAGTCCATCTTGCAAGTAATTTCAGTTGTTGTGGATGGCTGCTTCCTCCCAGGAAGGCTGACGTTAGCTGAGGCTGCAGATGCAGGAGCAGTAAAACTGCTGTTTTGTTTTTGAGCATGTCAATCACGGGACAGAACAACTGAGAGTACACAAGAGAATAATATTAAGATATCACACCACCATGCACTGGCTGGGATGTGAAATGTGAAGCCGGTGTCATTGTGAGCGGGAATACTTGTCCGACTATCATGCTGATTGTGTTTCATGTGCCTGGTGCTTTTACTTCTGAATTGCTATGGGATCTTCAAGAAGGGGAAAAGTGATTTAAAGGAAGTATCCTTTTCTGAAGTGTACGGTATGTTAGTTTTCTTTCGGGAGTGTGCCTCAAGCATACGTGGGTGTGTGTGTCTTATTTGTTGCTTCACTGGCTGTTTATATGAAGACTCATTTGGTATGTAAACCTAATAGTCCAAAGGACTCTGAAACTTTTCAGTCTGTCCAGTGGAATTTCCCACAATCATTTGGGGTCAATTAGCCAGCCAGGATGGGAAGACCAGACTATGGAGGAGCCTAGAATCTTGCATGGCAATCAGCTAACTCTCCATCTGCCCGCCCTCCCAACAGGAGTGGAAAACGCTGAATCAAGTGTCTTTGGTCTCCCAGCCAGACAACGCTGTCATCACTGGCCACAGCCTTTTATTCTGTCATGTGCTCTGTGGAGCTTTGAGACACCTGATCCTCCACTGTGGATAAGTGTGGCCCTTAGTTCCAGTTGTAGGGAGAAGACAGGCTGTGCTGAGAGAGGCATTTGAGAAGATTAATGATGGGTGATTGAACCAGAGGACAGGAGACTGGTCCTGCTTTTTTGAGTAGCTGGAGATTAGAAGCCTTATCTATAAACAGTTGTCACTGATATATTTATTGGAATGTTCTTGCTCTGATAGTATATGAAGAATTGAGTTCTATTGTAGGCCAGACCTCTTATACATGTCAGTAGACAGGATTGAATGTTTGGTTTAATTTATCTCATGATATTGTTGTTTTAAATTCTGCAAACATGGACTGAATGTAGGTATTCAGTACAATTACCATGAGTGAGAATTCCCAGTGTGTGAATGTATCCAGAATAGTGTTCTTACAGAGCAAGCTGAATCATAGCCTTTGGTAGCATTTTTGGAATACAGTGACACATGTATGTCCTTGACTATGCTGGAAATCTCCTTGCTTCCAGAGGAAATGGAATGAGGCAAAGCCACAGCCTCCTTTGAATGCTCGTTCCTGTGTGGAGCCTGACTGTGAGGTGGGCTGTGTGAGCTCTGCACCTCTTTTCCTTTCTCCTCTGCTTTTCAGACTTGGCTGGTACCTGATTTGGGTTCCAGGCAGACCATGAACTCCATAAGTTTTCTTGCTTCCTCCTGACGGCTGGCATGACAGGAATCTGCCACAGCATCTGGATGCACCTGAGCTTTAGTCAGTAACAACATATTTCAGGAAAATAGAATGGATAGCTATAATTGTCACACAGTTTGGAAATGGAAGGGACATTGAGCACCTCCCTGTTGGAGCAGTGAAGATAAAAAATTTTATTTCCGACACCAGAAGTGTTTTGACTATTCCAGGCTCCCAAACTGCTCTTCAGAAAATTCCATTGTGAGATATTCAATTTTCTTTTTATTATTATCAGATAGATGATTATGCATCTTAATTATGAAAACATTTTAGGTATGGCCAAACCTGCTCACTTCAAACCCAGTTAATTAGTATGATTCCCTTGCTGGTCTCTGGGATTCTCAGCACACAGTAGGTGCTCAACACTGACTTTTTTTTTCTAGTTAAAAGCAACTTGAGAAATACTGGCCATAAAAGTTGGAAACTCTTATTTTTCTGTGCGAAATGCTTTTTAAGACATTGGTTTTCATTTTTGAAAGATTTTAATGGAAATCATCTGAACATTTTTCTGTGATTTTAAAAGAGAAACAAACAATGCAGCAGTAGTCACTGCAAAGCTTGACTCTGTTCTTTTACATTGATTTCATGTTGAAGGCTGTAACAGAGCACAAACATCCCTTTGTTCCGCCTGCAGTAGGGTGTACTTTTGCCTCTGAACATTTGCTCATTATTTTTAAATGTGCCATGCATGTGTTGCTTTACTTTGTAGCACTGAGAAGAAAAATCCAGGCAGAACTGTCAGAATTCTGTTACAGCCACAGAATCCCTCTCTGATAAAGTGGCTTCTATCTGCTGTGTTGTCTTGTGTATATCAACAGCTTTAGAAGATTTTGGAGAATTGTAGATGTTCTGAATGATAAAGCTTTTGTTCACCATTTGAGTTGTTTATGCAGCGCAGTGGACGATCTGGAACATGAAATGGGATTAATCTGGAAAGAGGTGGTTTATGAGTCAGCATGTGGGTTCTGTAGATCACTTCTTACATTTTCTCCTGTAGTCAACAGGCCCCATAGATACTGGTCTTGGATGGCTTTTCATGTTTGGTTTATGGCTGCCCAGTAGAGCATCCTCCAGCAATAACATCGTTGTTGAATTCTCTAGGCAGATAATAAGCCATTTGATAGCATTTTGAATGTACCTACAATTCTCTTTGTAATATTTTTCTGAAAGATTTTATTTTTAAGTTTTTAATTATGCATAAGTGTGGGTCTATGTGTATGTATGTGCATGTAAGTATAAGTGCCCAAGAAGGACAGAAGAGGGCAGCTATCATATCCCAGATAGCTGGAGTTAGAGATGGTTGTGAGCCACCTGGCAGGATCCTCTCCCTGTCTTAACCATTGAGTCATCTCTCCAACTCCGGTCATATCTTCTGTCAGGGGAGCATACTCTGAGTGTGAGGCGACAGAGGTTTGATTGTCAGTGTCTGACTATATTTTTTGACAATAGCAATAGTTACCCTTTGCTGTAATTAACCATCATTCCCCTAAGTACTTTGTCTGTCACTCAGTCAGCATCAAAAATAGAAAACTGTTAGACTCTTTGTAGACACTGCAGCTGAAGAATGGAGATGTTAAGCAAATGGACTGAGGTGGAGTCAGATTTCAAGCAAAGATGAGGTAAAGCACATGATGTTCAGTAACACCACCATATTTGGCATGTGCTTTGGCGTGACCTTTGGTCACCTACTTGCCACATGTGGCAGCTCCAACCCCAGAACTCATCACAACCCTTGGTGGTAACAGGGCACAAAGACATCTGCAGGATCACAGCTGCAGGAGGTCCATGGACCCAAACATGGCCCTTGGCAGCAGCCTAGGACCTGATGACACCATGGCCCCAGGTGGAAAGCTATGGAATGCTTCACAAATTTGTGTGGTGTCCTTGCACAGGGGCCATGCTAATCTTCTTTGTATTGAACTCAAACCCTAGCTAACTAAAAATTAACTGACAATAATTACCTTCTGAACTTTAATTTGCTTCTACATAGTAAGTACCAAGATGTCCACTGGTTTTATTTTAGAGTTGATGATAGGTGTTGCCATCACATAGGTTTTTATTATAACAAAGTCCCTTTGTCCAATTAAACAGGTCAGCATGGAGATTACTTCATCTCACTTTGTATCCTAGAAGACCAAACTGGTGTTGATTATAGAATATTTATAAAGTGCGGTTCTTAAGGGTGCCATGGATGGGCATTACTTGTGATTAACATACTGCACAATTTACAAAGCATGACCATGTATATAGTAGGTCAAACTGCCATCATTTTCAGATGACACCTCTGAATCTCCAATATAGTAAGAGGTATTGCCTGTAGCCCAGAGGTGGCCATGTCCTCTAGCTGGGACTCGCATCCAGACCTTTTGGTTCCTAATTTAGCAATACTGTGTCTGCCTCTTTCATGACAATGTGACATTGTCTTGGTGGTTGATAGTGTGTTTACACATCTGTACAATGCCTTCTGCTTTGATGGGCCCCATCCTGACCACTAAAACCAGCTAGATGACATCACCTGACGATAGAGGTGTTTCCGTGTTAGACAAGCAGCACCATTCAAAGACTGCACAGCATTTAGAGCATTTGCTGCTGTTGCAGAGGACCTGGATTCCCAGCACCCGCCTCAGGTGGTTCATGACCTCCTGTGACTCCTGCCCCAAGCATCCAAAATTCACTTCCAGCCTACAAGAGCACTGAGACACATGTGCTACATATACATGTGTGAAAGTTAACATACAAATACATAAAATAAAAATTTAAAAAGATACTATATCTTAATGTGTTGGATTTTTGTATTAGCCAATGCAAAGAAGGAACATCTGTGAAGCTAATGTTCTCAGTGGGGTATCACCTAAAGCCCCCTGCTGAACAATTTTCAACTTAAATGAGAAAAGAATTTAGGTGCTCATATTATAATTTAATTGAACCTAAATTATAGATGAAATTACCACTGTTTTCCCTGCGAATGGTGTTTATGTCAGCAGCTGAATTCCAATACCAAGAAATGTATTAAACATTCCCACCAGTTTTATTTTTGTGTTTCCTTATGATACATTTTTAGGTCCACTACATGTATTTTTAAATGCTAGAACTATTTCCATGTGCCATATATAAATTGTAGTTGGCTATTAGATATAATGAACAGCCTTACTGACATCATGGTGATATTTGTACTGTGAGATCTTCAGAAATACTTCCATATACTAATTTTTTTTTTTTACATTCTTCAGTGGTCAGTGCTTGGATGAGAACCAAACTTCTTTTCTTGTAATGAAGTCTTTTTGGGTAACAATCCTAGTTTTGGTAATTCTAAGACAGAAATTTCTTGGTAAATGGTGAAAAAATTAAAATCTTTGTTTTGTTTTGAGACAGTGTCTCACCATGTACCTCTGGCTGGCCTAGAATTTACCATGTAGATCAGGATTGCCTCAAACTTGCAGCAATAGGCCTGTGATTGCATTCCATGTGCTGAGATTAAAGGTGTGTACTACCATGCCTGGCCAAGCTTACATCTGCACCTGAATGGGAACTAAACACTGCACAGATTTCCTTGTAGCCTCTGTATGCAAAGTTACACACATTAGACCCATGTGTACAGATATGAAAAAATAAAATAAACAAGAGTTCATGTACTGACATTTGTCACGGTGTTTAATGAAATAAAACTAGAATATTAGACACGTTTAAGTTAGGACCCCTTCATCCTTTGCTTAGCAGAGATTTTGGTGAGATTCTTATAAAATTTTAGTTTCTTTATTCCAAAGTCCTGAGACCCTTTGGCAGATAGATGTGATCATGTCCAGGCTATCATCCTTTCCCAGTTTTGAGCCATTGGAAGTTTGATTAGCATGCTATCATCTGTCCTAGACATTGAAATGTTCTGTTAGTAATGAGCTATTTTGTGCCAGACAAGTTCCTCAGCCCCAAAGAGTTGCTGTCCTCAATGTGCTCACTCTGACACCAATAAAAACACAATCAGATATGGTGGAGTGGACTATTTGCTAAACACAGAGGGAAGAACAAATCCCTTCTGCATGACCAGGAGGGCTGCCAAAGGCCTGTGGGAGGTTGATGTCTAGCAGGTGCAGGCGTCAGACTGGCAGAGTCCTGGGTGAGATCGTACATGGTGGCATATAGGAGGGAGCCATGAAAAGAACAGAATTTTCAAGGCAACCCTTTGCTTCAGTGAGTTTGAAGCCAATCTGGGCTACCGGAGTCTCTGTCTCAAAAACTACAGCAGAAATAAACAGAAATGCTGGAAGAAAATTTCCAGTCAGTGCAAAGGGGAACTAGTGTCCAAGGTAGAGCAGAGGACTGAGAATTGAGGGACTGTCATGGCATAGAGCTTTTGTAGTGTGTCTGAGCAGCTTCCTGTACTACCAGCTTAATTAGAGCTTTTGTTCTTGTTTGTAAGTTTTTACAATATGAACCACATTAAGAAATATGGTTTGCATCTCAGTTTAGCAAGTATGTATGCTAACTGCATACTGCTGTTACTCCTTGGCATGGGCTTCTCTGTTGTACTGTTAGAAACTAAACATTAGTGTCATGAAGTCCGTGGAGTGACCAAGCTCTGGGCCAGAGCTGCTCTGTGTGTGTGTGTGTGTGTGTGTGTGTGTGTGTGTGTGTGTGTGTGTGTGTGTGTGTGAGAGAGAGAGAGAGAGAGAGAGAGAGAGAGAGAGAGAGAGAGAGAGAGATGTAAATCAGTGAATGGGTGTGCATGTGCAGGTAGAAGCCTTGTTTCAGGTGGTGGTTGTTCTTGCACTATCACTGCCCAAATTCCAAGGAACCCCCAGACCTCTGGGCTCCTCCGTCTCCCCTGCAGTTGATGCTGGTCTCAGGTCTCTTTAGCTGTCCACCTGTCTTCATCTCTGCGTTGCCCATGCAGCCCCTCCCATCACTGTACTGCCCTGCGTGCCTGCAGAGGTCTCCACCATGTCATCGTTTCCTTTACTGTAACGAGTGCTTGAGCTCAGCCTCTCTCTTTTGATGTAGTTTGGTTTTAGAGTTCATTTGTAGTCACTTTGCTCCTTTGCATTTGGTCCTGCAGCAGGGCTGCACCCATAACAAAGACAGATGACAGAGGAAGGTGCCTACTTCAGTGTGTCCAGGAAGATGAGTTGGGGCAGGGTGAATAAGAAGAAAGGGCGAAGGGTCTGCAGTCCCCTTCAAAGATACATCTCCAGTGACCCAAATTCTTATCACAAAACAGACTTCCTAAAGGTTCATCTTCTCGCAGGAGTATGGTAGCAAATGTATAGGGGGTCTTTAAGAGACCTTCAGGATTGAAACTGTAGCTGCCTTTCTAAAAATCATATTGTACTATCTCTTGCTCCTCAAATCCGTTTAGCAAATTAGCAAAGGGAGTGTGACATATAGAGCATTTCTCTGTGTCCTCTGGGGTATGGTTATGGCTCTTCCTTTTCAGCCAGAGCAAATATCTCTGTGATAGACCTGAGATGGCTGCTCTCTCTTCTGCCCAGGGCAGCTTTTCCCCCCTTGTAGAACTAAGGGTACAGTTGTTTCCTGTGATTATTCCAAATATGAATTTCATACTTTAGGGAAGAGGTTGAATGCTGTGTGTGTGACACATGAGCTGTTAACAGTACGTTTCTCAATTTTGTTATAATTTAACGAATAATATTTTGTATCAGGTACAAATTACATGAAAGTCAGATTTAGTAACCAGCAATGAAACATTTGTTGGAATCCAGTATCATTCATTTGTTTAAGTTTTTTCCAACTTTTCCCATTCCATCAGCCAAGTTGAGTAGCTATATAAGATAGCATGTGGCCCCAAAGAATGAAATATTTACTCTCTGGCCCCTTTCTGGGGAAAAAAAAGACCACATCTTAAAATAAATTTCAGTTTTCATTTCAATAATACATCCAGACTTAATACCCTTGGTGATTGGCATCTACATTTTCCTATTGTGTGTTGCTATAACAAAATACCCGAGGCTGTCTTACAAAATAAACAAGCTTATTGGGTTCATGATTCTGGTGTCTGAAAGTTCCAAATGAGACTGTGCTGGTAGCCTCATTATGCCTACCTGGTTGTATCACGGCATGACAGATTGATGGATGGGGAACCAGACATGCACAAGAGAAAGGCAGGGAAGGTGCCTGTGCCACGCTGGATGAGCTGTAACATCAAAGTGCAAAGTCCTGCTGCCTAATAGAGGGAACAGAACACCACCCTTCCTGCCCCTTTGTGAGACAGTCTTGTATAGCCCAGGCTGGCCTCAAGCTCACTATGTAGCCAAGGATGACCTTGAACTTCTGATTGATCTGCTTCTGCTTCCGGAGTGCTAATGTCTGCCACCATGCCCAGTGTGTGCCTTTCTGGAGATTGAACCCAGGACATCCTTGGTCAAGCACTCTACCCATTAAGCTATAATCTCAGTCCCATTAATACCTTTAAAGACCTAATCACCTCCCACCTTTTTTTGTTTGTTTGTTTTTGTTTTGTTTTGTTTTGTTTTGTTTTTCGAGACAGGGTTTCTCTGTGTAGCTTTGCGCCTTTTCCTGGAACTCACTTGGTAGCCCAGGCTGGCCTCGAACTCACAGAGATCCGCCTGCCTCTGCCTCCCGAGTGCTGGGATTAAAGGTGTGTGCCACCACCGCCAGGCATCCCACCTTTTTAAATGTTCTACCCTCTCTCAACTCCACCAGACTGGAACCCAGCTTTCCATACAAGCACCTTTGAACAATATTCACTGTACTTAAACCATAACAGTTTTATGCCTGGGAACCACAGAATTTCTAGAAAGATAAACCTGGGTGTGACTTGGCACATTGGTGGTTACAACTTGTATTTGTAACACAAACAACAAATTTTCTCATTTCTGGTATATTTATTTTCACAAACCTTTCCTCTAAACAAACCAGTTTTGCTGTTCATGGGGCTGGTTTGGCACCAGCAATTTATAAGAGAATGAGAAACTGTCTTGAAACCGTCAAGTGAGAAGCACTTACTTGTGCACATTCAGGTTTCAAATCTCAACCAGAATTGCCAAATATAGTGGACAACTCTCCCTCCAGTGCCATGAATTTTAGCTAAGGCAATGATAGTTCTTGCCATGGATTTGATAGATGGAATGTAGGTTTAAATTGTGTGCACCACTTTTCTATACAGAAACAGTTAAACATGAGAAATTGTTTCTTTGTAATTGAGGAAATAAATGGATTCTTTTGTCTGTCAGAAAATTTGAAATTTGTAGACATGGGTGCATAGTCTCATAAATGGTAAATGAGCAACAATTTGCAGCTGGTAAATACATTGGCAGACAGCTGGGAAGGTCTCTCATTTGTACTCACAGGAGCAAACAGCTCTTGCTGAATTTCTTAATGGGTTTAGTTTAACACGGCTCTTTACTGATATGCAGTTGGAATATTCTGCCTCTTATACTTCTATACATAGCCAGGAGTGATCCAGAGCCAAGTGCTCTCCTGAGACCTGCCTCCCACATCTGCATGGCAGCTTGCTGATTTACCGACTTTGTAGGAGACTTGAGTGTGACCTCTAAGGACCAGAGAAACCCAGTGAGAAGTAGAGTGAGCTCACTCTAGAAAGATTCCAGGCATTGGAATACCTTGCCTTATTTGGTAAATATGGCTAACTGGTTCCCCTGGTGATGCTGGCAAGGTCATTGTGGAAATGCATTGGTCTTAAACCAATCCTTTGTACTATTTTTTAATCCTTTAGAAGTAGAATGTTAAGCAATATTTATTTGTTCAATTTTTCTTGCTATATGATGGATGGGATGAAATCAAAATGATAACAAAATGCAAATTTATTGACACTTTAGCATTTTCCTGACTGTCTTTTCTGGTGTCTGAGGTCATCTGACCTCTGGGGAGCTTGGGATGTAATTGATATCTTTTAAAATGGGCCTGGTGTGGGAAAGCAACTGCATGTGGTTTCCTGAGCCCTTGTGCCTCTTAGCTCAGATCTCTTTGCACTGGGAGTTTGGGAGGGAACCTGCTACTCAGTTTCCTTTACTTACCCGGTCAGGTTTTATGGGAGATGAAAATGGTTTCACTTTAAAATTTTTCATCTCAGCTGGGCTGCAGTGGTACACGCCTTTAATCCCAGCACTCGGGAGGCAGAGCCAGGTGGATCTGTGTGAGATTGAGATCCAGGACAGGCACCAAAAGTACACAGAGAATCCCTATCTCAAAAAACCAAAAAAAAAAAAAAAAAAAATTTTTTTTTTCATCTCTTTTTTACTGTGTCCTAGGTCTGAATTTTGAGACATTTGATTGTTTAAGAGGAGAAAAAACAGGTTGGAAACAAAAAACTAATGGTTTGCATGTGGGCTCTGCCAGGTGTGGACTGGGTGACTGAAATGTAAGGTGATCATAGCCCTTCTTGAGGTTACGGGAATCAACCTGTAGGAAGACTCCTGGTGACATAATAACATTAATCTTCAGTTAATGTCTAAAATAAAACTTGCATTCAAATAGCCAGACTGTGTTTTAGCCTGGGATCTGGGGGTCTTTGTTATGACTGGACACTTACTTATTCAGAGATGTCCAGTACTTGGCACAGAGCCGTATGGTGTACATGTTGATGTTGGTATGGCTCTTGTCTATTTTCTCATTAATACTGAAATTCTGAAGATCAATAGCCTTGAATGCTTAATTTTGGGGGCTGCATGAATATTAAATATCTTTTTTCTTTTTTCTTTTCTTTTCTTTGTACAAAGTTGGTGACTGAAAACAGGTCTTGAGCATGTCTACCATGTAGCTGCATTCCCAGCTGGGAACCTGTAGAGAAGTAAATAGTACTTAGGAATGTTTGAAATAGTGACAGTTTTAGTATCTGGGGTTATAGGAAGTAGCAATATTCTCTGTGGCCCTTTGTGGGGGGCTTAAACAGCCACAGAGGTGGGTGTGGTTGTCAAAATGCAGTATAATTTTAGAAGACAATATCTAGGTTGGTTTATTGTGTCCAGACCACACTGAACCATTTAATGTTTGTTATTTAACAGTTTGTTCCTAGAGCTCATCCTTCAAGTTCAACTCATAATGAATGCCTAAGGGAGGAATTGTTTTAGTTTTTTTCTTTTCCCCGTGACCAAATAACTGACAAGAAGCCACATGAAGGAGAAAGGGCTAGCCTTGGCTCGTAGTTTGAGGGGACAGCCTGCAGTAGGAAGGTGTGGTGGTGGATTGGCTGGTTGTTGGCTGTGACAGTGGAACCGCGAGGCTGCTTGCCCACTTCTCTAGGAAGGAGGGAGGAGGGAGGTTTTGGTGCTCTGCTTCCTACCTCCTTTTCCTTTTTTCATTCATCCTAGGATGCCAGCCTGTGGGATGCTGCTATCCACATACAGGACAGGTCTTCCCTGCCTCCAACCCTCTGGAAACGTCCTTTCAGATGCATGCAAAAGTGATTTACAAATGCCCTTGGCGTTTCTTAACCCAGTAAAGCTGTCAATCAAAACTAATCACCACAGGCACAATTAGAATGAAATCAGAGTGTGCACCCCGGGATTCATCCACCTTGCTTTCTTTGAAAAAGTGGTCTGGGCTTGGTGGTTAGTCCATGGTGGCCGCAGAACCCCAGGGATCCTCCTGTCTCTGTTGCCTCAGCTCAGAGATCACATGCATGCACCGTCACTCCTGTTTTTTTAAGGTGGACCCTTATACTTTCAAGGCAAGTAATGATCAAACCACCTGCCAAACCTGATTGTTTTTTGCCTTTGTTTTAACACAAGCCATATTGGCCCTTTCACACAAAATAACTAAAAACTGAATCCACCTTTCCCTACACCCTTTTTCTTTTAATATGTCACATTTATTTTCTGAGGGCCTGCCTTAGTAGCTAGGAATTCATCTTCATAAACAGGCCTATAAAACTAATAAATTCAAAAGACGTTGCAAAGATCCATTTAATGTTTGCTAGTAAGTTGGTACGAACATGTTTAGTAAGAGCCAGAGTGAAATCTCTTGGTGATGAAGTCACAGAATAAAGATGTCACTGGTGAGGCAGAGCAGGGCTCTAGCACTTTGCTCAGAGTTTATTTCAGGTTGCCTCCCTCCGAATACTTCCCTATCCGTTTGTACATTCCAGTGTGACTTTTCCATAGTGAAATTTATGTCTCCTATTTCAAAATATTTCCAAATTCTTGTGGTCAGTCTCCCCCAAAATACAAAGAATGAGTCAGAGCAACGTTTGGATTCAGGAGAAATGTGGAGTATTTTTTGTTTGATTTTTGGGGGTGGGATTTCACAAAAGTCTGAATTGTGCTTCAATCCCCACTGCAGACAGAATACAAAAAGCAATGAGTCATTCAAATCCTGAGAGCAGCTGGATATGGCGGCAGAAGCCTGCTTTCTCGGGATGTGGGAGGAAGAGACGGGGATGAAGACTTTGACGCTAGCCTGGTTGTAAATCAAGTTCCTGTCTAAATTAACAAATGAAAATGGTGCAGAAAAGGCAGAGCCGGGTGCTTGGGCAACACTGAAAAGAGGATTTTTTTACTGTGATATTTTTATTAAAGTTCTCCAGAATTTCATGCATGCTTATGATGTGTTTTGATCATGTTCACCTTGTCCCTCTAAGTGTGCATAGAGCCTTCGCTCACTCCCTATTCCTCCCAACTTGGCATTTGCTTTTTCAAAATTAATTATTTTTATAATCCAATGTGTGCTAACCATGTGTTCCTGGGTGTAAGGTCTACTACAGCTTGATATCCAGAAGCCACAGCCTTAAAGAAAACTGACTTTCCATCCCCAGAAACCATCACATGTCAGTAGTTTCTCAACTAGCTGTGGACTCATGAGCCTCCCACCTTCTGGAAAATTGATTGGCTTGATTTTGTGTGGGTCTTGTGCAGGCAACCACAGCAGCTATGGTCCTGTCTGGTCAAGAAGATACTGTTTGGCTCCTGTCCTTTCTGACTTCTGGCTCTTCCATATCCTCTTCTGAGATGGTCCATGAATCTTGGGGGCCAGGGGTGTAATACAGATTTCCATTTGTGGCTTAGGACTCCATAGACACATATTCTCTGTACTTTGGCCGGTTGGAAAATGCTTCAGTATTTTGGGGTAATGACTCAGTCAACTCAAAGCCAGCCCTTTCTTGCTGCTTGCTGATCATAAGCCTGAAACATGAGTGTCTTTACTCAGAACACTTGAGGTTGCTCCTTGACAGTCTGTACACTGTCACCTGTCCTAAGGCTGCTTTGGCAGCATCCGAAGATGGTCTGGTTTGGCCACAGGTAGATGAGGCAATGTTTATTAAATTCCAGGATTTTATAATGCAGATTTTCTTAGACTCCAAGGCGTCTGTGCCTTTGTTTCTTCCTAGGACACAAGCTCGAGGGCAGGACACAGCTTAGCATCACTCTCCCTTGATGTCTTAGAACTGAGCAAAGTAAGTCCAACTTTGAATCATTAGGTGGATATTACAAAGTAGTTCAGATGTGTGGGAGCAAAGTGTGCCAGTTAGGGCTGTATTCTATGGAACCTTATGGAATTTTTCATATTGACCACTTTCTTAGGTCATTTATAAAGACACTGCTTTTAAAAATGTGCAAAGAGCTGGGCAGTGGTGGTGCACGCCTTTAATCCCAGCACTTGGGAGGCAGAGCTAGGTGGATCTCTATCTATGAGTTCGAGGCCAGCCTGGGCTACCAAGTGAGTTCCAGGAAAGGCGCAAAGCTACACAGAGAAACCCTGTCTCGAAAAACTTAAAAAAAATTAAAATAAAATAAATGTGCAAGAGAAGCTGGCGAGATAGCGTAGGCAAGATGGGCTGGTCTGATGGCTTGGTGGTGAAGTCACTCGCCATCACTGGCAGCCTGAATTCAATTCTTGGGAACTATCAATTCAAACTCCAGTTATCATGTAGTCAGTTTAAGTCAGTTTCATTGTGTGGGCTGGGATATTTGAAGCTGTTTTCTTTTCCTTCATTTTAGAGAGCCTTTCATTTAGTTTACAGCAAATTGATGCATTTGTTTGCAACTACATAAGCTTGAAGCTGGTTTCTAAACTTCAAAAAAAAAATTAACTTTCCTGAAAATTTGTTTAACCTGCTTTGTTGTTGATTAGCATATATAATTGCTTTGGTTAATTAAAAAACAGAAAGGACTGTTGAAAATTAAAATTGCCAAGTTAAGTTCAGATTGAGAGTCTGTAGTTTCATTGCAACTACAAAGGTTAATACAATTCTTTAATTTAGTCTGGCCTGACTAGAACCAAAGTGAACTTAGAGAGGTACATGGAGTTCAAGCTACAAAATGCAAGAAATAAACACATGCTTTGGGGAAAAGTCAGTGTGGCACCCTTATCCAGTTGCATTGTGCCCCATTGTTCCCATCATGACAAGTTAGAGGCAACAGGACAAGTTGAATTTCTGTGCACCTCTAGCAAGTGCACCTGCCGTAAATATTTAGACATTTAAAGTGCTAGATCAACATTTTTTAAGATTTGTAATTGTGTAACCCTATGTAAGTCAATATAGAAGATTTTTTTAAATGATTTTGTTTGTTAAATTATGTGTTTGTATGTTTCTGGGGATGTACATATGAGTCCAATGCCCCCAGAAGCCAGAAGAGGGTACAGGGTCTCTGGAATAACAAGTTTCTGTGAGCTGGGAAGTAAACTGTGACCCTCAGCATGAGCAGAGTGTGTTCTTAACCTCCGAGCTCTCTCCAGCCCAGATACTGAAAGATTTTCATGAAACCAAGTGACCTTTGTGATGTGACGGGTCTTGGAAAATAGAAATGTGTAAGTCACTATTTTTATGATCTTCATTTCTTTCAAAGGAAGCATTTGTTAGATTTGTTTGAATAAGAAACCAGACGTCATATGAGGAAGAGAATTTCTTGAAAATCTGTGAGAAAAAGTTCCTTGAGGAGGCTGGTGAATCCTTTGTGGGAAATCTGAGTCATGCCTTTCTTTACATGGCTGGTCTAGGTGACTTCCTCACAGCTGCCTCAAACTGTGAGCTTCTGTGATTGCTTAATTTTGTAAATGTTTAGTTATTGTGCAATCACCCCTTTTTGTTATCTTTTGGTTTGTAAATTATTATTTTCACACTCATATCTGTACCATTTTTCTTGAGTCAAGAAAGCCTGTGTTTGGGGACTGTACATTATTGTATATGAAAGATAATATCTAATGGAAGGATTTAGCAGTGCACTTTTTATTAGTTTGCCTCCTTGAGGATGGGTTAGCAAGACTACAAATATTTGTAAGAAGGCATCTATCAGTTTTTTTGGGGAAAAAAAATCAAATATAGGCTGATGCTGGGTTAGGTTTAGACTTGTTTACTGTTCTTGATTTACAAGTTTGTACTTTGTGGATTATTTAAAAGAAAAATACTAGCTGTAAATTACAAAATCCAAACAGGAGCATCATTCATTAGCCCTCTATCTGCCCAATTCCAGATGTCCCTTAAACCTTCTTTACTGAATTACCTGTGTCTACTTCTAGCTGCTATTGTAAAGGCATCTTTCCTGGCTACTTGTCTTATCTGTTGACAGCTTTATAGAAACTTTGCGTTTTTTTTTTTTTTTTTTTAATGTGTGTGTGTGTGTGTGTGTGTGTGTGTGTAATTGTTTTTGAAAAAGCCTACAGCCCAGGCTGGCCTCTAACTTCCTGTGTAGCCAGGGATGACCTTGAACTCTTGATTGTCTTGCTTCTACCTTCCAGGTGGGTGCTTACAGGTGTGTGCCACCATGCCTGGTCCATGTGGTGTTAGGGATTGAGCTCGAGGCTCCCATCATGCTCAAGACTTTCTGCTGCTCTGGGTCCATCAGCCTCAATATAGAGCAACACTGCTGAGTGCTGGAGGTGCTTACATTTACTCTGGGTTCCTGTGGCTCTCTTTGTTCATGATGCTCACTGATACTCTTCCCCGTGACATCTGCAGCAATATTTGTAGAACTTTCTTACAACATTCATCTAAAATTAATTGACTCTTTTTTTTTTAATCCCCAGTTACTGTTTTTCAAAATGGGAGATTCAACCTTTTCTCTGGGTCTTTCTTAGCTCAAAGCCCCCTGAAGTATTTACACAATAGTCTTAATTTTACCACTTGACTCATTCACCTAGTAGGATGCTTGTAACTGTGGAGTGTGGACACAGAGCCGTGCATAAAACATTGCTTAGGAAGAATGGGATCGTGGACTGAAATGGAAGGAGGCTGTGGAGGGGTGGGAGAGACAAACATCTGTTTATGTACAAACAGATGCTCTCTTTCCTTCTAGCTCTAAAGTTCTTCCGTTCATTGCTCATATTTTAAATATATGTGGAAAGAAGTAAATTACTATTTGTTTTATGACACTTAAAATGGTATTGTTTTCCAAAGAAACCAATTTCTCATACTTATCACAAAAATTGTTTAAATAATTTATTCCAGATAACTTAACTTAGCTTTTAGAATATTTGATTCTAATATTTGATATGGTTCTTACAGAATGTGTTTCACCACTGAGAAAGAGCAACTTCTACCTGGTGGGAGAGGGTGCTGGGACATTGAGGTGCCTCTTGGGGCTAGAAAGATGACTTAGCAAGTCAGAGTGCATACTGCTCTTGTTGAGGATCCAAGCTCTAGTCCCAGTACCTACTTTGGTTGCTCCATGTGTAGGGATCTGATGTCCTCTTCTGGCCTCCATAGGGACTGCAATCGTGTGCACATACTCCCATCCCCAAAATATATAATTAAAGGCAATTAAAGATAAATATTAAACAAATTTATGGTGGAAGTGGTGTGGCTTTGCCATTGCCTGTAAGAGCACAGTGACTCAGATGGTGCTTTAACGTGTATTTTCTCACTTGTTTCCTCTAAGACCTCAGCATCCCCACTGCAGAAGCTGCTCGCTCTGTTACAGTTTTTTTTTTTTTTTTTTGATGTTTGTAGCATCTGCTTGGCATCTGATCTTTATGCACTATTTTCTCTACTTCAAGATGTTGGAGACAAGATCGGTGTCTTTATCTTATGTGAGCATGTGTTCAGCAAATACTTAATGAGCCACTGAAATGACTTAATGTGTTGAACAAGACAGTTGTTGCTATTCCTGCCAATAGAAATGAGAGAGATGAAACTGATGGACACGTTTCCCGTCTTGGGACACATGGTATATCTATCATTATATGTAGTGGTCAACACTCATTGTTTTTCTGACTAGTGCTGTTTTTTTTTTTTTTTTTTTTTTTTTGTGTGTGTGTGTGTGTGTGTGTGTGTGTGTTTCTGCACTGGAGATTAATCACATGGGCACATGTTCTACCACTGGACTAATTCCCAGCTCCTTTTCTTTCAAAGTACAGGTGTTCCGAGACAGCAGAGAATCCTCTGTAGGAGAGGGAAGACAAGCAGTCCTGAGGGGCTTTCCAGGTTGTCTTTGGTCTTCTTGTTCTAGTGGTACACTGTAATCATCCGGGAACTCAGGTGATTTTCAGTGACCTGATTCTTAATTCCTTTTGTCCATCTTTCCCAGACCGAACTGTTCTTTAAGGTTAGAAGCCATGGTCTCACACAGGTGGTGCATGGCAGTAACTCAGTATAGGGCATGCAGCCTCATCTCTACACAGATAAAAACCTACAAATGCTCTGTTTTTTTTCTAACTGGAAACCTTCACCATCCTCTTGTGCCACCTCATACCCCGGTGTGAACATCACCAATTCAAAGATTTCCTGAGTTGGTTCCTTCATCCTGATTTTATTGCTTTAATTCGGTCCAGTAATCCCTTGCCTGCAACTTTTTCCTCAAATCATTTCTTCATCTTGCTGCCACAGGAATCACACTTAAATAGATGTGCTCTAAGCATTCTTTAACCCTAGCCCCCCCAGTAAAAGTTTCTAATGGTGTAAATATGATGTGCAGGGTATAGGAGATAAGAAATTTGCCAGCACAGCTATGTTTGGTGTTGCCCTTTGCGATGACCCTGATTACAGCTGGCTTGTGCTGCCTGGTTGATGTCTTTACATGTTTATATGTTGTGTATTATATGGTGGCTAGTCTCCGCCTCCTACACTAGATAGTGAGGGCTTCAGTTCAGGGAACATGTCTTGTTCTTGCTGGCATCCTCAGGGTTCTCAATTCTCATACTCACAAAGTAAGTAAATCAAACACTGGGTTTTGTTTTGCTTCTGAGGGTGGGGAGTAGCTCCTGCTCTGTCATTTCTTGAGAAGATCCACAAGTCGCCGTCATCTGTCTGTAGGGTAAGCTTTGTATTCCATGCACTCTATTCTGCATCATCATCCAGGAATGGGAAGGGGGCCGGTGTCTAAAGAGAAGTCCATCCGTCACCCTGAAAACCAACAGTCTGGGGTGACTCTTGTTGTAAATGGCCTCTGTGAAATTCTGTGTCCCAATCAATCAATCATGTTGTACTGACCTGTTCTGAGAAGGGACATTGCACTCTCATCTCCAAAGCACCTCGTAAAATTTGGTGTTTTAGGGCTTTTATTTACAGAGTAGTATCAAAAAGAAGCCATCCTTGCAAATACAACTGGAACTGATTATGCACAAATGTCTGCTTAGAATTAAATGAAAAAAGAATGTAGATTTCATGATGAAAATCCCATAGATGTTTCTAGACAAGCCTTAAAGGAAAATGTCAGGTCTCTCATCAGTAACAGTGGTTCCTAAATACGTTAGCTGTTCACTGCTCTGCTCTTTAAAATAAACTGGACTACGGCGGACAGCAAGGCTAACAGCTCCCAGGAAGAAGATCCCTGTTGCTTCTGCTAATTAGCTCCTGGCAGAGTAATCTGGTATGCTAAAGTAGTTTAACAACCCTTGCTGATGACTAGCAGAACTATCTTGCCTTTGGTCATTTCCCTCTGCTTTCCTCAGTGAGGTGGAGAACATGTGGTCACCATGTGACACATCGGTTTTGTGTGCAGCTAAATGAATTTGTAAGTTGTTTCCTCTACCCTGCCTTTCGCCCCAGAGTCCATCATATAGTCTTCAGAAAGCTGGGGTTATGTGTGTAATAAGATTTCCATCAGGAGCTGAAGGAGCAGTGTATGAGGAAGGGGAGTCCTTAACCAGTGCTATGCTTTAGAGATATGTTTAGGAGTGCATGCATGTGTGTGTGAGAGTACGTGCCCATGTGTGTGGTGTGTGTGCCTGTGTATGTGTTTTGGGGAATTGAATTAGGACCTTTGAGTTGTGTTTTAAATTTCATCCCTATTTTGTGTCAGTGGATTTCATTACAATGTTCCTAGTCTGGGGATGAAGTTGGATTTCATGATACAGAGAGAAGCATTCAGAACAGATAAATAAAGCCTGTTCTTACCTTAAAATGAATTTTCAGGTATGTTGTATTTTTATTTGTGAGTTAATTGGAATAAAGTGATTTTATTAGAAAATAAAATGAACTTTCTAACTGTCGAGGATCGCTAATATTCAGAAAGGTATTAAATTGGGTGAAAATACCCATTTAAAAAGTGTTTTTAAACTGGGGAAAGGGGTGATATAGCATGTCATGTGTGTGGAGGCTGGACAACTTGGGAGAGTTTCTCCTTCTATCATGTGGGTCTTGGATTAAAGTCAGGCCATAAAATTTGGCTGCCAGCATCTTTGCCCATTAGGCCATATTGCAATACCCTTTTTATGTAGCCACAGCAAATGACCAAATGGCTCTCAGTAAGAATTAAGGTGAGAGTCGGGCGGTGGTGGCGCACGCCTTTAATCCCAGCACTCTAGAGGCAGAGCCAGGCAGATCTCTGTGAGTTCGAGGCCAGTCTGGTCTACAGAGCAAGATCCAGGACAGGCACCATCAAAACTACACAGAGAAACCCTGTCTTGGGGGAAAAAAAAAAGAAGAGTTAAGTGAGGGAAACCCCCTAGAAATGGTATGAAGCTGGCAGAAGCAAGAAGCCACCACCATGCCCAGTGTGATGTACTGAAGGCAGGTCCAGTACCATTTTAAGAGAAAAGTGGATTTTCTTTAATGAGATTCATTTCTATGGAAAGGAAAATCCTCTGATGATCAATTTAAATCTATGAAGACAGATTTAAAGGTTGATTGGTATTGACCAGTGTGTGGGCAGTTGGAAGAAAAGACTAATAAAACTAATAATTGATTTTGATTTTTTTTATCCATAAAACTAAGCTTTTTAGAGTTATGTCTGCTAATTATAATTGCTAAACTTCCAGCTCAACAATCTCCCCATTATTGAAGTCAAGTGGCATGCATAACTGAAGGAAATGTGTTCTGCCTCCCTCCTTTTTTGTTTCTTTTTACCACTTAGCTGTTTGAAGTCCTGAACCTGATCAGAGATCACCATTCAAACCATTTGCTAAAGATTTAATGAGAAACAACCAGCCCGTCGGCGCCTGTCTGTGTGAAGAGCCGTAGCCATGTTTCACAACCCAGCAGCTGCTTTCTACTTGTTTGGTGGCATCTGCAAACGCATGAAAGGAGTGGGCACTCTTTGGGGGTACTGGTGCTGCTTTGTTTTCTATTTTATTTTATTTTTTGAGAGTGAGGACTCTGCTCTGGTGCCTCCTTTCCTGCTGTGAGCTTTGTGAAATTTCAGGATGGGCCTTTGTCCTTGGAATCTGTCAAGGTATCCAAGGTGCAGGAGCCAGTAATTCTCACAACTCACACTTCCTTCTTGTCAACTTCAGGAGGGTGGGTGTTGAGGGAAGAAAGGACGAGGAGGAAGAAGGAAGGGACTGCTGCCACTCTGCTTGCAGAAGGCCTTGTGGCTTCTAGGCTTGACCTCAGCTGAGGACGAGCCCCAACTTCTGATCACCAGCATGCAGCTCTGGGGTGCTTGGATTACGACTTCCGCCACCATGCCTGGTTTGTGTTGTGTTAGAGATCGAACCCAAGGCTTCATGCACGCTGGGCTAGTGCTCTGCCAATTGAGCCATGCCTGCTCTACACCAGGGCTTGTTTGCCAGCCCACAGGCTCAGTTATAACAAACGTCTGAAGGTTTTCCCATGGTTTCTTTTTTAGTCATAATATTTTAGTCTTTCATCTTTTTGATGAAAGCCTGTCCATTTTTATATCAAAAGTCATTGGAGAAATCTGGAGAGATGGCTCAGCAGTTAAGGATGCTCACAGCTCTATGTATGGGAATTTGGAACCCACCACCCATATCAGGCAAGTTATAAATGCCTGTAATTGTAGCCACAAGGGATCTGACCTCTGTGGTTACCTGTGCATGTGTGTGGGCATCCTCCCACCACAGTTAAATTAAAAAAAAATTAAGTCAATAAGGGAAATAAGAGCTGGGCAAGGTCATTGTACAGTCCAGGTTGGGGCCATGTCTCTTCCCTGTGGCTCTGAAGGGGGAAGGAGGTGCAACCCTTTTACAGTGTTGCTCTCACAGTTATCAGTCAGATGAACACATCTTCTAGAGATTGGGAACTGTGGTCTATGTTCTTGGTACCTGTGTATCCCACTATAATTCATAGGTTCTATTACTGTGAGAAGGGGGCTCATTAAAATGGGGGGCATTGATTATATGAGCTGGTACTGAGGAGTGGACAGTGCCCAGAAGTTCATTGTTCTCTCTTTCTCCTCCCCCTCCCCCCTTCTCTCTCCCCCCTTTCTCTCTTTTCTTATATTGAAACTAAGCGGCTCCATTATTACTGTTAGTGTTGTGTTTTGGTGAAGAAGGCACCACTCTGCTGAACATAATAGTTCATTTCCAGGTACCTTTAGGTCCCACTTTTTAGACTGGGAATCCTGATAATACAGCTTCCTATCTATAAATATTTTCGGATGGCCTGTGATAAGAAAGTATACAGACTGGTTCAAGAGAAGATTGTAAACAAGCTTTCCGGGTCACTTGAAAGGCATCCTTCACATTATCGTGAAGTCGTAAAGGTAATATGGTAAAGACCAGCAAAGACCTTACATGTCTGGGTACAGGGGCCCAGTGTATCCCTTAGGTTTGCTCCTGAGGAGCCCTGGCCTCTGGATCTCTCCACTTGTCCCATCCATGTGTCCTCTTTCTAAGCCACAGCTTTTGGGTGAGAGGCCTAACATTCCCTGGCCCCTTTTGTCCTCTGGACTCCGGATGGACACTACACTGTCACCCTGATTTCTCCACAGTTTCAGGAAAGAGTGTCGTGACCATCTGAACTGCAGTAGGCTTCCTGACACTCGAGACAAAAATTTGATTAATAAGGAGCCAGACGCTGAGATCCCTCCCTTGCTATGCATGGCATCCCAAGGTGCCATGGCTTCTGAGGGTGCGAATGGAGATGTGCTGTTGTCTGAGCACCTGACTACTTCCTCCTGCTGCAGTGACGACCTTGGTCAGTAGCCCTTGTGTTGGCTACTATCCTTTCTGCTTTTATATCTGTTTCCCTCCCATTTTGCTGCCTAAGGATTGCATCACACACACACACACACACCACATGAATACATGCACACACACACACACCACATGAACACATGCACACACACACACACCACATGAACACATGCACACACACACACACACACCACATGAACACATGCACACACACACACACACCACATGAACACATGCACACACACACCCCACATGAACACATGCACACACACACACACCACATGAACACATGCACACACACACACACCACATGAACACATGCACACACACACACACCACATGAACACATGCACACACACACACACCACATGAACACATGCACACACACACACACACCACATGAACACATGCACACACACACACACACCACATGAACACATGCACACACACACACCACATGAACACATGCACACACACACACACACACACACCACATGAACACATGCACACACACACACACACACACACCACATGAACACATGCACACACACACACACACACACACACACACACACACAGGCATGCACTCACATACCCCCCCTCCTCCTACTCCCCCCCACACACACACACATTAACACACACACAAAGCTTTAGCAGGAACATTCCCCCAACCACTGTTTCTGGGAGATTTTTTTTTTTACCAAAAACAGCATTAGAAGTAATGCAATATAAACTGTCACTTCTACTGTTATTGCTCGTCCTCGGAGACTAAAGGAGAACGCCACCCTGTCCCAGGCCTTCCAAACCTCTGTCAGATTACTTTATTGCCCCAGGTTTACCCATCTCAGTCGTCTGCAAACCCAGGGAGATTTTAATGCTTAGTGTGGAAAAGTTTGGGTGACTTTAATCAGGACATCGCAGAACTCAGTCGCCCAGAGTTATTTTCCAAATATCCTGTCTGGAATGCAGAGTTATGCAATCGTAGTTTTATTCATAGGGTTGTGTCAGAGCCCATCTGCATTGCCCTGACTCCAGGCCCACACAGACCAGGTGGAGGTGGGAGATGGACACTCCTACCAGCTCTGCAGCACTCTGTGCCTGAAGCTGCAGCAGCTCCTTGCCCATGGCCATCCCACCACTCATCCCTTCCTCCCACCCTCTTCTTTTGTTCCTCTTTTCTCCCCCTCTTTGTGACCCTCTCTCATCCTTCCTCTGACCTGCCATCACCCCACATTCTTCCAGAGGAAAGAGAAGCTTCTGTGGTTTATTTGCTGCATTTTTCTATGCAATCAGCCTGGGCTTTGGGACCACACAGGCTCAATGTTGATTACCCACAATGCTCCTGGTGACACCTGGCTTTGTTCCGATGACTATTAATATCTGCTCACAAAATGAGAATTTGGTGTGCTTACCTTGTAGGGTAGGCAGATTGTTCTTTACCCACTCTAAAGAAGACTTGTTCCTTAGTTCTCCTTTTCTTGGTCACCTCAGAGTATAGGTACCACATGTAAAATGACATGGTAAAGGAGCAAAGATTAGGTGCAGAGATAGTACAGTGGCTACAGTGCTCATCATGTAAGCTGGGGTACTCTGAGTACTGGAGCTCAGCTCCACAAAAACCACACAGATGGCAGGTGGGCACAAGCACCACAGAGTGAGTGAGGATGCACAGAGCAAGCTGGCTAGCCAGACTGGACATGTTGATGAGCTCTGAGCTGAAGTGAAAGACCCTACTTCAAAGAATAAGACAGAGAACAGTCAAAATAGACACTCAAAATAGACCTCTGGCCTCTATGCACATCTGTGTATGCACACATGCATGAATATGTATATATGTAGATTAATATTACACAAACATAAGCATGGGCGAAAGGGCTCAAATTAGTGATTTATAAAAGCCATAATGAGCAAGATGTCAGCATGTCCTTAAAGAAACAACCTAGATGCCCTTCAGCTGAAGAATTGATAAAGAAAATGTGGTACATATACACAATGGAGTACTACTCAGCAGAGAAAAACAATGACATCATGAAGTTTGCAGGCAAATGGATGGATCTAGGAAAAAATCATCCTGAGTGAGGTAACCCAGACTCAGAAGGACAAACATGGTATGTACCCACTCATAATAGGATACTAGATGTAAAACAAAGATGACTAGACTGCTACTCACAACTCCAGGGAGGCTACCTAGAAAACAGGACCCTAGGAAAGACACAGACAGAGAAATCATTGAACAACCTGGACGACAGTGGGAGTAATGAAGGGCAAGGTTCGAGGGAAAGAGAGCTTAGGGGAGCAGGAGATCCCACCTGGATCAAGAACAGAAAGGGAGAACAGGGAATAACAGACCATGATAAATGAAGACCACATGAGAACAGGAATAGGCAGAGTGCTGGAGAGGTCCCCAGAAATCCACAATGATACATCCACTGTAGACTACTGGCAATGGTCGAGAGAAAGCCTGATCTGACCTAGTCTGGTGATCAGATGGCCAAACACCCTAACTGTTGTGCTGAAACTCTCATCCAATAACTGATGGTAGTGGATGCAGAGATCCTCAGCCAGGCCCCAGGTAGAGCTTCAGGAGTCCAATTGTCGAGAAAGAGCAGGGACTGTAAGAGTGTGAATTGTTGAGACCAAGATTGGAAAAGCACAGGGACAAATAGCCAAACTAATGGAAACACATGAATTATGAACCAAAGGCTGTGGAGCCCCCAGCTGGAGCAGGCCCTCTGGATAAGTGAGACAATTGAATAGCTTGAACTGTTTGGGAGGCATCCAGTCTGTGGGACCTGGACCTGTCCTTAGTGCATGAGCTGGCTGTTTGGAACCTTGGGCTTACACAGGGACACTTTGCTCAGCCTGGAAGGAGGGGATTGGACCTGCCTGTACTGAATCCACCAGGTTTAAATGAATCCCCAGGGGAGTCTTGGCCCTGGAGGGGAGGGGGTGGGGGCAGGATGGGGGAGAACAGGGGGAACCCATGGCTGATGTATAAAATTAAAACACAAATATAATTTTTAAAAAATCACTCAGAACTTATTTCTTTGACATGTCTGTCTGGGATAGATAAGACAACCCTTTCCTCTAAAAGGGCTGTGCCCAGAAGAAAGACACCAGAGTCCTGTATCTCCATGTGTGCTTCCTGTGTGTTAGCATTCACATTTCTTAACATTTATTTATTCATTCAATTTCTATGTGTGTGTGGGGTGCATGCATGCTATAGAGTATGTAGGTTATCAGAGAACAAGTGGTGAGAGTTAGGTCTTCCCTTCTACCATGTGGGGGCCAGGGACCAAACCTGAGTCGTCAGGCTTGGCAACAAGCACCTTTACCTACTGAGCAATCTTGCCAGCCAATATCATCCAATTCCCTAATATTTAGTAGTATCTAATAACTCTAAAACAAACAGCTTATGGATTCATTTATTTTTCCTCTCTTAATAAGCTTGAGTTTCTCTTTGAATCCTTATTTTACTTTGGATTTTCTATTCTGTATGTCTAGACTTTCACATCTGTACTATCTATGTCTATTCGACTCCTATGTGTCCAAATATGAGATTGTTTTGTTCTGGTGAATATCATTTACTCATTGTGATATAATTGGGGAAAGGGCAATATGGGGAATGAGGATGGCACAACTACTCTGGAAGAAATCTTTCAGGAATATCTGTGGGAAGACTGAGATGACTGAGTTGGTGGGTAATGGATTGAAGAGACTGGTGATCCCTGAGAATCTACCCATTGGAAAGATACTGTTGTGCAAGCTACACTGAGGCTCTCAACCAATAGGGCTTCTGCATGGGAAGATGCCTTGGGCCCAGGAACCTTGTAAACTATATATGTTAGAAAGAAGAGGCTCTCTGTCCTTGTAAGCAGGATGCAAGCAGGAGAAGCAGGACTGATGACCCAGGCCTGCAATCCTAGCACTCCAGAGGCTAAAGCAGGAGGATGAGGCATTCAAGTCCATTTTCAATAGCATAGCAATATCAAGGCCCATGGGGTACAGTAGGTGCTGTCACAACAACAACAACAACAAAAATCGAGAGGTGGTTTGGGGGCTGTCTTAATCACACCTGTGTGCCAGTGCTTATCATGGTAATTATTTGAATCTAGGATCTGGAGAGAGGGCTCAGTAGTTAACAAGCACCTCTTGATCTTGCAGAGGACCTGGGTTCAGTTCTCAAAACCCACATGGAAGCTCAAAACTTTCTGTAACTCCAATTCCAGAGGATCTGGCTCTTCTTTTGGTCTCCAGGCATGTATGTGGTGTGTAAACATATATACAGGCGAGATACCCACACATATAAAATGGAATTAAATGAACAGTAAATAAAAAACAATAAAACAAAACAAGACCCCATATTTTGACGTGGGAATGTTCCTGTTGATAGTCTTCCTTTCTCCATCCATCCTCAGTGCGCTTTGATGTCTCAAAGCATGGAGCCCCTGCATATTAGACAGTGGCTACACTAAGGTGGTGGGAAATTAGTTTCAGCAGAAATTTTATGGTGGCCTGAATGGCAATTGCAACATTGACATAATCTGAAGAATTAATCCTAAATTTGTATTCAATTTGTGAAAGAAATTTAAAAGTATTTATTCAGTTCCTTGATTTTTGAACTATTACTTAAAGATTGCCAATACTGCTATTTAAATAGGTTTTTATAGCAGTCTTCTCTAGGAAATAATATAACTATGTACTATGGTTAGTTCTGGAAGGACTCTTGTTACCTAGGGTATATAGTGAATTCTGGGCTAACCTGGGATACAGTATGAAACTCTGTCTCAAACTATCTTCTTACCCAACTCTACAAAATGAGAAAACATGATTATCATTTTAAAAGTTTGTATTTGAAGTATCTAAATGTAGTAGGGTCTTTTCATCTTAGTTACTTTCTATTGCTGTGAAGACACCATGAGCAAGGCAGCTTACAGAAGAAAGAGTTTGTTTGGTGCTTATGGTTTCAGAGAGTGAGTCCATGGCTATCATGGTGGAAATCATGGCAGGAAGCACAGGTGTGAGATGACATCTTGATCTTTAAGTCAGAGGCAGAGAGAGAGAGAGAGAGAGAGAGAGAGAGAGAGAGAGAGAGAGAGAGAGAGAGAGATGAGAATGAATGAATACTGGGAATGTCATGAGTATTTTCAGACCTCAAAGCCTGCTCCCAGTGACACACTTCCTTCAAGCCAGACCACACCTCCTTGTCTTTCCCAAACATTTTCATCAACTGGGGAGCAAGTATTAACCATATGAGCCTGTGAGATCCATTCTCATTCAAACTACCACACTGTTCCCCAAAGTATCCTCTTGTAGCCTGCATAAGGCTTTGAGTTAGCCTTGTTTTAGCAGTAGTATGTTTTATTTTTTTAATATACATGGTATGACTAAAATTTTGTAATTATTTGATTTGTTATAATAGATAACCACTTGAGTTTGAATTGTCATGACTCCCCCAGAACCCCATTCACTATGTAAAGAGAAGGTGTGGCCCAGACACAGTGACTCAGGGATCACAGATCTCTACAGAGTCCATACTCTGTGACTTGAGAAAGCAGCAGGTTGCCAACTGTTCTAATGGCCACCATTCTTAGCTGCTGTGGGCTCTCAGGACTGTATTGACACTTTGGACTATTTTATATAGAATTTATGTCCTTGATCTCTGTGCCTGTCTTTTTGTGGGTTTCCATAAACACATGTCTGTCCCAACCAAGTTGCTAAACACAGTCTGGCTTTCATATGTCTGTAGTGTCTTATCTAGTAACCCCTTCTACCACTATTTCTCTGTCTATCAAGCCTTCATTTTCACTGGCTTCATTTTAAATGGTGACCAAATACAAAGTATCTTTTAGTCCTGATAATAAATAGGTAGGGTTTTTTTTGTTTTGTTTTGTTTTGTTTTGTTTTTTGTTGTTCTTTTTGTTTTTTGTTTTGTTTTTTATCTTGTCATAACACTAAGAAGACAGTGATCATTTGATTATATACATATAAAGACTCGTGGTCAGTTTTCCCTCCCTCTGCAGTACTGGTTTCTGAGAGAATTCTTCATTTGATGTTCACAACTAGTCACACAAGACTCAAGAAGTCATCCCTGGGGTCATGAGAGACCTGAGTGCATTAATGGTGAGTCACAGCTTGTAGGAGGATGTGACCCGCAAGGAGAAGCGCTACTGGCTTTTGTTTTCTGGAGCTGGAGGCCTCCATAGGCCTCCTTTATGTGGTCTGGTCCTTTATCTCTGCTCTGGGCCAGGGTTTGAATAAGAATCCAAGAAGTGGTTCTAGGATTGATCTTTGTGCTGCCAGATATGCTGATGTAATGGCATCAAATTAACATTTCCAAAAATGTCACCAATCACTAAGTGAAACAAAGACTCAAGTGTCTTCCCAGCTCTTTTCCTGAACCCATTTCCTTCCCCTTCAGGGCCCAGTGAGACTGGGAGCCCCTTTGTCCAACAGGAGTCAGCCCGACACACTGTCCTCTGGTGCAGCTGTTCATGCATGGATATTATGCATCCTTGTAGCTGAGTTAACAGTTACAGATCATTTCCAGAACAGCCTTCTGGGTCTTGTGTAACAGATTGACTGGTTAGAAGATCTGCGCTCAAATGTGGTGCCCACCCATACAAAAAATAGTAATGTTATTTGCTCATTAAATATCTACTGTTCCTTCATGCCAATGTGAAAACAGAACTCTTCCTGATAGGGGATATGAAAAGAGTTTATTCTAGAGCCAGTCATGAATTGATCACCAATTTCACTTTCCAACACAGTAGTAGTCTAATGAAGCTTGTGTAGTAACAAACCACAGCCATAAATAAGGCACTTTTAATGGTAGGAACACCAAGTAGGTGTTAAAATGAGGAAATCTATGTTATGGCCTAAGATACCTTCTGATGGGATTCTTAGCCTTTTGTCTTGGGGAGGCTGTGTGTCTGCTTATACACACCAAAGTACTTACCTAATGCTCCCAAAGGTTCACAGATAGAGAAATGTGGTGAATGGCTATTAGGTGGACTATGACCCAAGATTCCAACCTCTCTATGATGACTGATCATTGTAACTCATTAGTCAGCCTGCAGAAACAAAGTAGAAGGTGCTGTGTATCCAGGAACTTTCACTCACACTCACTTGTTCCTCAGTTTTGAGGCAGATGGGCATGGACATGAGTAGCTTCTCCACCAGAAGGTTGAATATGGCCTCAGAAGCTTATTAAGCTTCTCATATAGCTTAAGACTGAGCTAGATGAACACAGGCTTGACTTGAAAATTCCGTGAATAAGAAGGAAGGGTGAGCACAAATAGGGAGCTGAAATGGGGGTGGATTGGAGGTGGGGGAGAAGAGGGCCTTAAGGAGAATGGGCTGGGCAGATTAGCTGCAGGCATGAAATGGCAGATTACACAACAATATCTACCAGGAGTGGGACGGGAGGGGACACATCCAGCCAGGCAACCGCTCCAGGAGTGGACCTGTGTACTCTGACCACAGCACTCTTCCATCCACGTTCCTGGGCTTGTCTGGTCTCAGGAGGGTGCCTTTTCCATATCCTTTGCTGTGTAGCTGCTTCATCCTTTTCCATGGAAACACTATAATTGTTCACTGTAAGTTCTCCTGAGGTATAAATATCCTTAGAGATGATATTGTTTGTTTTGTTTTTTGGGAGTCAGGTTTCTGCCTTATAGCTCAGGCTGACCTCGGCCTCTGGCTCCCCAGTGCTGGGATTACAGGCTTGTGCCTCCACACTTGGCTAGCCTTGCTCTTTTCCTCCTACCTCCGTAGATGTAATATTTCACTGTGCAGATATTTAGTGTGTCTCTCAGTACTTCACAGTGATCTAAAGCTCAGCTTAGGTGGCCGAACAGAACTGTAATCACTCCTCCCAGTCAACTCAGTTCCCTGCTTATTTGCAAATTCTGTACTTGGGGACAGGTCCAGACACATTCCCTGTCAACAGCACCTCACTTCCCCTCTGACTTTATGCACATGCTGAAGCAAGGCCTTGTGACTTTCACCAAAGAACTTCTGTTTAAGAGAGTACAGACTCTCCATGTGAAGGGAGCCATGTAAACGAACTGTGAAACACTTGCCTCTGCCTTGTCTGGTCAAGGCTGCAGCCTGAGAAACATTGAAATGGCCAAGGCAGGTTACACATGGAGCTGTTTCACATGAACTCACAAATGGAGCAAGCTTCCCTGGTGCACAGCGTTTTGTGAGCCCAGGTGCGCCCACTCGCTTCAGTGTTTCCCTACATTTACACATCCGTGGAAGCAAGATTCTTCACTCTCTTCATGAAAGATCAGCCTGCTTGCAGGTTCCAGCACCAGCAAGAAGAAGGAAAAGAAAAAGAAAGCCTTTTAAAAACAGAGGATGACAGCTATCAGAGTTACATCTAGGGAAATATGATAGAGATATTAATAACCTTTCATTTGCTTGACTCTGAATTTTAATTATTTGAAGCTA
The DNA here is from genome assembly GCF_903995425.1 of Onychomys torridus. Taxonomy (NCBI): domain Eukaryota; kingdom Metazoa; phylum Chordata; class Mammalia; order Rodentia; family Cricetidae; genus Onychomys; species Onychomys torridus. Next base: position 5,529,047 of record NC_050449.1, on the reverse strand, counting down.
CCAACATTGAAACATCTTTCTTCCCTATAAAAATAAGTTGTTTGGAACAACAGGACTTGGCTGCATGTGACACTCTTCTTACTGCCCAGCCGCCCTGTACTGCACCGGGGGTGGGGGGGTGGGGGTGGGGGGGGGGGGGTGGTGTCGTTGTTCTTTCTAGTCTGGTCTGAAGGTGAATTCATTCACTAACTTCCTTGCTCACTGGCAGCCAGTCAGTTGCACTGTGAGCATTGACAGGGGGTTGCTGCAAATTGTTCCAGGCTAGACTGGTCTTCATAGCAAGTTCCAATCTGAAACATGGGCAAGGATAAATGGGTGAGTGGAAAGAACGAGAAAAGAAAAGAGAGAGAAACAGAAAAGAAAGAGAAGGGGGAAAGGAGATGTGATGGGGGATAAGGAAAGAAGAAATGGAGAGTCAGATGTCTTCTCCTGGTTGGGAAATAAAATGATTTTGTGAAGAGTCTTGTGGGCAATCTTCTAAACTGGTTATGTGTTAACTGATCTGAATTACCAAAAACGTCTTCAAAAACTTAGACATCTTCATCTCAGTCACATTGCAGGCATGCCAGATGACAGCGTCTTCCTGGGAGTTGATTACAGACTTTTGTGCCTTTTCTTCTGTGGCTTACCTTAGTCTCTCCATGTACAGTTCCTATGACTCAAAGGAGTGTGGCTTAAGGACATGTTTCTTCCCCAGAGATGGGAAGCCTCTTTGAGAGAAGAATGCAGACTTAATGGTGTTTCACCTCCTTCTTCTTAGTCTGTTATGTTAAGGTTTTGACCTCACTAGATTGGACTTTTGGTGAGGATGGAGACAGTGATGGTCCCTTGATGCTCTGATCTGAATCTTTTCTTGTTTTAATTGCTGTTCCCTAGGATGGAAAGAAGAAGTTTGACAAGGAGAGTGAAAAATACTATTCTATTCTGGAAAAGCATTTAAATTTGTCAGCAAAGAAAAAGGAGTCTCATTTGCAAGAGGTAAGCATGCACATTAAGTCATGTGACATCAAAATGCCCACCATGGAAGTGTCCCAAACACCTGTCATTTCTTCTTAAATGACAATAGCAATGGCTAGCATAGTTGGGTACTCTATGCTGTGTAGCAGTTAGTACTGATGGTTTGATGTCTAAGATAAGTGTTTCCTTCAACAACAAAAGATTGAAACAAGATTTTCTTTCTTTTTCTTCTTGCACATAATTTAAAGAGACAGAATCAATCCAATTCATACTGTAGTCTTTAAATTATAGTTGAAATGTTGGTGACATGGTTTTTAAGGCTTTGCTTCAGCAGTGGGAAAGACACAGACAGATAACTGCATATTCTGAAATCTTGATGACTTTACATCAAATTTTTTTCAGAGCTATTTACTGCTGTATGCCTGCTAGCAGTCTCTGACTCCCTTTGATCTGAATTATGCCAGATTTTATTCTTGCTGTTGGTAATGTAATGATTGTAAGTAATATAGTCAAGAGCAGCCTTGAAGAACTGGAGCTAGTCAAGGGCAGCCCTGAAGGGCTGTAACTATGCAGTACTGGTTTCAGTGAGAAGGAGTTTGGGGAAAAGAAAAAAAAAAAAAAAAAGCCCATCTGAATTCTGCTGCCATTGGCATCTTAGGGCAGTAAAACTGTGAGGCACAACTCTGATACCCCATATATGCAGTGGAGTGTGTTGTCAGTGCAGGAGGGATGGTGAGGTGTCCACCAGCTCAGGACCTCAGAGTCTGGCTTATGTGGCTATCTACCGTAGCCTCTCTCTCATATCTGTGTTTGAAGACACCATAGAGGAAACCTTTCCAAATGTCACCCAGGCCTTCTCCCAGGAAAGCTGTCTCCCTTTATGAATTACTTTTCAAGTTCAACTTGGTCCTCTGCTCTCCTTGCTCCTCTTAACCTGCCTTCTTAAAGTCTAGGTAGAACATTTGCTTGTCAGTTTAGAAGGTTACAAACCTTGCCAGTGTCAGCAAAGGGCCAGGAATGTCATTTTGCTCTACCATGCTCACATTTTCTTTAAGGACATCCAGTGTTGTTTAAAACTGATTAGGATCTGGAGGTCTGCCTGGCCTCCAGGAACCTGGGTTCAGTTCCCAGCACCCATATCCAGCAGCTTGCAATTACACAGAACTCTAGTTTATGGAGTCTGACACCTTCTTCTGACCTCTGTGGGCACTGCACACATATGGTGCACATAATCTCCTGTAGGCACACATACTTATACAGAAATTAAAAATATAAATAATAATTTTAAAAGCTGGTTAATATTAGAAAGTTTGTTTTACTTGTTGTTTTATAGGAGTTCATTTAAATCTCTGCCTTCTACTGTTAACAATGTAATAAGAACATTATTCATTATGTGGTTGTGCACTTGTGGGGAGCTTGTGGCCAAAGTGAAACGGAAGACCTCCTGCCATTAAGCAGAACTGGGCCTTCTTTTAAATTTCTTGGCCACATCTAATACCATAAAGACTTGGCACTGCCTACTATAATTTAGGATTGTTGTGTATTACAAATATTTTAGCCCCCATATTTCTCCTTGTTCATTGCACTAAAATAAGCTTTGGAGAGAAATGTTTGTAGTCTGGACATAGATGTGGTCATACAGGCGAAGCTTTTCAAGATTGTCAACAGAGAGCCATAGCAAGGGCTTGCCATGGCAGGGAACATGGTTTAATAGTTCAAGATCTTCATATATAAGGACTATGCTTCATGAGATGGCACCTACATCCTCTCCAGGAAGCCGTAACTGTTCCTTGATTTCAAATTATTTACAGGATGTTTGCATTCTTCCTGACAGCTGAGCTTGGTCTTAATTCTGTCCTTGCTAGGGGCTCTACATGCCTTAGGCTTTAGAATTACGGGGTATTTGTTGGGCTTCTCTATCTAACTGGAGATTGGAAGAGATCACAATGTTGACAGTGTCATCCTGTATCCCTCTCCAATAAGCACGCATACAGGTGTTCTTAGGAAGCACTTCTCCTACCATAACACGACCTGAGTTGTGTTAAAGCCAGTACTTAGAGGAGTGTGGTGTAGAGGAGGAAGAGTGTGTTGTGGAGGAGGAAGAGTGTGGTATAGAGTAGGAAGAGTGTGGTCTAGAGGAGAAAGAGTGGTGTAGAGGAGGAAGAGTGTGGTGTAGAGGAGGAAGAGTGTGGTGTAGAGGAGGAAGAGTGTGAGGTAGAGGAAGAAGAGTGTGGTGTAGAGTAGGAAGAGTGTGGGGTAGAGGAGGAAGAGTGTGGGGTAGAGCAGGAAGAGTGTGGTGTAGAGGAGGAAGAGTGTGGGGTAGAGGAGGAAGAGTGTGGTGTAGAGGAAGAAGAGTGTGGGGTAGAGGAGGAAGAGTGTGGGGTAGAGGAGGAAGAGTGTGGTGTAGAGGAGGAAGAGTGTGGTGTAGAGGAGGAAGAGTGTGGGGTAGAGGAGGAAGAGTGTGGGGTAGAGGAGGAAGAGTGTGGGGTAGAGGAGGAAGAGTGTGGTGGTAAAGGAGGAAGAGTGTGGGGTAGAGGAAGAAGAGTGTGGGGTAGAGGAGGAAGAGTGTGGTGGTAAGGAGGAAGAGTGTGGGGTAGAGGAAGAAGAGTGTGGGGATGAGGAGGAAGAGTGTGGTGTAGAGGAGGAAAGAGTGTGGTGTAGAGGAGAAGAGTGGGGTAGAGGAGGAAGAGTGTGGGTAGAGGAGAAGAGTGTGGGAGGAGGAAGAGAGTGGTGGTAAAGGAGGAAGAGTGTGGGGTAGAGGAAGAAGAGTGTGGGGTAGAGGAGGAAGAGTGTGGTGGTAAAGGAGGAAGAGTGTGGGGTAGAGGAAGAAGAGTGTGGGGTAGAGGAGGAAGAGTGTGGGGTAGAGGAGAAGAGTGTGGGGTAGAGTATGAAGAGTGTGGGTAGAGCAGGAAGAGTGGGGGTAGAGTAGGAAGAGTGTGGGGTAGAGGAGGAAGAGTGTGGTGTAGAGGAGGAAGATGTGGGTAGAGCAGGAAGAGTGTGGGGTAGAGGAGGAAGAGTGTGGGGTAGAGGAGGAAGAGTGTGGGGTCAAGGAGGAAGAGTGTGGGGTAGAGTAGGAAGAGTGTGGGGTAGAGCAGGAAGAGTGTGGGGTAGAGGAGGAAGAGTGTGGGGTAGAGGAGGAAGAGTGTGGGGTAGAGGAGGAAGAGTGTGGGGTAGAGGAAGAAGAGTGTGGGGTAGAGGAAGAAGAGTGTGGGGTAGAGGAGGAAGAGTGTGGGGTAGAGGAAGAAGAGTGTGGGGTAGAGGAGGAAGAGTGTGGGGTAGAGGAAGAAGAGTGGGGTAGAGGAAGAAGAGTGTGGGGTAGAGGAAGAAGAGTGTGGGGTAGAGGAGGAAGAGTGTGGGGTAGAGCAGGAAGAGTGTGGGGTAGAGGAGGAAGAGTGTGGGGTAGAGGAGGAAGAGTGTGGGGTAGAGGAGGAAGAGTGTGGGGTAGAGGAGGAAGAGTGTGGGGTAGAGGAGGAAGAGTGTGGGGTAGAGGAGGAAGAGTGTGGGGTAGAGGAGGAAGAGTGTGGGGTAGAGGAGGAAGAGTGTGGGGTAGAGCAGGAAGAGTATGGTGTAGAGGAGGAAGAGCGTGGTGTAGAGGAGGAAGAGTGTGGCTTGGAGCCCCTCCTGCTCCTCCAGGAATCAGTGCTGTTGTAGTGAGGTCACCACCCTGCATTTAGTTCTGTGACATGACATAAAGTGTCACCTGCTTCTTCCCAGGGCAGTATCTGGCTTATTAGCTCTCAGAGGACCTTCCTATTTCTCCTCACCTGCACAGGTGCCTTCTTTGTTTTTCTGGAAAATTAGGGGCTGGCAGTGCATGAAAAGGCTGGTTTGTGTGGGCAGAGTTAGAAAGTCACCAACTAAAAAGGCCGTTGGAGTAAATACTGAGAAAATTAGAGCCAACCCATCCCGACCACAGGTTTAACTTTGACTGAAAAAAAAAAATGTTTGATATGTGAATAAATAATTTCTTTCCAAGATGAAACCAAAGGAAGACATTGTGAAGAAAAGGCAGAAGAGCAGGAATTTATAAAAAATATTTCATTTTTAGAAATATTAAATCAAATTAAATGGCAAACTATTGGGGATTTTATACAACACAACACAGGGGGTTCTAATTCTCATATATAAGAAGTATTTACAAATCAATGAAAAATCAGCTAAGGATACAAGAGGGAAATGATCAAAGAAGACATGTAAACTATAATATTGTTTTCATGTCCCATGTGCTAAAGAATACAAACTAATATGGTATTTTCAATATAAGAAAAATTTGTTGTTAGCAAAAACATGAGAATTTTTCTCTCCCTTCCTTCCTTCCTTCCTTCCTTCCTTCCTTCCTTCCTCCCTTCCTTCCTTCCTCCCTCCCTCCCTCCCTCCCTCCCTCCCTCCCTCCTTCCCTCCCTCCCTCCCTGCCTTCTTCCTTCCCTTCTCCCTCCCTCCCTCCCTTCCTCCTTCCCTCCCTGCCTTCTTCCTTCCCTTCTCCCTCCCTCCCTCCCTTCCTCCTTCCCTCCCTGCCTTCCTTCTTATGGACTGAATCTTACTAAGTAGCCCTGGTCTTCGCCTATCCTAAAACTCACAAAGATCCACCACCTCTGCCTCCCAAATGTTGAGCTTGAAGGTACCACCACAGCCACCACATCCACACGCCCAGCCTCTGGTCATGCTTCTGTTTTTCTCATATGACATCAAATGTTGAATATTCTTGATGTAACTTCATTGATTATTTCACAGATTTTAAATGTACTAGGTAGTTGACTTTTTTTTTTGTTTTTTGTTTTTGTTTTGTTTTGTTTGTTTGTTTTGTTTTTTGAGACAGGGTTTCTCTGTGTAGCTTTGTGCCTTTCCTAGAACTCGCTTTGGAGACCAGGCTGGCCTCGAACTCACAGAAATCCCCCTGTCTCTGCCTCCCAAGTCCTGGGATTAAAGGCATGTGCCACCACCGCCCGGCTATAATTCTTACTGCTAAGAGTTTACTCTGCAAAAATGGAGATGAACTTATGGAGTTTATATTTACTATAGAGACCAAATGCATACACACATCTGCCTGGTACAAAAGAATAATTAAACCACATAGAAAGACTCAAAATGTTATAGCTATTAGAATTGTTTGTGTGTTTGGGACTCGGAAGATGGCTCAGAGGGCAATGTGTTTGCTGTGCCAGCATGAGGCCTTGTGTTTGCATCCCTAGCATCTGCAATTTAAAGGTAGGAGTGATAACACATTTACACATATCATGTGTACTGACTGTATCCTGCTATTGCCTGGGCAGTTTGCACTGTTCAGAGTTCCCAGGATAGCCAGCCACTCCCAAGTGTTATGTGAAATCTTACATATCACAGCTCTTCCTAAAAGTTCTTTTCATTTCTTCAGTGACCTACTCATGCTGGTGCTGTTTCTTGTGTAAATGAAATGAAATTCATACTTGATTTTTTTCTTTCCACTCACCTTTGTTATGTGGAAGTGCACCAGCTCCTTCTGCTGTGACCACAAAAGCCATCTTACATGCAACCTGGCCTACTGTCTAATCTGTTTATTATGCAGTATCCATCCCCACACAAAGATTCCTGATACACAGCTTGAATCCTTTCAAATTCTTGCATTGTCTGTAGCAGGTGGTCTGCAGGCCGTCATTTCTACCTTAACTGTCCTTGTACTTCATTCTGAACTAGACATTTAGCAACCAACTTTTTGATGAGTCTAAATGAACCTCCCGGGCCTGGGAGATGGCTCAATGGCTAAGCACACTGACTGCTCCTGTAGAGGACCCAGGTTTGGTTCCCAGCACATGGCAGCACACAGCTGTCTAGAACTCTAATCCCAGGGGATCCAACACCCTTTGGCCTCCCTGCTGCATGCATGTGGTGAACCATAAATTCATGTAGGCATACACATAGATAAATAGATAAATAAATCTTTAAACATAACTCTTGCTGTATAACCCTAACAGAATGTGCTGTGTAGCCCTGGGTGGGTTTTGAATTCCTAAGAGTTCTCGTGCCTGTAGCTGGCTGGGATTACAGGCATGCCCCACCACACCCAGATGTGATTTCTGTTTTGTTTTTTGCTGTTTCCAAGTCTAGCTCTTCTTATTCATCCTCACCAACTCTAAACATCCCCATTTTTCTGAGTCCATCAAAAATATTTTCTCCTGGAGGGGTTGTGCTTCAGCAAATACTCCCTGAGGTTTGTCCCACGTCACACCAAGACAGCATATTGATATTAAAGAGGACTTAACATGGCTGCAGAACTCACTTGTTCCTTTGTCATAGTCCCTTCGGCCATGTCAGCTGCAGGGTACACCTGTTGCTGAGGTGTCGTCATTGCTAGTGTTCACTGCTAGTTTTAAAATCATATTGTTGTTCCACTTTGCCCTGATTAAAAGGATTAAAAGCACATTTTTTTTTTTTTTATTTTACTTTTGTTGAGACAGAGTACCACTGTTTAGAGTGTCCTTTTGCCTTGACTTTGAACTCACAGCAATCCTTCTGCTTTGGTTTCCCAAATGTTAGACTTGTGGGCATGAGTCACTATTCCTGACTTAAGGATTTTCTAGTCAGCCTCTAGTCCAAGGGAATTATCTCAAGTTAAAAATGCCCTTCTCCATCTTGTACTGAGAAAGAATGGAGCTGTCATAGTCTTTAAGTATGGTTCCCTCCCTCAGATGATCTTTGCTGTGTTGAATTTCTATTGTACAGTAATATCCAAGAGTATATAAAACTGAAAATTGGCAAAAACAATTATTTCTTTTCTATCCCCCTAGTCTCCATTGGAGGAGCCTTGAGAGGAATAGCATTGTACATAGCAGCCAAGTCTCCAGAGAAATGAGCTCAAACTCTTACGTCAAGGGTCTCCTAGACTACTAGTAAGGTGGTGATTGTATGGGAAGGCTCATGGGACACCACGTATTTGTGGCTGGGATTTGTGTAGTGATAAGTCAGGGAGAAAATAAGCGGGAAGAGCAAAGTCTGGGGAAGCCAGGTACAGAGACTGTCACTCAGGGCCTGTTTCATTCCCTCAGCCATAGTTATGACTGCACATTTGAAATGCCATCTTCTCAACATTCAGACACCAGAGACACAGTGTCCAGCGTTGTTCACTGGAGGGCAATCTGCCCACATTCCTAGAAGGGGAGAAGTGTCCCCCATAAGCCATAGTGCTTTTGCACACAATTTAGGCGCAAAGCCATTTTTATCAGCTAATAAGAGTGTTGCCACACGTGCAGTCATAATTTATACCCCAGGAAGCCAGATTCAGGCATTTATCCTCAAGAAACCAATTAAAATAGCCTGATTAAAGAGCAAGTAAGATTTATTTAATGTGGCCACATTGGGAAGAGGGAAAATGAGATCCAGTGGACACCTCCTACCAGGTCCATGTTTGGTCCTGAGGTGAGAATAATTTTTTTTTTTTTTTTGAGACAGAGTTTCTTTGTGTAGTTTGGTGCCTGTCCTGGATCTCACTCTGTAGACCAAGCTGGTCTCAAACTCACAGAGATCTGCCTGCCTCTGTCTCCCAAGTGCTGGGATTAAAAGCATGCAACACCACCACCTGGCCAAGAATAAATTTAATAAAGAGCCAGGGATATGCACATCTGAGCAGTCCTGGCCAAGGTATGGGGATTGGTTCCCCAGTGACTGGAGGCAGTCTCCCAGGCCTTTTCTCTTCCCAGTGTGAGATTCCTGGGAAATTCCCATTTCTCAGGTGCATTGTTTCAGAAGTCCGGTGGTTGGATTGAAGGACACAATTGTCTGATAGGATATTCTCACTTACTCCAGGCTGGTTGCTATGGGAATTCTTAAAGTACATCCCTGGACATTGACTCAGGGCAGTCTCCTTAGCAACCCTTCTAAAAGAGAGCAGCCAGGCTGGCAGGCACGACACTTCTGCTGAGCCTGTGAACTAGGAACAGCCACTTTGGACTCTAAAGGTGTCTCAGTATTCTAGACCCTCTCTTTCAGAGAGAATAAAATCATTAGACAGAATGCCTCGTCAAGACCTTGTGTGGTCCCAAAGCTTTCTGCAGAAGAGTCCGCTGCTGCTTTTCTTCCCAACACCTGCATTCACTGATAGTGGATTTGTGGTTTGAAAGTGGCCAAAGGGGGACTGTTGACACCACGGAAACCAGCCTGTACCACAAATCAGACTTTCTCTCACAAGAGAATTCATTCTGGTAGGCAATGATATGCGGGAAAAGTGGTACATTGATCTGGAATCCTGATTTTCCTTCTATTTTGGACAATGTTGTTCCTAAATGATTTTCTATAGCCAGAAAAATTTTGGCTCAAATCTACATAATGTTCAACATATGTTAGTTTAAACTTTGGAATTCTCAACTTTAAACCTCAAGCAAGTTGCTGATAATACTGGATTATTTATAACTGTATTGCCAAATACATCATATGTGTATGATCATCTTGAGAGGTTCCAAGTGAGTCCTTGTTTCTGTGATGGCCATGGCAAGAAGCTGCATGCTCTTGTGATACCTTTGCTGCTGACGGTGACATGACCCTTGTTAGTGGCTCCCAACAGTGTTCTGCTCCAAGGTCAGCATCAGTGGGCTCTACTGCAGAGAGCCTCTTCCCTCAGCTGTTTTGTACATCTGAGCAGCAGCTGGAGAAGGGAACAGGGTGAGAAAAGTCACCCGTATGTTTGTATAGAACCAGAGTCAGTCTTCAAGAGTCTGTCTGAGGATGGCATGGAAGAGGAGAGACAAGGCCAGAGAGACAGTGGAACTGTCTCCATAGCTCTCTCCCACACAGAGTGCAGTCAGGAAGAGGTGCCCCTGATAATGGTGGAACACGATCCACCACAGAATGTTTGGTCAGCTCCTTGTTTGTTTTTGGCTCTGCTAACATATTGCCTATGCCAGATTTTCCCTAATGGTACACTGCCTTCTTGCTTAATATTCTCAAATACTTCTTTGATTAAAATCCAGATTTCCTATGAAGCATCTAAGATCTTCCAATCTTATTTTCCCTGTTTCTTCTGCAGCCAGCTCTGCCTAGCTCTTCCACCTCTTAGATTTCATGATGGTGACTTCTGCCCACACTCCTTGCCCCCTCCTTCTGCCCATACTCCCTGCCCCCTCTTTCTCTTCTTTCCTAGTCTTCTTCTTTCTCTCTTCTTTCTTATTAATTTTTCAACATAGAAAGAAGTGGGTTCCAGGGTGACCTTCTCACACATGTATATAATTATTCTTTGTCCCACACACCCACACATGGTGCCCTCCCTCAACCCCTTTTGCCTTAATGCTGGTTCCTTCCTCCCTGAAACTGTACTCCTCTGTCTCCTGACACATATATCCCATCACCCTCTCTTCTCCCTTCCCTCCTTTTAGACCTCTTTGTCCTCTCTCATAGGCTGAATTAATTCACTCTCAGTTGTTTGTGCTGAGAACCAATTCTACCAGTTTCTCTCAGAATTTAGTGCCTTCTCTGATTCTGTAGATTTTTATGTGCATTTGCATACCTCTTTGAAGATTCTCCACCATAATTATACTGTAATTTTCAATATGTCTCTTTTTAGTGTCCTAATTTTAGTTGTGAAGATGTCTTAGCTCATTCTATCATACCCTTTGATGCTAAGCTCAGTATGTACATCTGTAGTCAACTTCTCATACTATGTAAGCTTCAGTGACTTGGAACTGCATTAAAACTCTTTGCAGGAGTTAGTATTTAATGAGGAATTGTGGGGTTTACTGGGTCTTGTCTCCCTCTGTGTATAGACTCATCAGTATTTAACCCCTGTGTCATGCTGCTGGTTTTCCTTTTTTTTTTTTTAAGGCAGATTCACAGATTGGCCGAGAACATCAGAACTTCTATGAAGCTTCATTAGAATATGTCTTTAAAATCCAAGAGGTCCAAGAGAAGAAGAAGTTTGAGTTTGTGGAACCAGTAAGTCATAGTTTTCTTATATATAACAGCCTCAAAAATGATCTATGAGGAAAGTGCTTTAGAGCGAGCGATTTTTTTGTTTGTTTGAAATTATGATCAAAGTAAAGAAAAAGAAGAGCATTGGGGAAGGATGGATACCTTTAGGGCAGTGAATTCCTCTATCTTTTTGTAATGGTGAATGAATGAAATGTACCAATAAAACCCATAAATGCACAATTCAAATAGTGAATTTTGTTTTCAGTTAACAATATATCCATATCGACTAACTGACTGTAATAACTCTACCACAGGAATGCAAGTTAGTAACAGTGGAGACTAACTATGCGTGGAATGTAAGATGGATGCTTGAGGGTGTATAGGAGAACCGTCATTTCTCTCAGAAACTTAAAACTATGCTGGGAATAAAATCTAATAACCTAAGACTGAAAATGGTGTGTATATTCCTATGGCAGTGAAATTTGATTTGTCACCCCAATGTGGCTAGGGAAAGCCTGGGCCATGAAGGAAGCTCACTTCTGCTTTTATCTGGGAGTGCCTTTCCAGAGAGGATTGATAGGGTGGGGAAAGGCTGTGTGAGCAGTCCTGAAAGTGGGTAGCACATCCCTAGGGCTGGGGTCCTGGACTGAATAAAGATGTAAGAAGGGAAAAGCCATCCGGTTGTCTGTATTCCCCCTTTGCCTCCTGCTCCACCAAGATGTAAGGGATCTCAGCACCTACACTCTCCCCACAGCCTCACATCTTCCCATTATGACTGACTGACTATGCCTTCATACTACAGGAAAATAGCCTTTCTTCCTAACTTCAGTTGCTTTTCTCAGAAATCTGACCACAAGAAAGAGAAAGTTACCTATGTGTGAGTGAATACATCCCACCTAGATAGCATTCCAGTTACTGAACTTTAAGGTGAATGGAGAAAAACGTAGGGCCCTCTTTTCCTCCATGCCCACCAGCTCTTCCTTACAGACTGAGGCCCTGCATGCCTTTGCCTGTGAAGTCATTTCGGTGAAGTTGCTTATTTTATTCTTTTAGCATTTTTTCCAAGGATGGTCACTCACATAAGCATCCTCATAAGGTGGCATCCATGAGGTAAGGTCAGCTCTGGTGTCAAGGTAATCTTCTGGTGCAGATGTATAGACGCAACACAGTTCCCATGAAGTGAGCCGGCAGGACCGCTAACGCACAGGGAAGCCAAGAGAAGGGCCATCTTCCTGCGACAGTCCTTCAGATACTCATTCATAATAAACATTAAACACATGGTCCCTGCTTCAAGGAGAGGATGGTGATGCAGTGAAGAAAGAGTCTCAATCTTTTCAAACACATTTATCATAATGTATTTCCTGTGGGTCCCCAGACACAGACAATGAGAAAGAACAGAGCCTCCAAGAATACAGGTCCCCTCCTGAGGTGCAGGGCCTCAGCTTTGGAGTCCATTGGCTCAGTCTTGTAAACAAGGCACTCTGTGTGCTGTAAAACCAATCCCTCAGCCAAGAGTGTGAAGGCACTCAGGCCATAACACAGCCTCAGGGATTTAATTTTCACCTTTTGTTTGGAACAAGCAACTTCACTCCAAATTCTGCTTGCTGAAGAACTGTCCTTTAGTTCCCTTAGGATGAAGAAGTAACTTAACCTGACAAACTGTCTGATGATTAAGCTTCCTATGACTTTAGGAGTCCTTTGTATGACAAAGACTGCTGCTTAGATTCCTGGTTCCCTCTTACTGACTAAGCCCTGCCAGAGAGACCTATTATGACTTTTTTTCTTTTAAGATTTTGAGTAACTTTGTATATATGTCCTTGTCTATGTTTGGGATACCATGTCAATGGGTGCCCCTGGAGGGCCAGAAATGAGTGCTGGATTTAACAGGTCATGTGCCTCCTGATGTGGGTGCTGGGAACCAAACTTGTACCCTCTGGAAGAGCAGGTCCAGCCTCCCCTGACACACACTTCTTACTTCTCCCTAGCTAGAGAACTCCCATAACACCTGCCTCCCCCCCAGCATTTCTAAGTTGAGGCTCTTTTTACACCCTGGTGTGAGAGCCCGTGAATTCCGGCATTTTCCCCCGCATACTCCTTTCATACGTGTTGACATGTCTTTCTGAAGCTGCCCACTCCTGTGCTGTCACTCCTTGTCTATACCTGGAATGACATTTTCTCAGCTGTGTACCTCCTGGAGAGTGTCTTGGAAGTTGGCTGTTGCCGCCTCATTTGAGCTTCTTCATGGCCCATTCTGTCTGGAAATACTCAGCTCCATCTTCCTATGATATAACATTAGTTGTATCAAGAGGAGATTACAGAATCATTTGCTCACAGGTGACAGGTGGAAGGAATAATAAATATCCTTGAACTAGGAAATGGACACTTCACTTGAAATGTGTTTTCTCCCCTTCACCGTGTCCCAACTGTGACACCCCACTGAGCCTTTTGTAGCACATGCTTTCTTATGATGCCACTCTTGAAATCAAAGTAAGATATGTCCTGCGTTATTTTCTTGGCTACTATGCTTTCCCATTGGAGTATCTGTGCAACCAAACAGTACTGCCCTCTTCTCTAGCATTAGTCTCCTTGGTGGAGTCTTATGTGATTTCTCTTTTAGTGACAGGAAGAGTATGAGTGAGACCAACACATTGTGAGCATGAAAGCTGATCTTCTATGTCTACAAAATAACTTGGAGAAAAACTTTTGGTTTTACTTGGGCTTCTTTGTCTGTTTTTTTGAGGCAGGGTTTCATGTAGCCCAGGGTGACCTCAAACTTGTTGTGCAGTTGTGGTAGCCTTAAACTCTGGATTCTTCTGCCTCTGTCTGGAGTGCCAGATTAGAGGTGTGAGCTACCAATTTTAAAACCGTTTATTACATTGTATATATAATTTCCTGATGAGCGGAGAGAGAACTATTCAGATGTTTGCCTTTGACTATTCTTTCCCTAATTGTGATGTCTGGAGAGTCCTGTGAACAACCAGTTCACCAGAGACTGGTGATGTGTGGGGAAAGATATGTTTTGGTTCAGAATCTCACAAGACTCAGACTATCATGACAGAGGAGGCAGGATGGCTGTGGGAGCTAGCTCATACCAGGGCAGATTAGGAAACTAGAAGTCTTGTGGTGATAAACCACTAGGCCCGCTTCCAGTGTCTCATTTCCTCCAGCAGGGTCCCACTTCCTAAGTACCCACAAGAGTACCACCAGCTGGGAACCAAGTGTTGCCCATTCAGACTTCAGCAGGTCACCCATTGTAACTGTTTGTCTGCTGCTGTCACAATGTCTGCTCACTTACACTGCCTGGCATTAAGGGTGAAAGAAATTAAGATGGATGAGGCTTCCTCGTCTGCTTTTACTGAGGTCTGTGCAGTCCGTTGTATGGTTTCCCGTTTCAGATGAGCTTAGAATCTTCAGGTCCTGAGAAGATAGGAATTGGGTTCTGGTTTTTACTATACCTCTCTATCAATTTGGAGAAAATTTCATCTTAACAATTTCAAGTTCTTCAAACTGTGAAAGCGGGATACTTTTTATTTGTTTGTACTTCTTTAGTTTATTTATGCTATGTTCATGGTTTTAAGAATATGTTTTGAATTAAATTTACTACATTAATTCCTAAGTATTTTATTATTTTAAGGCTACTGAAGATGGGAGTTTTCTTAATGTCATTTTCAAATTGCACCTCACTATAAAATCAGTTTTTAAACATTAATCTCATAGAACTTGTTTATTAGTTCTATTGGTTTTTTTTTAATGGGTTCCTTAGGATTTTATGTACACAAGTTCAGTGTATTTGTGAATAGTTTTGCTGTTTTCTTTCTAATCTAGATGTCTTGCATCTCCTCTTCTTGCCCAATCCCATAATGAGCAGAAATGTCTGGAGTTGGCATCCTTGTCTTCTTCCAGAACCTGGGTAAGAGGGCCTATTCAGCCTTTCATGACTAAGAATAATAGTAACTCTAGGGAGCATTTTTGTCAGTGACCAGTGTTTTAACAGACAAAGCTGTGCATTTTAGTGTCAGCAATGCTGCTGGAAGAGCTTTGCAGAAATAGATGGCGGCATCTCAGATCTTAGATAGACAGAGAAACACAGTGACGGCGCAATTCTGTGCAGTTTGTGATCTCCTCCATAATGGGCAAAAGTCAATTTATTCCTGAGGATGTAGCTCAGATGGGAGAATGCCAGCGCAACATGAGGGAAGTCCTCATGTTGATCTCTTGTTAGCACCATATAAACTAAGCATAGTGGTGTATGCCTGTAATCCCAGCATTTGGGATGTAGAGGCAGGAGGATCTGTAGCTCAGGGTCATCCTTGGCTACATAGTTAGTAGCCAGCCTGGGATAAATGATACCTTGTCTGAAAATAAATATTAAATAATAATTGATAATCCAGTAAAAAAATGAGTACCATGATTATACAAGCGTTTACAGCCCAGTTTGGGCAGCAGTTGCCTAGAATGTCTGCACAGACTCCTGCAAAGTTCCTCCCACCTCCGGTGCTAGCCCCACCCTTCTTTCTCAGCCACATTTAGTCTTACTGGTAACTTGGGGCTTTAAGTTGTAACTCTTTTGTGAACACCACATATTATGGTGTGGAGAGTCCTCCTGTGTATTGGAACATGTGTACATTAGTGTGGAGAGTCCTCCTGTGTATTTGAACATGTGTACTTTAGTGTGGAGAGTCCTCCATGTATTTGAACATGTGTACATTAGTGTGGAGAGTCCTCCCATGTATTTTAACATGTGTACTTTAGTGTGGAGAGTCCTCTGTGTATTTGAACATGTGTACATTAGTATGGAGAGTCCTCCGTGTATTTGAAAATGTGTACTTTAGTGTGGAGAATCCTCCCATGTATTTTAACATGTGTACTTTAGTGTGGAGAGTCCTCTGTGTATTTGAACATGTGTACTTTAGTGTGGAGAGTCCTCTCGTGCATTTGACCATTTTAAATTAATGTGGAGAGCCCTCCACAGGGTCATGTGTTTGAACCTGTGTCCCAGCTACTGGAGCTGTTCCAGAGGTTAGGAATCCTCTGAATTGTTAGCCAAATAAGTCTTCAGGTGTTTTGTGTGGAGAGAAGTAGCTAGTGCATAAAAACCACATTCATGCGGCATTCAGTGGAACAAACTATGAAAGTTTATTGGGTTCTAAAGATTATCTTCAAACACAGTGTCAGTGTTGACTTTTGGTCTGGTTTGGGGGCTAATAAATTGTAGTTTTACTCTATACACTAGGGAAATAGTACAGTGTGACAGAAGATTTTCCTGGTGCTAAAGGAATGAATTCTGGGTAAAGACAATTGCTGCCAAGCCTGGTAATGTCAGTTTGCCCGGAACCCACAGAGGAGGAGAGAGCTGACTTCTTCCTGAAAGTAGTTCTCTGACCTGTATGTGTGCACCATGGCACACTCACACATACACATGTACACATATATACACAATAGTAAGTGTAAAATGAAACTATATAGCAGTTAGTTATTATCATCCCCGACATTTTTATAAAGATCACTTTTACTCTACAGTAAGCTTAGGCCTGTCTTTCTGAAGCACTCAGGCCAAGCTACTGAGACGAGATGACAGGCATCTGAGAAAGACAGTTCTTCAAAGTTCTCAGGTCTTTCTGCTGAGCTATATTGGTTTAACATTGACTTTGTCGTGCGTGCAAGCAATGAATATATGTGTGCACTCCTTTTTAAGAAAAAGTTGAGCTCTACTGCCATCTAGGGCTATTATTTCACACACATTTTTGTTTAGACTTTCCCAAGCTGCTTTCAAAGAAATGCAGCACAGAAGAAAAGGTGACCACTCCTGGTGTGCCATTAAGATTCTTTTTAGATTTTTTTACTTTACTTTGTGTGTATGAATTTTGCCTGCATGCATGTATATGCACCATATGTGTACCTAATACCCACAGAGGCCAGAAGAGGGAGTCAGATTCCCTGGAACTGGAGTTACAGAGAGGGTCATAAGCTGCCATTTGGATGCAGGTATCCAGGTCTCCTGCAAGAACAGCTAGTGCTCATAACTGCTGAGCCTTCTCCCCAGCCTCTAGTGTGTAATTTTTATTTACTTGAATACAATTATGCATTCCCTACTGGGTGCTTAGCATTCAGTGTGAGAGAAAACGGATTCTTCCCAGTAAGTAAGTCTACAACCCTCTGACGAGCCTGGCAGGTGGATTTCAACCTGCATGGCAGTCACTGCATCAGAAATGCCACTGATAAAGAGCAACCTCAGTGAAACACAAGTGCTCAAATCATGAGTTTAAAGCATAATTAGCAAACAGGTCTCAGTGAAGACTGCTGGCTCACCAGTGTCTGTCAGATTACTTTCAGATGAGAGCTTCAGGGAACTCGAATAGAATGAGTGACTTGGCAGACCTCAGAAGTCTTTCTGTGTGGGAAGGGACATCTCAGATAGTTGTGCGTACCTGACACTTCTATAAGCACTTAATGTTTTAATATATACTGTAACTAGTCTAGAGCCTGAAGCCAAACTCCATGAACATACACCATAAACTCGTCTGACCTGATGATAACATGTCACCATTTTGCTGTGTTATATTTCTGACATGAGTGCCCGCCCCATGTTCTAAGCATTCAAAATATTAGAAAAATGGATTTGTGTCTATTAGCTATTTTATATATGTATTGCAATGTTTTAAAAATAGCTTCCCTGTAAATTTAATTCATATCATGGCTCATGGTGGCATTAAAACAGCACTTGGTCCCTATGACCTCTAGTTCACAGTAAGACAGTTTCATCTGGGCTAATTACAGATGCGGCCAGAGAGAACACTTCTCTAATGACTTTCTGAGCTGTCCTATGGCTAGCACTCCCATTAGCTATGGCTTCAGAAGTATTTTAATGTGTTTACCTTTGAAAACATCTAGATCTACACATACAGGGCCTAACTGAAAGCATTTAAAATCCAGTTTTAAGCTCCAGTTGGCTCTAAACTGGAGATTAAAATTCAATGAAAAAAAAAATAACAACTTAAGAAAACATTTTGAAAGTGTCAGACTCCTTGAAGTGAGCATAACTGCTTTCCTGTGGAACCGGCTCTTGGTATTGGCAACCTCAACACACACGAGATGACCCTGGGTAAGGTACTCCTGTCTCCCCATAGAGAGGAGGCGGGAAGAAGCTACTCACATATGAAAATGCCTTCATTTGTTGACGACGCTTTCTTTTTACCATTGTACATTTTTGGCTTCTTTGTCAAAAATTATATGTTCATAGGTGTGCGGGTTAATGTCAGGGTCTTCAATTCGATTCCATTGGTCCACATGTCAGTTTTTATGCCAGTACCAAGCTGTTTTTATTACAGTAGCTCTATAGTAGAGCTTGAGGTCGGGGATTGTGATGCCTCCAGAAGTTGTTTTACTGTTCAGGATTCTTTTGGCTATCCTGGGTTTTTTGTTTTTCCATATGAAGATGAGTTCTTTCCAGATCTGTGAAGAATTGTGTTGGTAATTTGATGGGGATTGCGTTGAATCTCTAGATTGCTTTTTGTAAGATTGCCATTTTTATTATGTTAATCCTGCCTATCCATGAGCATGGGAGATCTTTCCATTTTCTGACATCTTCTTCAATTTCTTTTTACAGGGACTTAGTCATATAGCTCCTTCACATGCTTAGTTAGAGTAACCCCAAGGTATTTTATATCATTTGTGGCTATTGTAAAGGGTGATGTATCTCTGATTTCCTTCTCAGCCTGTTTGTCTATTGTATATAGGAAGGCTACTGATTTTTTTGAGTTGATCTTGTATCCTGCTATGCTGCTGAAGGTGTTTATATGCTGTATCAGTTCCTTGGTTGAATTTTTGGGGTCATTCATGTATACTATCATGTCATCTGCAAATAAGGAAAGCTTGACTTCTTCCTTTCCAATTTGTATCCCCTTAATCTCCTTATGTTGACTTACTGCTCTGGCTAGAACTTCAGGTACTATATTGAATAAGTAAGGGGAAAGGGGACACAGCCTTGCCTTGTTCCTGATTTTAGTGGTATTGCTTTGAGTTTCTCTCCATTTAATTTGATGTTGGCTGTTGGCTTGCTGTAGATTGCCTTTATTATGTTTAGGTATGTTCCCTGTATTCCTGATTGCTCCAAGACCTTTATCATGAAGGGGTGTTGGATTTTGTCAAATGCCTTTTCTGCATCTAGTGAGATGATCATGTGATTTTTTTCTTTGAGTTTGTTTATATGGTGTATTACATTGTCAGACTTTCGTATGTTGAACCACCCTTGCATCCCTGGGATGAAGCCTACTTCTCCCTTTCTGTTCTTGATCCAGCTGGGATCTCCTGCTCTTCTGGTGGATAATTGTTTTGATGTGTTCTTGGAGTCTGTTTGCCAGTATTTTATTGAGTATTTTTGCATCAATGTTCATGAGGGAGATCGGTCTGTAGTTCTCTTTCTTTGTTGCATCTTTGTTTGGTTTAGGAATCAGGGTAATTGTAGCCTCATAGAAGGAGTTTGGTAATATTCCTTCTGCTTCTATTGTGTGGAACTGGATGTCAATGTGTAGAAGGCTGCAAATAGATCCATATCTGTCACCATGCACAAAACTTAAGTCCAAGTGGATCAAAGACCTCAACATAAATCCAGTTACTCTGAACCTGATAGATGAGAAAGTAGGAAGTAGTCTTGAACCCATTGGCACTGGAGATCACTTTCTAAATATAACACCAGTTGCACAGACACTAAGAGAAACAATCAATCAATGTTGAAATTGAGAAGCTTTTGTAGAGCAAAGGACATTGTCAACAAGACAAAGCGACAGCCTACAGAATGGGAAAAGGTGTTCACCAACCCCACATCTGACAGAGGGCTGATATCCAGAATATATAAAGAACTCAAGAAATTAGACATCAAAATGCCTAACAGTCCAATTAAGAAATGGGCTATAGGACTAAACAGAGAATTCTCAACAAAGGAAGTTCAAATGGCTGAAAGACATTTAAGGAATTGCTCAACATCCCTAATTATCTGGGAAATGCAAATCAAAAGGACTCTGAGATACCACCTTATACCTGTCAGAATGGTTAAGAACAAAAATACAGAAGACAGCTTATGCTAGAGAGGATGTGGAGCAAGGGGAACTCTCCTCCACTGCTGGTGGGAATGCAAGCTTGTGCAGCCACCTTGGAAATCAATATGGCACTTCCTTAGAAAATTGAGAATCCATCTGCCTCAAGACCCAGCTGTAGCACTCTTGGGCATATACCCAAGGAATGCTCAATCATACCATAAGGGCATTTATTTGCTCAGCTATGTTCATATCAGCATTGTTTGTAATAGCCAGAACCTGGAAACAACCTAGATGCCCTTCAACTGAAGAATGGATAAAGAAAATATGGTACATATACACAATGGAGTACTATTCAGCAGAGAAAAACAATGACATCATGAGGTTTGCAGGCAAATGGATGGATCTAGAAAAAATCATCCTTAGTGAGGTAACCAAGACTCAGAAGGACAAATGTGGTATGTACTCACTCATAGTAGTATACTAGATATAAAACAAAGATGACTAGAATGCTACTCACAACTCCAGGGAGGCTACCTAGAAAATGGGACCCTAGGAAAGACACAGGGATTGCCCAATGACAGAGAAATGGATGAGATTTACATGAACAATATGGAAGACAGTGGGAGTAATGAAGGGCAAGGTTCGAGGGAAAGAGAGCTTAGGGGAGCAGGAGATCCCACCTGGATCAAGAACAGAAAGGGAGAACAGGGAATAACAGACCATGATAAATGAAGACCACATGAGAACAGGAATAGGCAGAGTGCTGGAGAGGTCCCCAGAAATCCACAATGATACATCCACTGTAGACTACTGGCAATGGTCGAGAGAAAGCCTGATCTGACCTAGTCTGGTGTTCAGATGGCCAAACACCCTAACTGTTGTGCTGGAACTCTCATCCAATAACTGATGGTAGTGGATGCAGAGATCCTCATCCAGGCCCCAGGTGGAGCTCCAGGAGTCCAATTGTCGAGAAAGAGGAGGGACTGTAAGAGTGTGAATTGTTGAGACCAAGATTGGAAAAGCACAGGGACAAACAGCCCAACTAATGGAATTATGAACCAAAAGCTGTGGAGCCCCCAGCTGCATCAGGCCCTCTGGATAAGCGAGACAATTGAATAGCTTGAACTGTTTGGGAGGCACCCAGGCAGTGGGACCAGGACCTGTCCTTAGTGCATGAGCTGGCTGTTTGGAACCTTAGGCTTATACAGGGACACTTTGCTCAGCCTGGAAGGAGGGGACTGTACCTGCTTGTACTCAGTCCACCAGGTTGAATTGAATCCCCAGGTGAGTCTTGGCCCTGGAGGAGATGGGAATGGAGGGGAGGATGGGGGGGGGAGGTAGGGGTGGGAGCAGGTGGGGGGAGGACAGGGGAACCCATGGCTGATGTATAAAATTAAAACACAAATATAATAAATAAAAAAAGGAGAAAAAAGAAAGAAAAGAAAATGCCTTCAAAGAACCTTTCTCTTTTAATTTAAAGATAATAAATGACAGAATATAGGTGTCTTAAAAATGTGTTCCAATTTGTTGCAGCAAGAAGCTGTGGGCTGACTGAGTTAGTGGCCAAGGTGTAGAATAAGATTACAGTGAGTTACATCAAGTATCAAATCACCTCTTTTTTTTCTAGATAAACTTACTGTATTAAACATACCTGTGCCATAATTTTATGATAAGCCCTCCTTACAGAGTCAAATACATAGCCATTAAACACTAATAAATTTGTAATTTCAAGGCTAGAAATATGGATTGTCTTTCTGGAGATTGTAGTCAAGGTAGGAAAGATCATGTGATTTCATGTTTTGACTCAACTCTTAACCTACTTTTAATTCTTACTAGAAACCTTCTCTAGCCAATCCAGGATCTGTACTGCCACCTTGTGGTAATGTTTTGTCTCCCTCTGTACAAATTGCTGCTTGCCTTTGTCCTGTGACTTTCTGCCCCTTCTCTATAGCTAATCCCTTTTTGTCTTCTGTTTTGGCTAGAAACCCTTCCTTATCACCCACAATCCCACGTAGAGCCCTCGGTGGTATTTCATGATTCATTTGTGGCTGAACTGTCCATCCACAGTACCCCTGTTCATGACCAGAGACGTGAGATGATGGACAATGCTCCTTTGCTTGTCTCACGGTCTGATTGTGTGGCCAAATGCATTCATCGAAAGTTGTTATTTTGAGAAATTATAATAAAATGTAATTTTTAAAATATTTCATATTGAATGATCTTTTCATATATAAAAAAACGGACTTTTATGATTTTGTGTATGTTTTTATCTTTGCAGCTTTTGTCCTTCCTTCAGGGTTTATTTACATTTTACCACGAGGGATATGAACTTGCCCAGGAATTTGCACCGTATAAGCAACAGCTGCAGTTCAACTTGCAGAATGTAAGAATGCACCTGCGCCTCCCCCCAACCCCCGTCATTCCTTAGCAATGACCTCAGAGTGACTCAGTTGGAACCAAGCCAGACCTTGTCTAAGTATGGTGAACCACAAGTCCATGTTATAGATGTCCTCATAATTTATTTCCTACTGATGAATTGAACATATGTAAGAGGAGAACTGATTTTATGGTAGAAAAATGTATGCTACTGCATTTTATAAAAGTAAATATTACCAAGGTGGAGGACCCTGAGTTACCTGGTATTCTTGTTAGCTTTGTGGGTGGCACAGGATGAATAGAGTCTGGATTCTCATACCCACTGTGAGTATATTTAATACAGTGCTATAGATGATACATTTTTTTATGGACCTTACCATACACAAGCTCCTCACCACACACAAGCAAGAATAGTAAATTCATGTGGTGGTGCATATATTACTTAACCTGATTATAGAAATGATTTTACAATATATACAGCTATCAGAACCTCACAGGTTCCCACAATGTGTGTTCCCTTTATCTAGGAGTTATCCTCAAAGCCAGGAACAGAGGAGGAATAGTCTTCACATTCTAAGGCCTCATATCTCCGAAATCATATGTAAAACAGGTGCTATTGATTATTTGCAGATAAGTTTAAGTTTAAATGTAATTTTGAAGCATTCAAAAGCATTGCATTAAAGAACGGGTGTGAGTTACTCACAAACAGGCCATTTCTACCAGCTTATTTTGTGAAGTCTCTGAACACATAAGGACACTTCTACCGTTAGCCAGCACATTTCTGCCATTGTCAAGCCTAGGCAAGGATGAGGTCTAATGTTGAGTCTTCAGTCACTCTAGCCATAATAACCAAGGATGCCCTCACTCAATTTTCTGTGAAAGGTGTTCCTGTTTATTGGGTCTTGTCTTTGTGGAGTCTAGTGAGCACACTACTGGGCCGGCATGCCCCTAAGGAACTATGCAGTTAGATTTTTCTAATCATGTTTGGGTTTCAGCTTTTACTGAACTAAGATCCCCTAGCAGGAATGATTTAATCTTTAACCCATTTGCATTATGTTTTCAATGTGGAAGGCAGTTGTCTGTCTTCAGTAAAGATTAAAAAGGAAAATTACAGACACCAGAGTTTTATGAGTTGTTTCTGTATTAGCTACAATATCCACAGTTGGAATAGGAGAAAGGAAGCACTTGAAAAAAATTAGTCCTTTTGTTTTAAAGATAGAAACAGCAAGAGAGTCACCAGAAAGAAAGAAAAAAAACCCTCATCTACTTTAAGGTTTGCTTCTCTGTTTGTGGACCACAGAGAGATCTTGGGGTGAGCTATTGTTTCTATGTTTTTAGACAGACTTTGTTGGGGTGATGTGTTTTGAATGTAAAACAAATTGTTTTGGAGAAAACCTCTTTTTTTCCTCTACAGCTTCTACAAACTTATTATCAAGTGTATGAACTATTAATTTCAAAAGAAGTAAGAACTTGGACTTTGTATAAATAAATTTTCCACCAGTCTTCTAAGAACTGTGTTAGTACTTCCAGAAACCAAATCATGTGATGTCTTCTAAAAAAAAGCCTTTCAACTGTACAGTTCACTGAGAAGTAGACTCTGGAACTCAGTTTATTTGAGGAACCACCTTAATCTACCCATGTGATCAGTTTATTTGTGAGTTCATCACAGCAAAGTGATTTTATTTAATTCTAAAAAATAAAAATCACAACAAGCCTTTGGGACAAGAGGAGATTTTTTTTTTTAAGTTGTCCTTTGTCACATATATTAAAAGCATCTTTTTTTTTCTCCCTCAAAAGTGATTAAGCTCTTATGTATCTACTTTTATTTTTTCATTTTTTTATTTTTTATTTTTTTGGTTTTTTGAGACAGGGTTTCTCTGTGTAGCTTTGCGCCTTTTCCTGGAACTCACTTGGTAGCCCAGGCCGGCCTCGAACTCACAGAGATCCTCCTGGCTGTGCCTCCCGAGTGCTGGGATTAAAGGCGTGCGCCACCACCACCCAGCTATATCTACTTTTAATCTTAGCTACCCAAAGCTAGCAGATACTTAATAATGTTAGTTGCTGTTGTTCACCTACTTGGGACTCACCAGAGAGTGGGAAAGTAGAAACTCTCCTACATAAGGAGAGTCAGAGAAGAGTGTGGACAGTCACTGTGGAATGTTTCCACCACAGCGACTCAAAACAGACACACAGCTCAGCACACGGAGTCTTTATATGTTCAGTAGAACCAAAAGCACCAAGCTTGCCCTGACAGCCTTGGAAGTTTTGAGACTTTAGGTGAGAAATTCCTCAAACCTGGTGCAGTGAGTGTGTTGTTTCCCTTCTCTTCAGACAAGGAATAATTTTGAAAGTACTCGACAAGAGGTAGAGAGACTGATGCAGAGGATGAAATCTGCTAACCAGGACTACAGACCACCCAGCCAGTGGACCATGGAGGGCTACCTTTATGTCCAGGAGAAACGTGAGTCCCAGAGACCAATTTGAGCTCTCTCTTTTTATTTTCCTTTTCATTTCCTGTGTGTATGGGGTCCATGTGTGTGTATAAGTGTTGGCATGTGTATGGACATATGTGTGTGGTTGAACATACACATATGCACTCATGTGTATAGAGATTCATATCAGAAATCATTCCTCATATGGCAGGGTCTGTCAGTCAAGCCCAGAACTCTCCAATGGGGCTAGTCTTATTAACCAGTGTATTAGTCAGTGTTCTTGAGAAACAGGACTGATAGATTTATTAGAGTGACTTACAGGCTGCAGTCTGACTATTCCAACAATGATTCCCAGTGAAAAGTCCAAGAGTTCTGTAATTGTTCAGTCCACAAGGCTGGATATCTTGGCTGGTCTTCAGTATATGCTGGACTCCTAAGGAAATAGGCTCTAATGACAATGAGAATGAGGGCAAGCAGCCAAAGAGAGCACGCTTCCTTCTTCCATGTCCTTTATATGAATTGCCACCACCTTTATATGCTCCAGATTTAAGATGGATCTTCCTACATCAAATGATTCAATCAAGAAAAATCCCTCACAGATGTACCCAGAAGCTTGGGTTTTGGTTAATTCCAGATGTAATCAAGTTGACAACCAAGACTAGCCATCACAGGCAGCTTGCTCTGGGGACCTCATCTCTGCCTTCTGAGGCTAGAATTACTGGAGGGTCAACACATCCTCCTGACATTCATTTCACTTGCGGTCTGAGATCCAAACTCAGGGCTTCATGCTTGCATAACTGATATTTTTAACTCCTTAGCCATTACCCTAACCCCTCTTATTACCCTACTCCCTCAAGTGTGTGTGTGTGTGTGTGTGTGTGTGTGTGTGTGTGTGTGTGTGTACCTGTACAGTACACTATGTGCATGTCAGAAGACAACTTGTAGGCTCTCCTTCCACCACCTTGGTCCCAGGGATTGAACTCAGGTTGTGAGCCTTGGTGGCAGATGCTTTTACCTGCTCAGCCATCTAGCTGACCCTGCATTTAGTGTGTCATATAATTCAACATGCTGTATCTGCACCACAGATTTTGGTTACTTACTTGAAATCAATGCTATGGTTTCACAAGGGAAGACTGAATCTCTGTACAGAATTTAAGACCATATTCTGTCTACCATCACCAAAGTGAGGAAGTATTTCAGATTTTAGCACAGGATCTCTGATGAAAACACTGCTAAGTTCAGTTGTAGAATTTGGTTGTGGTATCCCATCTCAATCTAAAGTTTGATAGAAAATTGAAAATCAAAACCCCTGTCAGGATGAATCACCTTGGTGACTATACTGCTAGTTTTTCCCTCAGAAGCATCATTGTTACATTAAATTCTGGGTTCTGCCAGTTTTCAGAAGCAAAACTGGCAATTATGCCATGTCTCATCCACAGGCTTTACTTTCTGATGTGAGAAAACCATTAGCTGACCCAACAGAGTGCTGTCATAGTGGCCTCATGCTCAGAATGCTTTCCCCATAAAAATTAGCATAAATCCATCCATATGTGACTGAGGTAGGTGACAGGATCCTTTCTGTGTGCTGTCATTAAATGAAGCCACTTTGACCATTTTGGCTAAATCAACTCACTTTTAAGTCAGATGTGCCCTAAAGTGCCATGCTCTCATTAGTGATGAACAAGCTGTTATTTCCAGCTTCATGGATATGTACATGCTTTTTGGAAAGTAGAAAACTGCATGTTTAGATTTTGTAGCAACAACATTTTGCCACCAAAGCTTTGCAACCTATGTTTTTGCTTCTTGCCCTTTGATATTGTAAGATACTCAGAGGAACATGCTCCAAATTGTCCATGTTAGTGCGGGCGGGGGGTGGGGGATGTAAACAGACATTTCCATCCTGCCAGCAAATCCCAATTACCCAAGCAGCTGCTTCCCACACAGAGGCTTATATTAATTATAAATGTTTGGTCGATAGCTCAGGCTTGTTACTAGCTAATTCTTACATTAAATTAACCCATAAGTCTTATCTATGTTTAGGCACATGGCTTGGTACCTTTTCCCAGTACAGCATTCTCATCTTGATTTTCTGCATTTGGTGGCAACTCTCTGACTCCACCCTTCTGCTTCCCAGAATTCTCCTAGTCTGTCTCTAGCACTAAATTTCTTCCTGACCAGCTTTTGACCAATCAGCTTTTTATTAGCAAATGAGAGTAATATACATTCATACTGTAGAAAAGGATTGTTCCACAGAATTTCCCCCTTTCTGTCTAAATAAAAAAGGAAGATTTTAACTTTAATGTAGTAAAATTATATACAACAAAAACAGTTATCAAGTAAGAATTACAGTTATAATATCCAGTCCATTTTTATTTGACAAAATTAGAAAATATACTCTATTATCTATCTTATCTTTGTGAGTTAAAATTTTTGTACATAATATACCTTTTATCATAACAAAGGAAACCTATAACCATAACTATCTAATCTTCAACTCCATCAAAGACCACAGAAGGATGAAATGTTACCTAACAACAGGGACATTTGACCTCCTGGACAGTCATCCAAAGTTCTTCTGTAATGTTGAGGCATCCAATTCTGGCCTACAGGCCCAGCATATCTGACATACTTTCCTATGAAGCATGGAATTTTGAAGGACTGCCCTACTTTGTCTTGGCAATGTTCAGCAGTTGGCTTTCTTGCGTCCTGCTGGTGCAGTTTGAAAAGTAACTGTCAGCAATTGAGGCAAGGGCAGTTTCTTTGCCCACATGGCTAGTTTTGCCATAAAGAAAACAAACTCCATATGGAGTTTCTTCAATGACCATCATCCTCTTTGAAGTAATTGGTACTGCCAGGAGCAGACATGTTGAGAAAAGTCTAAGTTTTCAAAACATTTTAAATGTCATATTCTGTGGGTCTTTGAAGTTTTTGCAGATTACCTACCTATCTGAAATATTTCTCTGTATGACCTTGAAAACCTAACTAACATGACTATAAGTTTGCTATTATAAATGACTATTAACCTGTATTTCTTAATTTTATATTATATTTTTAAATGAGCTACATAAATATAATGCCCTAAACAAGAGTAGAACTATACATATAGTATAACAAAATTAACTTTAAATTTTTATCAATAAACCAAAATCCACACCAATGTAAGATTAAAAGTGGTTTTTTGGATTAAAATAGTTTCAATAATCTATTCTTTTATCCTAATATCCTCTTTCTGTATACCCCCTTTTTCTTTTCAGAACATGATCCCTGAATCTAATCTCATTTTTTAGCTTTTTTTTTTTTTTTGGTTTTTCAAGACAGGATTTCTCGGTATAGTTTTGGTTACTGTATTCAATGTTTTAAGGACTTTATTTTAAAACTATATTTTTAATCTAAGCATGTATATATTCTTTCTCTTCTCTCTGACAAACCTCATATTTTTAAAACATACTGTGAGGCATATAGAGGCTCTTTTTGTCTGAATCTGTCCTTACTGTACATTTGTAACCTTTTCTGTCTGCATGAGCAAAAAAAAAAAAACCTGTTGTGTAACTTAGATCATGCTGACTCCTCCCTGTCGGTTCCCTGAGAGTCTAGTCTTATGGTGGAGGTGTGTTTACTGCCAACTCTGGGAGCCATGTTTCCTGCTCCAACTCTGGGAGGTTTCTAGGTCCATGTTGCCAGAGTACCATGCCACCCAGTGCTCATAAACAACCTGTAAGTGTTTGGTAGCAGGGCCTCTTAAAAGAGCCAGCAGTTTTTGCTGCTAGTGTGGAGCCAGGAAATCATCTCTTAAAGGAGCCATATGTCTGCTCACTGCAAGCAGAGCCCACCCAAGAAAATGCTGCTACCCAGAAGCCATAGTTAACTCCATTCTTGTGTGCATGGAATTCCTTTTTACACTTTTCTCAGATTTCATGCAGAAATTCCGGCCCCTGGTTGGACTGCCATAATGTAAATATTTCTGTCTTGCCGGAAACTCCCAAATACCCATCAGCCACTTCCCAAATATCCACACAAAGGCTTATATTTAATTATAAATGCTTGGACCATAGCTCAGACTTGTTACTTGATAATTCTTACACTTAAATTAACCCCTAATTTGTATCTATGTTTAGCCACATGGTTTGGTACCTTTTCTCAGTATGGCATTCTCATCTCGCTTTCCTGTGTGTGTCAGCAACTATCTGACTCCACCCTTCCTCTTCCCTTTTCACAGTCTGTCTCTTGCACTCAGTTACTTCCTGCCCAGCTATCAGTCAATCAGCTTTTTATTAGCCAAAGATATAGCTGGAAGTTTTCTTGTGTCCTGCCCAGTCCTAAGGACCCGCAGCTGCTTATAAAATAATCATTCAGAGGCTTATATTAATTACCAACTATATGCCTAAGGCTTCTTGCTAGCTAGCTCTTTCATCTTAAATTAACTCATTTTCTATTAATCTATGTTTCACCATGTGTTCCATGGCTTCACCTGCATCCCATTACATGTTGCTCCTTGGACAGCAGTTTGGCATCCCCTTATTCTCCTTTCTCCTTTCACTATCTCTCTTGGATTTCCCTACCTGGCTCTATCCTGCCCTGCCATAGGACAATGCAGCTTTATTTATCAACCAATCAGAGCAACACATATTCACAGCATACAGAAAGACATCTCACAGCACAATGAGAGCAATACATATTTACAGTGTGCAAAAGGATTGTTCCACTGCAGGAAAAGGTTGGTTTAGTTGGCAAACCAGTATAGTTGAAGGGTCTGATGGGGAACCCAGAGCATTGACTGTGAAGGTGTTTGGTGTACATTTGTAATGCACTCACTAACATGCTGATGAAGGTTGCATCTGAGATGCCCGGGTTGTGCTCAGTTGTTGGATAGTGGCATTCAAGCACGTACCAATTTGATTATCAGACTTGGTTAACAGGAGTGACTACACAGTCTGGATGGATAAGGGATGTAGGCTCAGGAGAGGCGCTAGCACTGTCCTCTTAACTGTCTACTCTTTTCAGATTTGAGGAAATAAATCATGATGACTTTCCAGCTATTTTATAATTATAGCATAAGAAATAGCCTTGAGCCTCTAGTATATAGAAATGATCAATCCACTGGTTCCTATAACATGAATTATGTATATTTGGCACGGGGCATCACAACACTTGGAGATATTTGTTTTAAATTGCTCAGATTTGAAGTGCCAGTGTGAGGGTTGGTTGAGAGGAGTTCACATTTGTATTGAGTATAGATGTAACCAAAGGGGAGGGTTTTTGACACTCAGCAACATGCATTTTATAGACATGACTGGAGGCAGGAGGGCTTTGCAAATCACAACTAAGAACTGCTTTTGCATTCTGGCCTGATATTTCATAGTTTCCCCCGGGTAATAGATAGTTGTTGAGATCCTTGCATTCAGAGCATAATTTGGATTTTCTAATTAATTTTTTCCATACATTATATTCTGATTATGTTCTCCCCTTCCCCAACACTTACCCCAATCCTGCTCACTTCCCTCGCTACCTACTCAACTTCACAGCTTTGTGGTCTATCTTTCTCTCTCCCTCTTTCTCAAAGCAAAATCAAACAAAACAAAAATTGTTGAAGTCAAAACAAATTTGTTTTAATGTGGCCTTTTTTTGTACCAGTTTTCATTCTAAATAGAAAAAGCTTTGGGTTACTTACAAAAATTATCTTGACCCTAATCTTCAAAGATTTCTTATTCAGTCACTCTCTAGTAGTCCACATTCTGGATTGGGCCATGGCTTGCTGACCCACCCCTGGGCAGTGTATCATGTCTATTAAGTTCAGCCTTTTAATAATGAAGGGTTGAGAACTACCTTTTTTAACCCAGTGAAATCTTGATGTACTCATCTGATATGTGTGCCTTATTGTAAGGCATCTGATTTTCCTAAGAGTCATTCTGAACATCTGTAGTGCTGACCTTACTTCTGAAGTCATTTTATTTATTTAAACAACACACTCCTAGACTACAGAGCTCTGGGCAATCTTTAATTCTCTGACCTCTCTCTGATCATGGAATCTAATATGCCTGTTCTGTCTTCTTAAAGCCCTTGACTCACACCTCTTCATCTCCACCATTTCAGCCCAGGCTAGACCTGTGCAGAGAGGCTTCTTCAAGGCTCCTCATCAGCCTTCAGGTTTTCCTCTCAATTCATTCCTGCAGAATGGCTTCCTGAAGGTGCCCCCCCCCCCCGTGTGCTGCAGGGTTTATGTCCTTCTGGTGAGGGAACATGGACAGTGTCTGTCATTGGAGACCCTCACAGGCAGACAATCCCTCTCTGATGCTGCCTTTCTCTCCTGGCACAATTTCTACTTGGGATTTCTCTGGATCTGCCTACATCATGTATTCAACTCCACTGATAGTATTTTCCCAGCAGTATCTTGTACTAACTGATGTTTTCCTGTATGTGTTGTACCTCTGCAACCACCATTGCAGTCCATGACGACAGGATAGGGCAGAGGCAGTCACTGTCTCCTGGATATGGAACATCTGCATGTGAGCTGCTGACATTGTCCACCTCTGGGCAACAGTAAGTCTCATCTATCAGTCTTCAGTTGACCTGGGAAGCATATGAGTTCCATCGTCAGAAATCTATTGTGATTCTTTGGATTTTGTTTAGTTTTTCAAACAGGGTCTCATGTGCCCTCCAGACCGGCCTTAAACTTACTAAGCATCTGAACTGATGCTCTTTCTGCCCTTCCACTTCCCAAGTGTTGTGATTTTGTGACTGTGCCACTACTCCCAGTGAATCAGAGCTGGGGATTGAACCCAGCTTTCATGGATGGTTAGGAAAATAAGTTGCAAACTGCTGCATCTCCAGCTCTCTGTCACCTGCTGTGTTGCTGTTGTATACAGTTGACTTAGGGGTTTTATGCTGTGAAGAGACACCATGACCAACCATGGCAACTCTTATAAAGGAAAACATTTCATGTGACAGCTTACAGTTTCAGAGGTTTAGTCCATTATCATCATGGTGGGGAGCATTGCTGCTGGGAATATGTTGTCACTGCAGGCAGACATGCTGCTGGAGAAGGAGCTGAGAATTCTTACACCTTGATCCAAAGGCAACAGGAAGTGAACTATCTCAAAGCCCACTTCTACAGTGATAACACTTCCTCCAACAAGTCCACACCTCCTCCAACAAGGCCATGCCTCCTAATAGTGTCACTTCCTTTGGACGCCATTTTCTTCCAAACTACACAACAGTTTTCTGAATTCAACCTATTCATTCATAAAAGAAAGAAAAATGTATGTATCTCTCCTAATGATGCTCTAAGAATTAGAGATAATATGTGTCAAATATCTCAATTTCCACTGATTATATTAAAAAGACTGTACTTATGAATCCTTGCTACTCTGTGAAGGATAAATTTGTTTTACTTAATTCCTAAACCAATTTAGAGCCCTTCTTGTTAGATGCCTATACCTAGAGACACTCTCTACCCTGGATCCACGGTGTCCACAGCCAGCAGGGACTCAGGTAGATTGATGATACCACCCTAACCTTCTTTCTTTAGGACCTCTGCATCATCACTCTCAGCCATGTAAAAACCTTCTCACAGGCGTCCCTTCTTCTACCTTAACTCCATTTACTGGAGATTCCAACTCTTGGTCCCTCTATTGCTGCGCCTCTGTCTCTCAGACAACCATGGCCTAACTGCAACCTCTTGCAGAATCCTTCCCACCACACCCCCAACTCCTTGGGGATGCTGACTCCCTACCTCTAGTTCCCTGAGGACTCTGACTCTACAACTCCACCTCCCTGGGGACCCTGACTCTAGGTGTGAATAGGATCCCATTAGCTCTTTCCTGAAGGCTCTCAGCTTCTTCTCCTAGTCCACCTGTTCCTCTCTGCTTATCCACCAGCCTGCAGAAGCACTCTCAACCACAACCCACTTACTACCCAGTAAGTGCAGCATCAGTGAAGGAACACAACTGGCAAAGACAAGACCAGATATCAACACTTAAAATCACCCCAATCATCCCAACCTCAGATGAGGACACCAGCATAAGATCGCAATCAATAACAGCCACAACAATAAGTCTCCACCAGAACTGAGGAACTCTGTCAGAGTAGCCCCTTTGAAATGTAATATAACTGAAACAAAAGACAAGGACTTCAAAACAGTCATTATGAACATGTTCAATGATGTTACAGAAGAGGTGAATCAATACCTTAGAGAACTCTGAAAACACACAAAAAAGCAATGGAATCAAATGATGAAAATTCTCAGGACATGAAAGTGGAAATAGAGACACAAAAGGAAACCAAATGGAAATACAATTGAAAATTAAAACTTAAGAGTTTAAAAAAACAAAAATCAACAAAGAAGAAAAAAGGCACCAGAAGTAAGCCTCACCAACAGAGTACAACAAAAGGAAGAGAGAATCTCAGTCGTTGAAAACAAGGTAAAAGAAATAGATACTTTGGTCAAAGAAAATGTTAAATCTAAAAAAATCCAAACACGGCTGGGTGATAGTGGCGCACACCTGTAATCCCAGCACTCGGGAGGCAGGGGCAGGTGGATCTCTGTGAGTTCGAGACCAGCCTGGGCTACAGAGCTAGTCCAGGACAGGCTCCAAAGCTACAGAGAAACCTTGTCTCAAAAAACCAAAAAAAAAAAAAAAAATCCAAACACAACACATCCAGGAAATCTTAGGCACTATGAAAAGACCAAACAGAAGTTACAGGGATGGAAGAAGGAGAAGAAACTCAGGTCAGAGGCACAGGAAATATTCTTAATAAAATCTAGCAGAAAATCTGCTTAACCTAAAGAAGGGGATGTCTACCATGGTACAGGAAGCATATAGAATATATGTACCAAAAGTACTATACCAGAGAGGAAAGTCCCCTCAGATATAATAATCAAAACAGTAAACATACAGAACAAAGAAAGAATTTTAAAAGCTGCAAGGGATAAAGACAAAGTAATATATCAAGGCTGACCCACTAGAATAACACCTGACTTCTCAGTGGAGACATGAAAAGCAGAAGAGGCTAGATGGATGTTCTATAGATTCTAAGATTGAGAGCAAAAAGAAGAAATAACACCCAAAGGAGTAGATGGAAAGAAATAATCAAACTCATTGCTGGAATCAATGAATAGAAACAAACAAACAAAAATACAAAGAATCCATGAAATAAACAGTTGGTTCTTTGAGAAAAATCAAATTAGCAAAATTAACTAAGAGACACAGAGAGAAGATCCAAATTAACAGAATTGGAGATGAAAAGGGGGAACATAACAGACTCTAAGAAAATCCAGAGAATTGTAAAGACATACTTTAAAAATCTGTACTTCACCAAATTGGGAAACCTAAAAGAAATGGATGAATTTTTTTATGTATATAACCTATTAAAGGTAAATCAAAATCAATGAGTAGCTTAAACAGACATATAACGCCTAGTGAAATAAAAGCAGCAATTAAAAGTCTCCCAATAATAAAAGCCCTAAGCCAGAAGAATTCTCTGCAGAATTCCACCAGACTTTCAAAAAAGAGTACTCCTCAAATTATGCTACAAAATAGAAACAGAAGGAATATTGACTAATTCTTTTTACAAGGTCACAATTAATCTGATACCTAAACCACACAAAGACTCAAGAAAGAAAGAAAATTACAGAAAAATTTCCCATATGAACATAGATGCAAAAATTCTCAATAAAATAATTGCAAACTGAATGCAAGAATACATCAAACAAATTAGCCACCATGATCAAGGAAGCTTCATCCAAGAGATGTGGGGATGGTTCAACATACATAAATTGGTAAATGTAATCCATTACATAAACAGGCTGAAAGACAAAAACCACAAGATCATCTCATTAGATGCAGAAAAGGCCTTTGACAAAATCCAACACTCCTTCATGATAAAAGTCCTGGAGAGACTAGGGAGGTAAGGGACAGTTATCAATATAATAATGGTGATTTACAACAAGCCACAGCCAACGTCAACCTAAACAGAGAGGAACTCAAAGCCTGTCCACTAAATCCAGAAACAAGACAAGGTTGTCCAACTCTTCATACCTATTCAATATAGTACTTGAAGTCTTAGCTAGAGCAATGAGACATCTGAAGATGAAGGGATACAGATTTGAAAGGAAGAAGTCAAAGTATCTTTATTTGCAGATGATGTGATTGTATACATAAGTGACCCTAAAAACTCTTCTGGGGAAACTCCTTCAGCTGATAAATTCTTTCAATGTAGCTAGATACAAAATTTCTTGTGATCTTTCTTCTTTTCTTTTTGTTAATTTGTTTGTTCTGTTTTATTCTTATTTGTTTTTCCATTTGTCTTTTTACGAGAGAGAAAGAAGGTGTGGAGTCAGAATGGTGGCGAGGTGAGGGATGACCCAGGAGGGTATGAGGGAAGGGAAGTCATGCTCAAAATATATTATATGAAAACTTTTTTCAAAAACAAAATGATAAAAAGCAATTGAGAGTATTATCCTTTAAACAGAGCCCCCAGTGGCTATGCACACCTGGCAGGCTTGCTTTTCTTAGCTATGTAATGTTTTTTATAATATCTAACCTGAAGGTTCTGAGGTAAAGGTGTACAGTAGGTGTTCGTGAGTGTGACGATATCTGCCACAGCTTTCTGTGGTCACTGGGCAGGAAAGTTGAGCCTCTTTTGCTTTGCAGCTTTGGGGTTGCAATGTTTTAATTTTTCAGATACCTTAAGGGGCTTTTAAGTGGACTGTCTGAGACCAGTTCCCACACAGCCGCCAGCAAGCTTTAAAGAATGAAGTGGGGGACAACAAATGTCACCATGAAGTGCAGCAGGCTTCAAATGTAAGACAAGGCAGGGGAAAAAGAAATATTGGTCTAAAATATCATTAGAGCATGGTGGCAGCTTCATTTTAAGACAACAGCTGAACCTACTTCACACAGCGCTACCTAAGTAAGAAAGCGTCTGCCAGTTTGTATCAGTGCCACTCACCAGCTCACAGCTGTTAAGTGTTGGGCATTGCATGACTTGGAGTATCAAGTGTCGTCAAGTGTAGTGTGAAGAGGTCCTGGAACAGAACTGGAGGTAATTGCTGTAATCCCTTGTGATTGCAAAGTGTATGTGTACCTGTCATCTTAAGATTTGGAGTAGTGTAAGTATGAACAAAAGTTAAAACTGACACAAGGACACTGTTTCTAACAAAAAGAAACCCAGGGGCTCATGAAACGCCATCTCAAGGTGATGCTTTATATTTTAATTGCTTGCCTTTGAGTGCTGAGTTCTGAAATCAAGCCAGTAGTCACATTATGCATAGAGGTGGCTAAGGACTTCTGTGTTAAGTGGGTGGAGCACTAACTGAAGAAGCTTTGAGGAGCGAACCCTAAGCTCTCTTTCCCAACCCACTCAGCCCACCGTGGTGCTTGGATTCAGAACACTCAGTTTTTCTGGGTAAATGCAAGCTCTTGTGCTTTGTCAATGAAGGGTGGAATGGAGGATCCACCCCACTGCAGATGCAGGAGCATCGAGTTCTTCAGGGACAATACCAGCCCGTAACATGATGTGCTGTGAGAAAAGGGGCCATGCCAATGGGAAACGAAACTGAGCTGACATGCCGATATAACTGACATACATACTTCTTTTAATATAAATATAAATAGGGAAATTATTATTTAAGAGCATTTGGATTTTTTAAAAGACAGGGTCTCCTGGAGCTCACGTGGCCAGGCCTTGCTATGTAGCTAACAGTGACCTCTGAAGTGCTGCTGTCTCAGCCCTGGAGTGTCACATCTGATGCTCTGCCACACCTACTCTCTGAGTTCCATCCAAGCCATGGGCTTATTTCCCTCACAGCAACAGTAAGAGGAAGTAATTCCAAGCTCAGTAAAGTCAAGGATGATCATCCACACTTGGCTTAGTTTGTCAAGTGCTCACTGAGTGACAGTGTATGTCTGGCCACGCAAATGTTAAACATATGCTCCTCAGCTGCCAGGAATGGAGGCATCTCTGTAATCCCAGTGCTTGGGAGCTTTACAGGAGTATCTTGAGCTCAAGGCTGGCCTTGGCTACATGGTAAGTTTGAGGATAGTGTGAACTTCAAAGCAAGACCCCATCTCCTAAATCAGTTACATCTGTGCATGTTGGTATGATTGTTTTTTCAAATATTCTGTCCATAGCTGAGCACACCTGCTTACCAGATTCCACATTTACAGACAAGATCAAGATAGCTGAGACTACTCATAGGTTTCCTGATTCTGAGAAAGACTGAGTAAAGACGTTTGTTGACTTCATGGTGCCATCCTCGGTCACTTTTGCTCATCTTGGCCTTCCTCACAGTGAATGTTCCAGCGACTGTGATGTGTGGACACTGTCCATGTGCAGGTGTGCCCATGCACACACTTAGGTACAAAGCATACATCTGAATGTGAAGTGGATTTTGTCTCCTGCACTAGGACCCTTGGGTTTCACGTGGATTAAGCACTACTGCACTTACGACAAAGGGAGCAAAATGTTCACAATGAGCGTCTCGGAAGTGAAAGCCAGTGGGAAGATGGTGAGTGAGCTTTCTCCTTTTCAGATCAAGCTTCTAATTTAAGGAATGGGAGTTAAAGTGTCACCTGTGCTTCCTGTCCCTAATAACACATTTTAATAACTGAAAATTCTATTTAAAAAAGCTGAATGGCCTTAATGTCATAAAAAATGAATAGGCATTGTTTTTCTTTAACTGGGCTATCATGTATTTATAAACAGTTGGTTACAGATAGGGATCCTTCAGTAGATGACTGAGGTACCCTCTAACATCTCTGGTTTCAGAAGTAGGGCTCTGTGCTATGTGTTGGCTAGCAACCAAGGAAGGAACTGCCAGTGGCTGGGCCCAGCTTGGCTCAGAGCTTCTGCATCTTGTCCCTA
This sequence comes from Onychomys torridus, assembly GCF_903995425.1. NCBI lineage: Eukaryota > Metazoa > Chordata > Mammalia > Rodentia > Cricetidae > Onychomys > Onychomys torridus. The sequence continues at coordinate 5,491,516 of NC_050449.1, read as the reverse complement.
CTGGTAATGCTACAGCTGCCCTTGTATGCTCTTTTCCTCTAATAGCTTAGGAACTCACATACCAAACTGTTGCCTAACAAATTTCTCAAAGAAGCCAATCAAGACTTACTTACTCCAAAAGTAAATTAGTTGCTACATGAGTCTCATGGCTAGCTACCATTATAGGACATGATGCATCTTATTTGAGGAAATAGTACAGTTTTCATTGCATGTAGGGTGTAACTCTCCCTGCTTCCTTCCCTCCCTCTGTCCCTCCCTCCCTTCCTCCCTCCTTGCTTTCTTTCTTTTTTTTTTTAGTTAGCTTACCAACATGGACAATGACTGGTCTTGTGAATTAGCTAACTTGGTCATACACTAAGATCAAAGTCTGGAGGTGGATTTTATCCTACCTTATTTTATCAACCTTATTTTAACAGTTGAGGAAGTTGTTTCTAGAAAGCAAATGAGTCACCTCGGCAGTTTGTAATGTAGGGCAAGGCAGAGGTAAATGATAGAAACTAGGAACATTAAGTTGTGTCACCTGAAACTTATTGTGCTCAGGCATCCAGCAAAGCCTAGTAATTCAAAGTGAAGGACAGATGCAAAAGAAATGGGAACATAGCAGAGAAAAAGCCTGCGGATAGCATCACCTGCAGTTATTAAGTCGAAATTCACATCGAGCTGTGACTCACTTGAGTAGTGCTTGTCAGAAATTCAACCTGTGTGACAGTTGGGGTATTAATAATGCAAACGGAGCAATCAAAGCACTGATAATAAATCTGCGAGATTTGCAAGCAAGCAGGGTTAACAAACATTGAGCTAAACTTTCCCCACGATGTAGCTAGGCATCTCCCATGTAGAGAACTCCTGACAGGCAGGCCGCTGTTCAGTCCCATCCAGAGACTTTGAGCAGCATGGCCAATGTGAGCTTCATTATTCTGGAGGCTCTTTGGGGACTTGGAGCTAGCTACTGTGTAGGCTCCAGTACAAAAATACATATCCATGGAACTAACCTCTTACTACCTGGTGAATTTGTATGTTTACTTTTTTATTAGAGAGGATTCTGATTGAAAAATAGAGCAGTATCCTAACACATGGACTGCACATGCAACTGTGATGTTCAGTGACTGTAATGTCATGTCTGTCTGCATCCTCAGAGTATGTACACTGTAAGGGTCTGTTCCTGTCAGAGTAAATGTGTCCAAAGGTATCAGAAGGGCCTGTCACAGATTAAATAATGAATGGCTCAGTATGTTGTCAATGAACGAGGAGGACTAAAGAGCAGAGGAGTGAAACCTTTATACGTCAGCTTCTCTTCAAGTTAATACTTGCAGTTAGCGACTTTGGATCAGTGCACATCAGTTCACTCCCTGTGTTAGTGACTATGTGCCTTTCTTTTTTCAGAATGGCCTCGTTACTGGCTCACCTGAAATGTTTAAATTAAAGTCATGTATCCGACGAAAGACGGACTCAATTGACAAACGCTTCTGCTTTGACATAGAAGTGGTTGAAAGGTTTGAGCATTACTTTCCACTTTGTAGTTTTTACTTAATTTCTGTTTCTAAGTTTGAACAAGCACAACATGGAAAAATATAATATTTGTAAAGAGGACATCTATGTATTTACTTCACTCTTTCACATATTTATCCAATTGTATGATATTTTAAAAAAGAATCAGGAGACTTTATGCTGGGAAAAGTCACAACAAAGAACCTGAAGAGTTGACATGATTGGCATGTTAGCATAGAGGGCGGAGCAGTCTGCGCCCGAGCAAAGTGGGAGAGCCACAGCATTGTTCACTGGTTTCAGGACAAGCACTTTTATCATAATTTAAAGCCTGATGGCCTTGCTACCAAGGAATAAGAAGCCTCCAGAGGGAATACCATAAACTCCACAGCTGGCCAAGTTCAGTGCCTCTAGAGACCTACTGTGTGCATGGCACTGTTGTCTTTCTGCATGTTCTGATTATAGTTACACAAACTCTGTGCTTTTGTTATTCCATCTATAAAATGTGGAAATAAGTCTACACCTCCAGGGTCTCCTGATGGTTAAATCAAATAATAAAGTATTCTTATGAACACACATACCAGCACAAAATATAACCATCCAGAAAACACTGACTGCTGTTCTAATTGTGTCATTGATACTTTGACATTGACTTAAAATTGCAGCAAGGCAAGCATGACATGACAGCATGCATCTGTCATCCCTGCACAGGATCCCAAGTTTGAAGTATAGCTTGTAATACATAGAACTTGCCCCAGAGAGACAATAAACTCAATCACACCAGATTACCTGGGCCCTTATATATGTTTTTCCTTTCTTATCATTCTAATGAGGTATTTTCACATCTACAGAAGAAATGCAAGTAATTTGTTGCCAGCTTATGCTATTCCAATTTTTTAAGAATTTCATACTAATAATGAAAAAATTTCCCAGTATTTGCAAATCCTTGTAATTTCCAGGCTGACTACATCAATTCTTTTAAATGAGATAATTTATATAAAATTTCATATTACCCTCACACCTTTTATATGGCGCCTTCTTTTATATGGAAATAATACATCCTTAAGTAACTATTTCAAGTGGCTGCAGGGAAGAGATTTGGGGGACACTGTTTATTGAGACGGTCTCACTCAGTACTCAGCCTGTGTGTGTAAGCTGAGCGGCCTCAGCCTCCCAGGTGCAGATTACACCTGCACCTTACTTGAGAAGTATTTTCAAGGAATTCCTTTTAACACTGTGAACATGGTGCAGAGAAACACTGAGTATGTAATCATTGGCTTGTTGTGAGCTGAGGCTTCACACATCATCATTGTTAGTGACAAGCTGGTCCCACATCAGAGTCCTGAGCTTTGAAAATCATTTGATATGCATTTGCCATCTTTTTTTGACCATTTCAGGGGAAATTGTTTGAACTAACTTCTTCAGACAGCCCTGTGCCTCATAACTTCATGACTTACCTGTCATCATTTAAATTTAAAAAGTGTGTGTGCATGTGTTTGTTCATGTGTATATGTGTGCATGTATGTGTATAAGGGTGTATCTGTGTGTGCCTGTGTGAGTATGTGTACATGTGTATGTGTACATGTATATGAGTGTGCATGTGTATATATGTGTGTGAGTGTATGTATACGTGGATGAATGTGTGTGAGTGGGTGTGTACGGTGACTTTTCTGAAAGACACTTGTAGAAAAATTTTCTAGTTTTCCGTTTCCCCTTTTCTTCATTGCGTTTCATTTTTTTTCTTTTCCAAATTATGGCTTTATAATTAACGAAGGATTTGAAAATTTACAAATGCAGAATGGCACAATAGAATGAATTTGACATTTAGAGTGTCTGTCTGTCGGTAGGCATGGCATCATTACGCTGCAGGCATTCTCTGAAGCTAACCGGAAGCTCTGGCTGGAGGCCATGGATGGAAAAGAACCGGTAAGAATGACATTGTCTCTAGCTTGTGTTTGACTCTGAAGCTCACAGAGCACCTCTGCATGTGCTTTCTCTGTTTATATGACATAGCTGGGAACATTAAAGTAACGAATCAGATGGCAGCTGCCTGTCCTGCTCTCCTGTGTCAGCTCAGCCACAGGCACGTAATCCTACTTGTCATTTGTTTCAGGAGATTTCCAAGACTAATGTACAACCCTAAAATTACTTTAAAATATTTACAATCTTTAATTTGGCTGCATGTCTTGCATCATTTTATTGGGTTACTATTAAGATTATGTGTGGAGTCATCCTCTAGTCCAGGCTTGACAAAACTGGGTGGGAGACATCCCCTTTGGTGCACATCCTGTTTGTAATAGTCATTTTGATGTCTGTATTGAAATTTTCTCACAAACACCAGGGGCATTTATGTAGGAAAGAGAGAGGTCATTAGTGGCTCTTTTCTTTCTTACTGACCGCTGTTTCTGGGTCTGTTGAATGACAGCACACAGAATAAACAGGAGGCGCTGTCCCATCACTAGAGAAGGTTCCATTGATGGCAGAGAATACAAGAACAGATCAAGCTAAATGCCTGAGCAATGGTGCCAGTGTAGTGTGCTCTGAGACCCTCCCTCTAACCCTGTTCCAGGTCACAATCAGATGAGCCCAGACACTGTAAGTAGAGTTTAGAGGATCATGTGAGCACACAAGGATTTTAAGTCCATCACACTAAATAATGAGAAGATCTGGTTCTCTGTTTATTATTTTCCATTTCTACTCTATTGTATCAAAAATCAAGAATGTCAATCAGAGGTAGATTTTTAAAAATATTTAAACTTTTCATCAATGGTTAAGAAGTCTTGACCTAGAGCAGATGCAGGAATGGGTTGTTATCTCAGCAATTTGGTCAAGACTGTGCCCACAGGGCGGGGGGAAAAAACCATACAGCTCCTGTGAAGAAGGAGCAAAGTCTGATGAATTCCACTGTGAGAGACACTTCCAGAAGAAGGTGCCTTAAGCACAAGTCAGGAAAGACAGTGAAATACGTAAGTCAGATGGTGAAGGGTAAACTTAGCCCAGGCTGGACCATTAATAATGGAACCATATTAGGGGGTTGGTGGATCAGCTGTACAGATGGCTGCACCCTGGAAATAGTTGCTGGATCTTGAGCCCATGTCCATGTTTTGTTTCAGTGTAAGCATCACCTTGCCAATCTTCTGTATGGACCATTAACTGCAGTAACTAACTGACATCCTTTGTTTTCTAGATTTATACGCTGCCTGCCATAATTAGCAAGAAAGAAGAAAGTAAGTTCTTTTTCTGCTCTTCCTTTAAAGGTTTTGCATGAACACTTCTTAGATTTCGACTTAACTATGATTTTTAAAGGAATAGAAACTTAATCAGAAATAAGCTTTTCTACATTCTGACTTGCCCTGCAGAGTGAGCCACAAATAAAACCAGTTACATTTCCTGAGAGAGAAATGAGAAAGCCTCAGAAAGAGCATGTGGGATCTGAATCTTCTGACCCTTGCTGTTGTCTTTCCCCTTTGGCTTGGTCCTTCCTCAGACACAACCAGAGGGAAAACTCTTAACTTCTGATTCCACTGGGAATCGTGGAAACAAAACCATAAGAACTTGAGTGGCCCTACACAAGGCTGTAGCAGAGGTGTCCAGAGCACATGCCGCAGAGTAAAAGGTGTGCTGTGCTGTGCTTGTGGGGCCGGCAGAGCTTCCACAGCCTGAGCAAGGAGTGCCTTGCTTTGCAATCACACTGGATTCAATACTTCCCTCCATGTTATAAATGAAGCTGTGTAATTCATTAGAAAAGCAAAGTTAGATCATTCTTAAGACAAAGCTCCATAGCTCCATGTGAAAAACAAAACAACAGAAACACACAAAAAACTGGTCCAGGATATTGAATCTGTAAATCCTGGTGTGGTTATATGACATACTGCATTCTCTTGAGATGATAAGATGCTGTTGATTAATTCATTTTAAGGTTCAGGGTAGTAGCTGTCATCCATATTAAACAGATGCTGTCCAGTTAAAATGAGAATGAAACTCTTCTTCAAACAGATCCATTGGGACAGAACCTCACTCATAGTTTTTCATAACTTTGCCATCTGAACATATTTTTCAGGAAAACAGGTTATATTTCTTGATATACTGTCCTGTCTCAACATCTTCATCTCTTTAATAAAGAAAAGTTCAATTCATGTGTTCTGGGTTTTCTCTGGTGCTGTCTTGAGCCATGTCTTTTCTCAGATGACATAGTTTCTGTGGTAGCTTTCTAGCAGGCCCTTTGCCCCTGGATCTAGATGGAGTAGCAATTCTGAAAACAGAGGTATTTCATTCACATCCTCCTCTCTACCCTGTTCTGTATTATTATATTTTTTCCTATTTATATCTATTTATTCCTGGGATAGATAAAAGGGGTCCATTTCAATAGATGTTTCTGCTAGCTACAGTCACATCTTAGCTGTGTGGGGTATATAATCTTAGTTTCTGAATAGCTTTAACATTTGACCATTGTCTGGATGATTTTTTTCCATGTATGCCTTAGGATGTAATCTTCCTAGTATGAAACAGTTTCTCTTCATATTCTAAACAGTTGCCCTCTGTGAACACTATCACTAGAACTCCCCAGGTGTCTAAGTAAATTGGTCCATCATTACATCCTCCCATGAGAACAGAACTATGTTTGATCAAAGGTCAAAGTTTTATTCCCATTGAAAGGAGTTCTAGCTCACATGAATTGCATGGGTCTAACAGGCAAAGAGGTATCGAATTCTCCCCAGGTACCTGCCTGAGGGGAATTCTCCCAGAGTTCCAGAAGAGATGCTACTAGTGGTGATGTTGAATGAATCTAAGTACACAGATCTTTAGTTCATTCATTTTATTCTTCTAAGTCCAAAAATCCACCCAGCTGTGGAGGTACCCCTGAGTGTATATATACACTTACAAGCAGCAATTCTTTGACAATGCAATCTGAGGCTTTCAGGGTCTAAAAGAGAGGTGATAAGATGTACACAAAGAGCAGTGATTATCACTTTCATTTACAATCCAAAAAGGGAGTGATTAAAGGAGGTGGGGTCAACCAAGGGCTAAAATTGATAAAGAGATCTAAAAAGGGAGTTAATGTGCTCAAACTGTATTCTTAGAAGTGGTTAGGTAAAATATTAGGAATTTATAAGTCACTATAAGTCATGAGTAAAACAAAACTACCTTTATTTCCTTTGGCACTATGTCTGTCTCAGCTTATCTCAGCTGTGCTGTTTTCTGAGGCGGGGAGGGTAGCTAGGTAGCCTGTGTCACAGCTTGATGCACCTGATATGTAAAAGCCCTTTTGTTCAGAGTTTATTGTTAAAAGGGGAATCCTTTAGAACTAGGGATATCACTTGGGCTATGGAAGAAAGGAGGGTTTAATCTTAATTTGCATGAGAAACAAAGCTTTGTGCCCAACACCCTCCTGGCCTTGGCAGTTGTCTCAGTATGGATATTTACCTTATTTCAGGACACTAGCAGGTAGTCTGAATGCTTATCTATCTGAAGTCTGTCCTTGGATGTTTGAGAAGTATCTCAGATAAAATGGTTTGTCCAGAGATGGCCCTGGCCGGATACTTGCTAAAGGAGAAATTACATTACAGAGCTAATTACAGAAAGGCAGACTTCTGAGTCTAATGCTAAAAAAGTAACAAAGGCCTGAAAAAAAGAGGTCTTGACTGTGCGACTGTTGTCTACACAGTTGGGGGATGTTATCCAAATACCAATATTCCCATATCCAAATAGTATATGGGAAATTGTGCTCAATGAGTGATCAACCACACTGTTAGAAGTTCTTGAGAAAAAAATCAAATGGGAAAGCTACAACAGCACACAAGAGATTCACTGCAGGAAACAGCTAATACATTCAAAAGCCAGTATCACCAAGACTCCTTAGTTTTGGCTTTGTCCGCTGGAAGAGTTCTTGACTCTTCCAGATGCTATTGCCATTGTCAGCTGAATTACTACTTCATATATCTGCAGCTCACAGCGGGGGTGGGGGGGGTAGGGGGGGTGGGGGTGGAGCCCGCAACTCTTTATCCTTCAGGAAGATGAGAAAGGTCCTGGGGGCATCCTGAGTACCAACAAATGTACTCACATCTTTTTCCCTCTGAAAACTCATATAGTATGATGTTGTATATCTGTATCTTTTTAATTGGAAATGCCAGATTAGAAATGTAAATGGATGATGAAAGACAAGCATTGCTTTGTCCTAGAAGCCCTGCAGAGGTACAGTAAGACCACCAAGGTTACATCGGGAAGGATCTGGGGTGTTTTGAAACAGGAAGAAATTGAAAGAACAAGGACTTTTGCTTTGTTAGCTGCAGAAGGCTGTTCTTTTCCCCCATTGCTGTTGGAATATCTGTTAAGATTAATAGCTTTTGTACTGCTAAACAGTCTCATGGAAACTTCAGTTGGATTTCAATAAAAGCTTTAACCTTGAACAGTTTCCAACACAGAGAAAATGCTTACATTTAACTTTTAATTGAATAAATTAGCTTTATTAAGTTAGTCTGTTTTCAGGCCAAATGGCGTTAGTACTACAGGGTTTCAATGCCTGGGAATTTGGTGACAGTTTGATTCTGAATACTCCTCTGGTTTTCTCTAAAGCAGGGAAAAGTAAGGGTGGGGCACAGGGTGGGTCTTGGGGAGAGTTCACAGATTGTGGGAGAAGTGGGAGTGAGGCACAGGGAGGTCTCAGTGGAGAAGCCACCAAAGAAGGTGCTCACTCAGACATGGCGGAGAAACCACCAAAGAAGGTGCTCACTCAGACATGGTGGAGAAGGGGAGAAAACAAAGTGTTGCTCAACTTAGTTGCCTGTTCTGAAGAAGATGTAGCATCCATCTGAACTCCATGTTTCTACCATGTAGGATGAGTTCCCTTTCTTTCTACCCTACACCAAGAATACTTTGTCTTTCATGGAAGGAGAGTTATGAGAAACACTATCGGTGTGTCTAAGTGTGGATACCCACATGCCACAGCACAGTGTGGAGGTCAGAGTACAGCCTTGGTGTTGGTCTCACTTTCTGCTTTAATAGCAGAAGGCCTCCTGTTTGTAGCCAAGCACACCAGGCTACCAGGCTTCTAGGAGATTTCCTTTCTGTGACTTCCATCTTACTGTTGAATGCTATGGTTACAGGTGCATGCTACCAAGTCTAACCCCATGTAGGTTCCACACTTCAAACTTGTATGGCAGTGCTTTGCTTGCTTCTGGATCTCCAGCTCATGCACTCCCTTTTTAATGGTATCTTTTTACTTATTAATAAACCTTTCCACAGCTGTCTCTTGTGAAATTAAGGAGTAAATGGTTTTTATTTTTTTAGCTATTAAAAACAACAACACTGCTTTAGTTGAATTTTCCTTGGCACAAATGAAAGCAATATAATAACCCTCTCATGGCTTTAGAAAATAGCTCATTTTTCATCACATGAATTTCTTAAAAATTAACGCTTCCTGACTGTCAATGTAACTATATCTTACATCAAGTCAAGGAGGCAAACTATGTAAACCACACCACAGCAGAGAGTGCTGGGCACTCTAGTGGAGGCATTGTTGTACAGAACTTGGTGAATATTAACTGACAGGATGATTCTGACAGGACTTATTTTTCTCCTTAAGGATACTAATTTTGTTGAGTTGAATATATTTCTTGAGTCTGTGTTGCCACAGCAAAAATTGCTTAAATTACACATAATTAAGTAAGCCCTGGACAGGTCTCCGTGTGATGAAAGCTGATCCTCAGATCTCAGAAGGCTTGCTGCGTCAAAGGATCTTGCATGTCCACACAGGTCCTCCATGGTTTGCTTCTACTCTGAAACTCAAGTTCACAGAGTAGCCTCCTTTTGTATCATGCTTATCTTACGCCAGTGACAAGAGAAAATGGCAAATCTTGATCTTGGTCTGCTGGGAAGTAACATAGGATCATTTCCATTCCCTCTCATTGATCACATGACCATAACCAATCTTCTGTCTTCCTTTGTGAAGAACAAGGCAGTGAATATATGTAGAGAGCAGCCACAGTGTGCATGGTCTGTTCAGCTCAGTGACACATTGCATTTGATCAATGTGATTTACTAAAGTATAATAAACCCATAGGGACATTTCTTAATGTCCAATTTATCTTTTCAGCAACCTCCTAGTTTCATGAGGCTTTATCACTGTATACTCAAACTATGTCTGTTTAAAGAAACAAGCCATTGCTCTGGCCCCCAATTTTTTTTTTTTAATATGAAGTAATATGATATGCCTTTTTGAAAAATAGCACTACTGGTTGACAGTCCTTCAAGCAATTGCTGCTTCAGACCTACCCAAAGAATAAAGAGGGCTTGGTCCATGAAGAACCTGTACACACACATATACATAGTGGGTTACATTATACTACAGTCAATGACAGGCGAGAACACAGAGCCAACACCCCACAGCACCTACTCTATTTAAAACACTATGTGTAGCTTTCCAAATTACTTTAACTCATTCTTTAGTAGTCCTATAAGGAAGAGATTGCTATGTTTAGTTTTTAAAAGAGAAAACAGAGAGATAAAACCAAGCCAAGTAACAAACATTTTCATCTCTTTTTCTATTTTTATGTACATGTGATATATGGGCAACTGTCTGAGTGTTTTTTCGTGTGAATGCTCGTGCACTTTTGTGCCAATGGTGGGGCCTAAGGCTGATGTCTGGAAGCATCCTCCATTGCTCTTCCACATATTTCACTGAGTCAGGGTCTCTTGGTCAAATCTAGAGCTTACCTCTATGGCAAGTCTCACTAACCAGCTTAGTCTGGGGATCCTTTGTGTCAACCATGTGCGGTTGCAATTACAGGTGGGCCACAAGGTCCATCCAGTGTTTTTTCTTTTTTTCTTTTGCCTTCTGTGGATCTGAACTACAGTTGTTATGCTTACATGGCAAACACTGTAACTGCTGAGTCAACTCCCCAACTCCTAGTAACATGAGTAACGTAAGTTTGATGTGGAAGAATAAGCATCACCTCTTCATCTGCTTAGAAACTGGTTTTCTTAAGCTGTCTTCTGTTTTCTGTCTATAACACTGACTCAAGAGGTGGGTGCTTGTTGTTCTTTTGTTTACGTCTCCCTGGGCTCTCTTGTTTCTGTTTTGTCTTGTTGTTGCTGCTAGTTTCTGCTCTAACACAGTCTCACTATGTAACCCAAGAAGGCCTTAAACTCTATATACTCCACCCTCAGCCTCTTCAGTGCTGGGATGACAGGCGTGTCTACTGAGTGCCACTTCTCACATTTTATAGGTAGAGAGTCTCATTCATAAAAGTCAGTGGACATGCTCCAGGTCATAATGGATCATACCAGAGCTTAGAGGAACCTATGGATTTTCCTGACTCCAGTCAATGCTGAGTATCATCTCAGCTACTTGGAACCAGCTCTTTGAGGCAAAGTGCACATAGTCAAACATGATGAACAAATTCCTGGTTGTTTTCTCCACACCCTGAACTGATTAATAATCGTGCATTAACCTGTGGGGAGAAAGCCAAGAGCAGGATCTATGGAATAGTTCAGGAGCCAGAGATTGACCTTGTAAACTTTTGCTCTACATGAGGTACCTGCTCTCAGTGTATTAGAATAGACCAGGGCATTGTTTCCAACTATCTCAGTCTGTCTTTGAGAGATAGCCTGCCTATTGTTTATTTTACTCCAAATGAATAAGTAAAAAATAATTCTATTTTACATGATACCTTTCTCTTCATTCTATGTGTTAGAGGACAGTCTTATTGAAGATACTTTCTGCCTCTTTCTCAGTTTTATTGACAAGCTGAACAATGTACTCAATTACCCAACCTTTAAAAATAACCATCATTTTAGAATTGGGAGGTTTTTAATTTTGTTGGTCTGAATTATTCTCATTCATTAGTATTTTGGCATATTGAAAAAATGCATATCTACCACATGATAGAAATTATTACAATGTAAAGACTTCTCAAGTGTTTCCTCTGGGTGTTACTTGGCTCCCCCCCCCCCCAGACATGGTTTCTCTGTGTAGCTTTGTGCCTTTCCTGGAACTTACTTGGTAGCCCAGGCTGGCCTCGAACTCACAGAGATCTGCCTGGCTCTGCCTCCCGAGGTTACTTGGTTTTTTAAAATGTTTTCCTTTATATAATTAATCTAATTTGATTTTAACCCCACAGCTTAAAAACTAAAGCAAATTTACTTATTACATTATTGATTGAGTAAGTGGGGTAAGCGAGCGGGTGTTGGGTGGCTGTATATTGATGGATATGTGTGCCATAGCACTTGTGTGGAGATCAGTGGACAACTTACAAGAGTTGATTCTCTGTTTCTTCCTTGTGGGTCTCAGGGATCAAATTCAAGTCAAAATGTTCAGCAACGCCTTTACACACTGAACCACCTCACCAGCCCTAAGGCGAATTTGAAGAAAGTTTAGCAAAGAATGAAAATTGTGTTATTTTCTACTCCGGGACCAGAAATGGGGGAGCTGCTAGTACATGGATTGGGTGTGTTTGAGTTATTCTGAATGCCAATCATGTACTTAAAAGAACACTGGTTTAAACCGAGCATTAGACATCACAGCAAGAGGAGTGGAGTTCCGGTGAGCTGATGAATTGTGTTAAGAGGCTCAGGATGTTGCTGTGGTCACATGGGAAAGAATGACTACACAAAAAGGCTTTACTATTACTTTCCACTCACCATAAGAATTATCGGGGGTGGGGGTGGGGTCCTGAACACAGCAGAGCCATCTGTACTGTGAGTCTATTTACAGTGTAGAGTGCTCTGTGCTCCCTAGCATGCAGCTTGATGACGTGCGTGTGAGTGTGAGTCTCCCTGCTGTATTCCGGTATCTGATGAATGCAGTGGTAAAGACCAGAAGGCACAGAGATGACCCAGCTGAAGGGGAAAGGCGAGCTGTACATGGGATCTTAATTAGACTGTCTCTCACTTGCAGTGTACTTAAATGAAGCTGGGTTCAACTTCGTGAGAAAATGCATTCAAGCTGTGGAAACAAGAGGTGAGTGTGCAGACGGTGCATGATTAATCCCACAGGTCTCACTCCTGCACTCTGAACCTTTCACTTAAAAAGGAAAGTGAGCATCAGGCCATGAACACAAAAATAATTTTGAGTATGATATAAGTTCAAACTATGTGAATATATAGCTAGGTATAATTTCAACTGATTATACTCTTTCTTTTCAAAGATTTATTTATTTATTTATATGTATATGTGAGTGTCTATATGTATGTATGTGTACTGTGTGCATGCGTGGTGCCTGAAGGGGCAAGAAGAGGACATCAAATTCCCTGAAACTGAAGTTACAGATGGGTAAGAGCCACTCTGTGGGTGCTGGGAACCAAACCTGGTTCTTGCAGGAACAACTAGTGCTCTTAACTGAGCCTTTTCTCCAACCCTATACTATTTCTTTATGGCTTTTTCAAATATCTTCCCCTGTTTGCTTCTTTCTGAAAGGCACAATACTATTTATCACTTCAAGTTCTTTCTTTTTTTATTTAAGAAAATTGTTTTATTCATTTTACATGCCAACCACAGATCCCCTCTCATCCCTCCTCCCGTTTCCTGCATCCTTCTCCCCCAACCCCCAACCCCTCCTCTGAAAGGGTAAGGTCTCCCATGGAGAGTCAGCAAAGTCTGATTCAAGTTCTTTCACACACTAGAGGGGAGATGTTAGGAAGACTGCATTCATCATCCATCAGCCTTGCACTCTCTTCCTTTGTGGTTTGAATAGCTGTTCTGTTCTTAGCATCCTTCAGCTTTCCCATGGGAATGAGTCATGACCTGTGGAGACTGCCTCCAGGTAGAGGCTGCATACTTTCTCTTTCTGAGACTCTTACTTAAAGCAGAAGTCCTGTTGTGCTTCAGAGTTCTTTGAACTTGTATTCAGAATTTTCCCATACTTGCGAGTTTTAAGGAGTGAAGCAGAAACCTTGGATTCTCAATCTGACTCCCTGCCTTTGAAATGAAGATGCAGGTGACATCGAACCACTGAATGCAAAGGACTCTGACTCTGAAGAAACAGAAATATTGTCTTCTATCTTTGATGCACTTTTATATTCAAAGAGTAGTAAGTAGGCAGGGTGACTTTAGGCCTTTGAAGATCTCAAAAGACTTTTAAACCGCTGTTTAGTGCCTGCTCTGAGAAATCTGTGGTGGGTGGGTGTTTCCAGGGTCAGATGGCTAAGATTCCTTGGCAAAACTGGGCAAGTAGCTGTCAGGTTCTGCATGGACACGTGCCTGGGATTTTTAGATCTGTGCTTGAGAAGTCCCTTCAGCCACATTCACTTGTTATTTCCTCCCTCAGGTATCACCATTTTAGGCCTGTACCGAATAGGAGGTGTGAACTCCAAGGTCCAGAAACTTATGAACACCACATTTTGTAAGTTTTAGATGAAAGAAGGGTGCCATTGATTTGGGATATTTGTACAGGTAACCCAACATACAGGTTTCCCTGAGATATAGACAATTTGTTGTTGTCTTTGTTAATTTTTATATCATATTGAAAGTTAACTTCTAAAAGTTGTTTTGGAATAGATGGGTACTGCCATCTGAACACAAGACCTTGGATGTAAGAGCCCACATTTTCCCACTCTGCTAAACCATTAGTCCCTTTGTTCAGTCTTCAGTGTTGAGCTGTAACAGATGAGGTGGCATGTTTGTGAGGTTGGACCCTTTCAAGTGCCTTTTGTTAGCTAGTGTTGCAGGAATATTGCATGAGTGTATAGATGCCCTCTAAAGTTCTAGACTTTCCTGGCTTAGAATCCCAGCTCCACCACTTAAAAGCCTTCTATGATCTTGGAGTTTGCTTAGCTTCTCTGTCTCTGCCTCCTCCATTTTAATCTCAGGGTTCTTCAGATACATTAATGCTGGCCCATGCCAAGCACTTAGAAGCATGCCCCTGTTCTTTCAGCCGTTAGAAAGAAATTGATTTGACAGCAATACTACCTTTCTTACCTTTGAGGGCAAGAAACAGAGTGAGCTTCCAACCAGATCACAAAGGCAGCCTTCCTAAAATGAACTTTAACAGAGTCATAAGATGCAAATGGCCCTCCCTTTGACCTACTTGAGTTGGTATGCATTCTCATCATGGCATAGGTAATATTTTGAATTATATTTGAAACATTTCAAATTTTATTCTTTCCAGCTCCCAAGTCCCCTCCTGATATGGACATTGATATTGAACTATGGGACAATAAGACTATAACTAGTGGGCTGAAAAACTACCTCAGGTGAGGAGCTTTTAGTACCGGGGATTCTGGCCATGACTGCTCTCCTCTTCTTGGGAAGTATCTACCTGTTGCATGGAATCCATGTGCATGGGGTTCACTCCTCAGGTCACAGCCTTTACCTAAAGGAAGCAACGCTGGTGACAGGTACACATGCTGGAACTCATACTTTCTTTTTCCAATATTAACTTTAAAAGCTGCAATATTTTATGAATCCTGAGTTAGTCTTTTTGTTTCCTTATATATGTGGGGCTTTGTGTATGTTTTTAAATATATTGAAATGTTTTTTTTAAATTATAACACCATGTTTTTTGTTTTGTTTGTTTTTGTTTTTGAGACAGCAGGGTCTCATGTATCCACAGACAGTCCTTCGACTCACTACTTGGCTGAGAATGGCCATGAACTTCTGGTCCACCTGTCTCTACCTTATGAGTGCTAGTACTACATGTGTGCACTATCATTACTGGGTTATGTGGTGCCAGGGACCCATTCAGGGTGTTGTCTGTGCTGGACAATCACTCTACTGTTGTGGGATATTTTGATCATACTCTGACACTTCTGAGACTGCCAGTAAAGTTTATTTTGAATCAGAGGGTAGAGTAAGCTAGTAGTAGGGTAGGCTTAGAAAGATTCTTGTCCCTTTTGGATTGGGGAAGGAGAGAGAGAGAGGAGGTCACTGGTCACTTCTCTACTGTTTCTCTGATCAATAGGGTTCTTAGCTGATATTTGACTCCTGAGTTTTCTTTTTTGATAAAGAATAATTAGATAAACACTTCCTCTGGTACCCAGTGTGGGCCGCCATTTGCAGCAAGCTTTCTGATTGGACTGTCTTTGAATTGCCAACCTATAAATAATCACAAAGAGACTTCTTATTAATTGTGAAAGCTTGGTCTTAGCTTAGGCTTGTTCTCAACTAGCTCTTATAACTTAAATTAATCTGCTTCTATTAATCTACATTCTACTATGAGGCTTTTTTTTTTTTTTTTTATAAACCTCTTCTCCATTTCTGTACATCTGACTTATTCCAAGTCTGATGGGAAAATCCTTGCCGCTTTTCTCAGAGTTCTCTCTCTTTTTTTTTCTCTCTCTCTCTGTCTCTGGAAACCCTGCCTATTCTCTCCTCCCTAGCTATTGGCCATTCAGCTCTTTATTAAACCAATCACAGCAAGACATCTTCATACAATGTAAACAAATATTCTGCAGTACTCTACCAACTGAGCTACATCCTCAATGTAGCATCCCTTTTCACACAGTTGTGGCAAGAGTGCTCAAGGGCAGTGGATCTGTCCAGATCCCCCTTCCAGGACCTAACAGACCAATTATTTTGTTAGTCATTGCTTCACCTTTAGTTGTCAAAAAACAATCACTGTTTTTAAAGAAGACCTAGAAATGTAGAGTGACAAGTTTCGATAGCTCTTGATGTTCTCTGCTTCTCTGTTGTAGGTGCCTTGCAGAGCCCCTGATGACTTACAGATTGCACAAGGATTTCATTATTGCTGTCAGTAAGTGTGCTTGCACCAAAATCATATGATTGATGGGGTTTTAGCGTCTGTTACTTACACATGCAATTTTAAATCTCCTCAACATTCTTTCACATGTTGCTTAAAAATTTTGCCAATATGATATTTAATAGCTTGCACTATCATTTGCAAGCCAATAAAAATTACATAGTAAACTAAATATTTTGTCCTTTAATAAGATAAACTCTGACTACTATCTCTATCCCCCTGAAACCCATTGTTATTGAGGTGACAGTCTGATGTGATTATAAAAAGCTGTGAGAATTTCTGATTTCTTATTTGAGTGACTAAACATATTTATATGACAGAAAACTTTAAAAATTTTATTTATGTGGATATGCCATCATGAATTTATGTGTACCATATGCATTCCTTTGAAGTCCAGAGGGCATTGAATCCTTTGGAACTGCAGTTACAGGCAGTTGTGTACTTTCTGATGTGGGTGCTGGTAACTAGAGCCAGGTCCTCTGCAAGAGCAGTAAGTGTGATTAATCAGTGAACCATCTTTCCAGCCCCATGACAGCAACTGTCATAAACATGTCACAAATGGTGTATGTCACCATTCACACTTGCATACTATATTCCTAAACCTGGAAAAACAGTCAGATTTATGAGCCAGTACAAATTCTTCTGTTACCTCCCTTACCCATGATGTTTCTTGTTATACTCACAGATTCACATCGTTTATTTATGTCATTGGCTGCCTTAATGCTAATTAGTGGATTTAATTGGAAAATTGGATGCTGGAGGCTGGAATACTGTAATAACATGACCTGAGAAGTTAATAATATATACTTTACAGCTATTGGAACCAGAGTGCCAGCTTGGTGTCTGATCCATCAACATAATGTGAATTATAGTGACCTACACATGTAACAACCAGTCGGCATTTCATTGTTGGAAGTATGTAGGGTGTGACCATAATTGAAGAGTATTAGTTATTCTTCACAGTCCAAGAAACAAACAAACAAACAAACAAACAAAACCAGCTGCCTTCATTTATTTCCAGACATTGAAATGCCCCAGAAGTGTTGTCTGCCAAAGAAAGTGTCAGGTAACATGCCTGACCTGGTTTTAAGTTCAGCCTTCATAGCTGACCACAGACTGACATCACACCTTTCTAAGTTTTCTCCGGAAATCCCTCTGTTCAACATGGTCTTCCTATGAGCCCATCTTTGCAAGGTGAATAGGGTGCAAGGAATATTAGCTCATTTTGTTGATGAGCCAGTCAGGACCTAGAGTGAGTAAATGACCTGTCCAAGACACTAGTGTACAGTAAGAGCCAGGACTATAAGCTAGGTGTTTGTTGTTGATATTCAACAAACCTTCATTTTGGACTCAATCTAGAGATTTGGCTTTGTTTCAAGTGTCATTTGAGCCACTGTCTAAAACTGTGATGGTATAAGCTTTGGTACGTGGTTTTCTTTACTTCCATCTTTGGAAATCATTATTGAGTATGGTCTCAGGCAAGGATTTACTCAGTGTTAAGTTGGGTTGTTGAATGGATATAGACTAATTAGTGTCAAGTTTCTCTTAACCAGTTTCAGTAAAAAGGGAAACATTACTGGAACCCTAGGATACAGTAGAGAATTCACTGGAAGAGAGAATTAGGCTGCATCAAGGAACTGAGAAGCTGTACAATGATATTTTTCTTTTCATATTTTTTTATTTGGTTATTGGGTTGGATGGCCGGGTTGGTAAATGGGGATTTGTTGTTTCTGAGACAGGGCTAATGCTGTAGCAACCTGATCTAGTAGCCCATTCTGGCCTTGAACTTGTAGCCATTTTCCTGCTCCTAGCTCTTGAAGGTTAGGATTACAGGTTCCACTCTTCATCGCTTGATGAGGAGTCTGTCTGTTCATTGTATTTATAGCCCATTTTTTCCCTATCCAATCACCCTGGCCCTTGTCCTAAATAATCTTATCTTCATATGTGTATGGCATCTCTGAACTATCCCGGAGCTAGGTTCCATCTCCACACATGTGTGTCTAGGTGATGTGGCAATGTAGCATAAAGAGGTAACAAAAGGCCTTGAAATACTGGGCTCTTATGCCCAAACTTGTTACTGACAATGGGGGATGTCATCTCCTTCTGAAGTATTACAGGCAGGTTGCACCTAAGCCTTAGTCTGGCAGGACTGGACTTGCTGAGTGATGTCTCCAATTTCAGATTTCTAAATGTCACTGTGAGTTCACTGTCTTCTGTTTGCATAATGCCAATGCTTCAGAAAGGTCACACTGAATTTTTCCTTTGACTGCGAACTGAGGAGAAGAATGCTGGCTCCCTCTGGTTACATAGGGTTAGGGCTCTAGCATGTTTCTCTGTAGGAATGTGAATTATACTGATTAACACACTGGGCAGTCTACACCAATATCTACAACTCACATTTTCCATGTATGAATGTACGTACATGTGTACCACATTCCTGACAGTCTTATCTCTGGTTGCAAAACTCAAGCAGGCAATGACTTAGACCAGAGCAATATAGTTCAGTGATGAGGAACAAGTTGCAAAACCATGCAGTTTGGTTTTTCTACTTCCTAACTTTAAAGCCATGGACAAGCTCAATCAACATTTCTTAGCCTAAAAGATGTGGTTAATAAGTTGTTATTATTATGAAGCAGCACTGTAAGGCGTGAATGGTAGGATTGCATATGATGTTCACATGACTAATGTTTACATTATAAGTTTGAATACAATTATATCTGTAACCATTTTTACATAACAGAGTCAGATGACCAAAACTACAGGGTGGAGGCCGTCCATGCACTGGTGCACAAATTGCCGGAGAAAAACAGAGAGATGCTGGACATCTTGATAAAACACTTGCTCAAGTAATTCTGTGACTCATCTTGTTCGTTTAATGACTTTCCAGTCTTAAGATAAGCTCATTCATGTCTTTTTAAAGTAGGCAATGGTGTTATGTGCTTGCTCTTGTAACCCTTGAGTGAGCATTAGAAAATGGTGTGCAGTTTGATTTTAAAGATATGTGTTTGTCTATGTGTCATATGTTTGCAATATGCAGATATTTGTATCCTCCATGACTGTTAAACTAGTGATAAAGACTTGGAAATGTCTGAAGGAGTGTATGGTGTTTTATAGTATTTCCGGGTCTTTTAAGTGTGTTACAGTGGTGAGTTTGAAGACTAGTACTAGATGCTACTAAGGTCAACAGGTTTCCTCAGATGACACTGACACTGCAGATTACTCCTTGGGTTTCACAATTTTCTCAAAGATTTTCTTCTGACTTTGGTGTTAATTCATACATGTATTTTAAATTTCATATAGATCAGTAGCTAAATAGGTCGGTAGGTAAGTGATTTGATGGTCAAATCAAATGATGATAGATAGATAGATAGATAGATACATACATACATACATACATACATACATGATAGATAGATAGATACGTACATATATAAATACATAGATGATTGATACATACATACATACATACATACATACATACATATATAGATGATAGATAGACAGACAGACAGATGGTAGATAAGTAGGTAGATAGATAGATAGGTAGATAGATGGTAGGTAGATAATAGATAGATAGGGAGATAGATAGATAGATAGATAGATAGACAGACAGACAGACAGATGATAGATGGTAGGTAGGTAAGTAGGTAGATAGATAGATGGTAGGTAGGTAGGTAGATAGATAGATAGATAGATAGACAGACAGACAGACAGGCAGACAGATGATAGATGGTAAGTAGGTAAGTAGGTAGATAGATAGATAGATAGACAGGCAGACAGATGATAGATGGTAAGTAGGTAGATAGATAGATAGATAGATAGATAGATAGGTAGATAGATAGATAGATAGGTAGGTAGATAGGTAGGTAGGTAGATAGATAGATAGATAGACAGACAGACAGACAGACAGATGATAGATGGTAGGTAGGTAAGTAGGTAGATAGATAGATAGATAGGTAGATAGATAGATAGGTAGATAGATAGATAGATAGATAGGTAGACAGTAGATGGTAGGTAGGTAGGTAAATAGATAGACAGACAGACAGACAGACAGATGATAGATGGTAGGTAGGTAAGTAGGTAGATAGATAGATAGATAGATAGATAGGTAGATAGATAGATAGGTAGGTAGGTAGGTAGGCAGATGATAGATGGTAGGTAGGTAGATAGATAGATAGATAGGTAGGTAGACAGATGATAGATGGTAGGTAGGTAGGTAAACAGACAGACAGACAGACAGACAGATAGATGATAGACCACTTTTATTTGTGTGGTAGGATGACTGACTTGCTGTAGTGATGCAGTTCAGTATATAGAGCTGGTGTCACTCAGTGGTAGAGTAGGAACCCCACATTTGCTTGTTTTAGCTTCCTGAGTGTCTGGGATAATGGGGTTGTACCACCAGGCCTGGTTTCTTCTGAGTTCAATCCCCAGAATTTCCAAGTGAAGCGGAATTGTGTATGAAGCTGATTAAGAACTGGCCCAGAGTAATTTCTTTGGCTCCAAATACAGTGTCAGCTCACTTATTCTGTAATTGTCTGTTCTACAAGAAGTACAATACAGAAATACCAAACACTTGAATGTTTTTCTATGAACATTGCATCTAATTCAGGAAAAATAAACAAACAAAAAAACCAAGATTTATTCCCTCACTAATTTAGTGCTTATACTTATTAGCTTCATTTGTCCAGTGGTAGCATCTCATGTTTCTTCTTTAAATATTAAAAATAGGTATTTTCATTATGGGGGATGGTGTGTGCATGCCACACTACACCTGTGGGGTCAGAGGACAACTTTTAGGAACCCATTCCCTCCATCCACCTTGGGGCCCAGGAATTAAACTCAGGTCAGATTTTCCAAGCAGAAACTTTTTGCCCTCTGAGCCATTTCCCCAGCCCCATTAAATCTTTACTTGACATTGATTGACACAGCACATCATGTCTCACGATGATTCAATATGTATGTCTACATCATATGTAATGATTACATGCAGGTAATTATTCCCATCCCCTTAAGGACCTGTTATTTCCCTCTGTTTGGAGCCCATGGAAGAAGAAGAAGGGGAGAGGATCAACAAGAGATGCCAAAGTATAGTAGGAGGCAGGAGATAAGTCTGGTTCTACCACACAGAAATGTGGCCAGTACTGGGTATTAAGTGATTGTTTATCTTATAAATAATTGTCTTCCCTTTTGATACAGAATAGGCAATGCTGACCAGGGAAACAGGCCTTTAGTTAGTGGCATATGTAGCTTACAAGTTGTTGTTTTTTGTTTGTTTGTTTGTTTTTGGGTTTTTTGGGTTTTTTTTCAAGACAGGGTTTCTCTGTAGCTTTGGAGCCTATCCTGGAACTCACTTTGTAGACCAGGCTGGCCTCGAACTCACAGAGATCCACCTGCCTCTGCCTCCCGAGTGCTGAGATTACAGGTGTGCACCACCACCGCCCAGCTCTTTTTTTTTAAACACACCAAGTTTGATAGAAAAGAACGTTTCCTAGCTATTGGAAATTTATATTAAGAGTTTATGTCCTTTATTTTCAGAGTATCATTACACAGCCAACAAAATCTCATGACCATCTCGAATCTTGGCGTTATATTTGGCCCAACCCTGATGAGAGCACAGGAGGAAACTGTGGCCGCCATGATGAACATCAAGTTTCAGAACATAGTGGTTGAAATCCTGATCGAACACTATGAAAAGGTGTTCATACACTGCCAACTTTAAATTAAGGACCCTTGTACTGTCTGTGAGCTTTACTTTGTGATCTAAGATTCCTGAAAAATGCCCGTCTTGTCAGTTTCGTAAATTACTTCTCTATGGGGACTTTGATTCTCACTGTCGCCTATTTATTCTGTGTTTCAAGTCTGATGAGTAGCCTGACTCTCCATCAACTGTGACTTTCTGAAGTTTCCTTCTTTAGTGGATTGTACTCAGCTTACTGCTTTGATTCAGAAGACACTGCAACATTATTTGCGTTTTAATGTGATTCAGCCTTTTCTCTTTATCCCTCTGCAATTAGACTCTTATTTGTATAGTAACTCCAATATTCCAAATGAAAGAAAAAATGAGGTCAGATATGGTAGTACACACCTATAATCTCAGCCTTTGAGAATCAGAATCATGAAATTGAATTTGAAGTTCACTTGGGCCTCAAGTGTCTCAAAATGAGGGTGAGGGATAGTTAGAACGTAGAGTCTTGAATCATGAGGTTCTTCTAAAAGAGGTTTTCCTTAAAAGCTTAAGCTCTTAGAGTAACTATGAAGAAGGGAAGTTGTGGAAGTCGAGTTAGCCCATTATGCTTGATCTGGTTCTTCTGGGAGAATGACCCCATATTTCTCCCCAAAGTCCTTTCCTAGTGACCACACAATGATGTCCCTAGTCACTGGATAAAGTTGCAAGCTCACAGTCCTATAATATGTAGCCACATCTGAAGACCACTCATTCCACTTCCTCCAGCTAACCCCACCTCCTCACAGCCCAGAGTCCTCAGCATCTCAGGACTGATGCATTGCAAAGAGCTACTCTCCTGAAAGCCACAAGCTTACCCTTGGGTTACAATTTCCTGAAATGAAAGCAGAAAGGGAACACGGCAATAAGAAGAAGCCAAAGCCACAAGCTTGCCCTTGGGTTACAATTTCCTGAAATGAAATCAGAGAGGGAACACGGCAATAAGAAGAAGCCGAGTTTCTTGGTGTAGACACTTGCTCATGGTTGACAGGTTTCTTAAGTTCTCAGACTTCACCTTCACCATAAGCTGTGGGGAACAGCAAAGATGAAAACCCAGAGAAGCGGTTTTATTCAGTAGATGCAAAAGAAAGCAGTGATTACCACAGGGTAGCTGTTGCATCAAGCATCTCCTGCACTCCTGCACTTCTTTTCATAGCTGCTGCAGGTTCTACCATGTGGACGCACAGGATGGCTTCACTCTTTAGTGACCTCAATCAATTTTTTTCTTCTCTGTAGATTTTTCATACTGCTCCAGACCCAAACATTCCTCTTCCTCAGCCTCAGTCTCGGTCTGGATCCCGGAGGACTCGTGCCATCTGTCTGTCCACAGGCTCTCGGAAGCCCAGAGGGAGGTACACACCTTGCCTGGCAGAGCCTGATAGTAAGTGTGCCCCATTGTGGGGTGAGCCTGTCATTTGGTTTATCCTGCCCTCGCTTCTTTGGTAATTAGGAATAGGCAGATGTTCATGGGTGCTTTTTCCCCACACGCCTCTTCTAGCACTGATGCAATCCCCGACAGCTTCATGGCATGGCTCCTTAGACAAGCAAATTCATTTTTGCCACAGAGGGAAAAAGAGTGGTTTGTTCTTCTCTTTTTCTGGTGTGGTGATTAAGAACGCTGGGTGCTACTTGGAGCAGGTTTTGTCCTGTTGTTAGAGTGGCAGATAAGGGAGCTGGAGGATGCCACACTGAAAAGATATTTTCTGGCTCTCTCTCACATTATGTTCTTAAAGAATCAGCTCTTGGATGTCAGAGTGCCCCCAAAGAGAGGAAAGGAATGAAAAGAAAACCAGCAGCACACGTGAAATCATGACCTTCTTATCTGAGCCAAGCTCAAGCCAGGGTTGACCACAGCTTGAGCCCACGACAAACATGAAGCTGTGGCATTCTCACCTATGTGTTTTCCACCAGGCCCCAGTGCTTTCCCACCGTCCAGATTTAATAGAAAATGGTCAACAAAGAAAATGGTCTAGCAAATTTTGACTTAGGTATATTTTCAAGATTCAATGCGATTTCTCTGACTTTTGATGCTTTTGCTTTTAGAAACATTAAAAACTAAACCCAGTTAGGCAATCATGTTTTTCTTGTTTGATTTTTTTTTTCTTCCCTGCTAGGGTTTAAACCCAGGGTCTTGGGCTAGACACTCACTCCCCCTTGAGTTACACCCTAGTCCAACAGCCAGTTTCTTGTGTTACTATGTTCATAGTATGAAAAATGAAGAAAAAAAAAACTTCTTTCGAAAGCTGTCAGCAACTCATAATTTGCTGCTGAAATTCAAGTGCCTTTGAATAGACCTGGAGCCTGTGACTCAGAGCCAACTGTGATCAGAAAAATAAAAGAAGGCAAAAATATATCTAATAGAAATATGTCTCTTCTACTGATTTACACACACACACACACACACACACACACACACATTATCATCATCATCATCATCATCATCATCATGAAGGAAGCCTATTTCTCTTACTTCTGAGTCTTGTGTCACAGACTATTTTTGTCCAACTTCAAGTCAGTCCACAAATGTTCCATAAGAGTGGTTAGTTCACAGGGCTGTGTAAAAATCATTGTAGAGGATGTGGAAAATCACCACCATCAAGGTGAACTTTTAAGCCTTCCTCTAGTACTGAAGATAGTCCACCCTGCCGGGTCAAGGCCCACCATGCTGGTGGGGTCCGTGACTGTGAAAGGCATGTGGCTGAGGGCAGGAGGGCTCTGGGCATGCTGTTTTGTGTTACTGACCCACAGACACTGTTGCTCTTGTCTGTCTCCTCTCAGGTGATTCCTACAGCAGCAGCCCAGACAGCACACCCATGGGCAGTATAGAGTCTCTCTCCTCCCATTCTTCTGAACAAAACAGCACCATGAAGTCGACGTCCTGCCAGCTCAGGGAGAAGTCGGGTGGTATTCCCTGGATCGCGTCCCCATCATCTTCCAATGGACAGAAAAGTCTGGGTCTCTGGACAACTAGTCCAGAGTCAAGTTCTCGAGAAGATGCAACCAAAACAGATGTGGAGTCAGATTGCCAGAGTGTGGCCTCCGTCACCAGCCCAGGGGATGTCTCTCCCCCCATAGACCTTGTCAAGAAAGGACCCTATGGGCTCTCAGGACTGAAGAGAGCCTCTGCTTCCTCTCTCAGATCCATCTCTGCAGCTGAAGGTGAGCAGGCCTGGAGCCCTGGAGATAGCACTGCCCCAGTGTTCCTGGCTGGACATTCAGGGTGACTGGTCAGGGACAAGGTTAATGGAGTAGAACAGTGAAGCTTGTCTACTTGGTGCTTGAGCTTGCATTTTAAAACTTCAGGGTGCTGTGACATTTTCCCCTGAATCTTTCCATCTTTTGGGGGTGATACCTTGTAATTGCTGTAGATTTTGATCTCCCTAAGTGATGGACTACTGTACCCAAAAAACATTCTGTACCTTTCCATTTCTTGGAGGAAAATGCTGCCTTTTGTTATGCACTGTACTGTGTTTTTGTTATTATTTTGACTAATAGCACCTTGCATGTTTTCTTGGGCTTTCTTTTTAGGAAACAAGAGCTACAGTGGATCCATTCAAAGCTTAACTTCTGTAGGTTCCAAAGAATCACCCAAAGCCACACTAAACCCAGAGCTGCCTCCGAAAATGTGCAGGAGGCTAAGGCTAGACACTGCCTCCAGCAATGGCTACCAGCGACCGGGCTCAGTGTGAGTTAGAATGAGTTTGTATTCACTGTGTCTCCTAATGGTGCAGAGGGGTTGAGTCTGTCCTAAAAGAGTTTGGGGATCCTGTAGTTAAATGGTTGGTCTATAGAGCTGGTCCCTTTAGCTTATAGGACTTTGTCCACTTCAGTAAAGAATGTGAGAGTTGCTGTAGGCTCCAGCTGTCATCAACCTCATGAGTTCTCAAGGGTCATTGCTTTAAAAGCTATCCCACAATCAGAGCTGTGGCTTAATGTAACATGTGAAAATAGATAGAGAATACAGTGGCTATGGCCTTTGGAGCTAGGAACCTTCCATTAAAGCTACACATCTGGCTTTGAGCTCCTGCACAAAGGTTGCTCCCCGCATATGAGGGTTTTCTCCTCTCCATCTTGTGCTTCTCTGTCTGAGATCTCACTGATGGCAGGCAACAAGGTTAGAGACAACCGGGATCACAAAAGGCAACAGGAAGAGAGTACTTCTCATCAAAACAGGGACCAGAGGTCAAAAGCCTGTAGAACATAGCTATATAAATAGGAGCAGGAAAGGGTGCAGAGGGGTGAAGGGGAGTCTGAAGAAAGAAGGGATGAAGATCCAGACAGGAAGTGCCTCCTCTACTGTCACGTTCCTGGCAGTTGCCAGCGTTCCCCAGTGTCTGTGAGCTCTCACTAGACATCTTCACCTGCATGGTCTCTTCTAAAGGTCTGCAGTCTCATTTCAAGTTGGGCAGTATGAGCAAACACCTCTTTCGAGACCAGAACAGATGTCTGGAAAGTTTGAGTCCTGGGTTCCCTAACCTCCAGATTCCCTGTGCCACACCCATCTGTCACTTAAGGGTATTCCTGCCATTTCATTACTTGTTGAGCGTTTAGTAAGGTATTCTACTTACTAAGTCCACTTCCACAGGAAGTGGATCACAGATTCTCCCGCCCATTACTCCCTCTCTACATCTTTAGTTGCAGTGTCTTGTCTTGCATGTCTGCCTGCTTCGTGTTCAGCTGAAGCTATTACAAGAAAGCTTAGATGGACACTCTTAGGAGATGAGAGCTATCCTCACGTCCTTTAGGAGACAGAAGATTTTCTGTCTTCTGCTTGCTGGATTTTTTTTTTTTTTTTTTGGTAGGGAGGCCCTCAGGACTGTCTGTTGGGACTCTGTGAAGAGTTCTAACTAAAGATTGGGACCAGTGAGATGGCGCAGTGGATAAAGGTGATTGCCACCAAGCCTGAGGACTGAGTTCCATCCCAGGACCCACATGGAGGGAGGAGAGAGCCAGCTCACAAAAGTTGTCCTGTGACTTCCCAGTGCACACAAAAAAATAATTAATAAATAATTTAATTACTTAATTATAATCACTTAAAAACATTTTATTTTGAAACCAAGTTAGAGGCTCATTCATATAATTTAATCTTTTTTGGTGAAATTAAGAAATAATATGATTATTAAGGACACTTTCACGGCAGCTGCTCCCATTCTGTAGCTAGTGGCTTCACATTCTCTCCACCATTCAACACACACACACACACACACACACTCTGTGACTGAAGCAAGATACAAACCAGGAAGTTCATTTAGGAAACATATTTTCATAGTTTTTTTTTTTTTTTTCATTTTTGCTTTATAGCAAAGGTGTCCGTCTATCTTAGGCAACCAGGAAATAATCTTAGCTTCCTGTGCTATTAGAACAAACAACAGCTCCTCCTCCATCATGTTGATGGATTCTTTGATCCTCCCCTGGTGCTCCACAGGAGCCAATAACATGCTTCCTGCTCGGAGCCAAGTGGGGAGAGAATGTTCTCTCTGCTGTGACCTCTGTTTTCTGAGGTAAAAAGGACAGTAAGAGTCCCAGGAAGCAAACTATAGGTTTATTACAGTCACAGGCTCTGTGAGCTGCAGGCTGCAGCTAAAACTCTTTCACATTAAAGCAAAAAGCAGTTCCACTCTGGCTCCAGTTCGGGTGGCAGTTTATAACTGTTTTGTCTTATTTGCATGATAATCCTGGATATCCCATTGAACAGAATGACTTTTCTGATTGACTTCATTTAAAAATATTAAAGAACTCTGATTCTTAAAATACTGTTTTTAAATTTTACTCAGTGCATTTAAAACTGTTTTTCAGAGTGGCAGCAAAAGCTCAACTATTTGAAAATGCTGGGTCACTCAAGCCAGTTTCTTTGGGACGGTAAGTTCTCCAACGATTTAACACAATGAATAAATAGAATAGCAGGGATATCATTTCACTGTGTTGATGTAATGTAATTTGTGGCAGCCTCTACCTCAGCTTTTCAGAAAATGAAATAAGCCAGTGTCCAGTGACCTTAGCCAGGAAGAACACATCTGCAAATAGAAACATATCAGATTGCTACCATGATGCCTTTATTCTAAAATGTTTGGAAAAGAATTGTAGTTGGAGCTGTAACTCAGTTGGTGGAGTGCTTGCCTGGTATACAGAAGGCCTTGGTTTGATTCCCAACCCCACATAAGCTGGATGTGGTAGTGTACACATATAATCCTAGCATGATGGAGGTGATGTCATGAGGATCAGAAGATGAGGATCATCCTTGGCTACATGGCAAGTTTGAGGCCAGCCTCAGATACATGAGACGCTGCCCCTCCCCCTCCAAAAAAATGAGGATTGTAAATAAATTTCCTAAGAGTGGAAGTTACTATAATTAGTTGTCTCTTTGTATGCTTCTGATAATAGTCATTTTGGGGGTAATTCTCAATAAAACATTCTTGACTTTTAAAAGTTATTGCTTCTCTGGAAGAATCTTCCAGAAAATATTGCACAATACAGTGCAAGATTGCAGAGCTAACTAGCCCAGGAGCCTCTGTTCCGTGTGGACAGGACTTGGTTCTGTTTCCAGCCTCACAGGTCTCTGCTCCTTGTTGCTTCCTTCTCAAGCTCCTGTCTCCTCCTCCAGTTCCCATTCCTTTAATCTGCAGTGGACTTTGGGTTTTAATCTGAATAACGGAATTGCATGAAAATGACTTGTTTCCCAAGGTTTCTTTTTAGAGGTATTCACTACAAGCATGTAAGTGAGATCGCTTGCAGAGCAAACCTGTCTCACTCCTCATCCTTTCAGCTATATTGAAGCATGTTTGAGCTTCCACAATTGGATAACTAAGTCTGTGAAGCAAAGGAATCATGGGTAGTTTATTGCTGTGTATTTCTTCTGAAAGTTTCTCAACTGAAGGTTTTTACTGTCATTGTTTTGGTATCTTGTTGTTGTGTCTCTTGTTTTCTGTCAATTTTACAAAAGTTTGTGAGCTTTCCCAGCAAGTCTGTCTCAAGCACTTCCAACCCTGGGATATCATCAGAGGTTCAAGGTTCAGGCTCTTGCAAATCATCCCAGGGAGCTTTAATGAGATAAACCAGGCCTACCCACCTGTCCTAGGTAGGCTAATTAAAGAGACAGGAAATGGTGAAAAGGAGAGAGAGGAGATTTATTTAATGTGGCCACATTTGGGGAAAAGAACAAATAAAGAGGTTTGGTGACATCCCCCAACAAGTCCATCTTTGGAGTCCTGACAAAAGTTTTTGTTTAAAGAGATATGTATAATGAAGCAGTTGCAAAGAGTGCTCTGGTCCATCATCACTGTCTTTTCTACATGATGGTCGGATAAGTTATCGTAACTGTGGAGACTCCATTCCAGGAAGAGAAGGTCCCCCTTTGAGAAAGGCTTCTGCTTTTCCATCTCCCAATATAAGACTCCCGGAGGAATTCCAGTTCCTTGGGGACCATTGTTTCAATAGTCTGATAACCAAAGGGAGGGATACAGTGTTCCTTTTAGAATCCCTTCTGCCAGATGATTGTAGGCATGTACTAGTTACTAGGGGTAACAGTGACCTTCAAACCCTTAAATTTTGTTCAAAGTCTCAAATATAGTTTGCATGGTTGTTTCTGTTTGTCTGTTCTGACTTCCGATGAGGAAATCATGTAATTGCTGCACTGCTTACTCCCGGAGCACTTGTACACACCAGTCCGGATCTCTGCACCTGCCTTCTTCCCAAGAAGGCACAGGGCTTCTGAGCTCATGTGCCAAAACAAACTTCATTTCTTTGAGATGGCTGTTGCTTTCGGGCATTACTGTAAGGCTTTGCATACCTGTCTATCCAGCAGTGGTTTCAACCTGTGGGTCATAACTCCTTTGGAGGCTCAAATAACCCTTTCACCTAAAGATGATCACCTAAGACCATCCCGCATATTAGAAATTTACATTATGATTCATAACAGTAGCAAAATTACGGTTTTAAATTAGCAAGGAAATAATTTTATGGTTGGGGGTCACCACAACATGAGGATTGGATTAAAGGGTCGCAGCATTATGGAACGTGGAGAACCACTGTATGGTCAAATTACTCCACTAGATGGAGCCCTCTATTATGAAGTGCTAAGTAGTCATTTGTTAGTAAAACTCAACAAGCCTCCCTCTCTAGCCATAAAAGATTGGTTCTAAGACCTTCTTTCCACTGTAAAAAATTTATAGCTGTTCACCCTCTCATATGCCATGCACAGCATTTACATAGTAGCTATTTATATCTGCCTTGAAGTAGTCATCACTAGAACTTTTAAAATACTTAGTGTATAATGCTATGTAAACAGATATTATGTCCACGTTGCTTTGGGAGTGCTGACAAAAAAAGATCTGTACGTGTTCAGAACAGAGGCATTTTGTCCCTGAACACTTCAGTGTGATTGTTGAATTTGTGTTTGAGGAGAAGCCTATAGATATGGAAGCTGGCTAGAACTATAGAACTGTTAATTACAAAGATAACCCCAGGAGAGTTAGCAACACAGAATGTTAGTGAATTGAGGGGGCTATCCTATGGTGAAGACACACTTAGATGTTTAACAAACAGCCTGTGCATTTTAATAGCTTTGTACATTCTAAAGCAGAAATCAACTTCTCATAGGCTTTATCAGAGATTTCCAAGTTCCCTTTGTCAATCAATTCAAGCACCCATGGATAACATCCTTAATTTTCACTGAAAGCTATACACTGTGGACTATACATCATCCTCAGGGTCAGATGGGCCCTCATTCAAACTTTTGGGCCACCATTTGTAATGCCCCACAGTTATGCATTTCAGAAGTCCATGTTCCCTATCTAAAATGAAGGTCATAATTCTGCACTTAACACACTGGCTGTGAATATAAACAATAATTTTTTGAAATATCTGGCAGGTGCTCTCTACCTCAATAATAACTATTATTGTTGTGATTATAATTTAATTATAAATTATAATATTATGAGATATTCAAGCTTCTAATGAATATGTTTTTAATGTGAAACACACATCAAGTTCCTCTGATGCCCTTTTGTACTGTTGGATGGAACTGAATTACACATGAGGATCTTTTCCTGGCCTCCCACATACCTGTTTGGTGTTCCTTCTAAGGTGTTCACAGAGACTCCTGTTATAGATATTGAGGGATGGTAGAGTGAGTAGAGGCAGGTGATGTCTAACCATCATTTTAGTGGATAGCCTTGAGTCAAACAAAAGCCTCACCTCAAAGAACCACATGGGTTCTGGCTGCCACTGAGCAGATGGCGGTAATCAATAAAGTATGCACACAGATCATTCAAGTGGCTTTTCAGAGACTGAAGAAGGGACAGGATAATCGGCCATTCTGAGTGCAAGACTCAGCAAGGCAGAAACTTGCCAGCAGGACTTTTCAGGGCTGTGGTCAGGATGGACGCATGCTTGGAGAGGGCAAGTAAGAGGTGGACAGAGAAGGATGCCAAGTGTCTGAGAATAAGCATTGGGAAAATGGTAGTTTAGTTTCTCAATTCTGCTTGTATTTATAAAAGGAGACAGGAAAGTTGTAGACTTAGAGTTCAAGGAGCCTGGGGTACAGGACATAGAATTCTCTGTAGTAGAGAAACTTACAGATATCAGTGGCTCTGCATAGGTGAAGGGGAAGATTGCCTGGCAGCAGAACATACAAAGTGAGAAAAAGAAAGAACAACAGTGGCCTTGAAGAAATGGTTTCACTTATGAACCAGGCAAAGAACATTGAGGAGTGGTCAGGAGAAAGCCTGGCCTGCAGTCATTGAAGCTGTGAGGAATGGCAAGGTGGCTAGGACACCATGAGGTTTCTGATGGGTGTGGGATTGCCCTCTGCTTGCTCTGTAGATAATAGGATGGCAGGTAACCAGAACAGGAAGCTGGAGGTTGTAGGGTGTCAGGGAAGCCATCAAATCAATAAAAACGGAAATGACATTGTCTTGGATTCTTCTCCTAGAAGAGATGGTAGATGGAGTCAGAAAGTTGCAAATCTTTAGAACACAAGAGGGGACTGTTGACTTCCTTCCTGGTCAGTAGATGATGGAGCTTTAGTGTTGACTGCACTGTTTCTAGACCAGACCTCACAAAAAGGCCCCAATTCTGGCTGCTCTTAGGACACCAGAGCCTCCAGCTGCATGGAGCATGTGGTGCTGGGTGTAGGTCTGCTGTTGTTGTTTTTAAGGGGTGACATAAATACCTTTCTGGGTTGCAAGACCTCCATCTGTGTCCTTTACCACACAGACAATAAGGTGACAGTTGATGGCTGTTCATGGGTAACCTCAGCTGCTATTCCAACATCACATCTACTCAATATATTTACTGTGTCTTTTGGATCTGAATTAACCTGAAAATTAAAGTGTGATTGTGTGTGTGGGGGGGGGGGAGCAGCTTTCTAACAAATTACAGCATATTTAAAGTGAGTCTATGCTAATCAGTACAAGTTGTACTGTCTCTTTGGGGTGTGTTAGAAACACAAGAAGGGCGTCTAATGGGTCAGTGAAGCACAAGGTCTGGTCTGGTTACAATAGGACCACACACAGTTTGTAAAGAATGCACTCATGTAGATCTGTTTGCGTACATCTTTATATTATGTTCTAATTAACATTAACTAAGAGTAGTTTTAAATGTATTTGAAGTGAACGTTGTTTTTATAAACTGTCTTGATCTTTCAGCCAAGCCAAAGCCATGTACTCCTGCAAAGCAGAACATAGCCATGAGCTGTCCTTCCCCCAGGGGGCGATCTTTTCCAATGGTGAGTACACCTGTCATTTGCTGAAGTGACCTGGGAGCACCTAGTTAGGACAGCGTCAGATTCTAAACCCCGATTCTTAGGTCTTCCTGAATGAACACAACACACCTTTCTAGATCTCAGCCTTCCTTGTGGAAGCATTTACTCACTTGCACCCAAAGAGAAAGAAACAAGGCAGACATGGTAGTGCACTCCTGATGTTGGGACAGAGGGATTGCCAGCTAGAAGACAGCCAGAGCTACATAATGAGTCTTATAAAGCTAGTCTGGCAAGTACACCTTGGTTACAAAAATAATAGAGGAAGGGGTGGCGTTTTAGACAAATATAGTTTATCTAATTGATTGTGTGAGCACAAAGAACCTTCCAACTTTAGAGGGGCTGTATCTCAATAATCCAAGTAAATAGATTCTTAGGTGATCATTAGTTTACAGGAATTATAATGTAACCTGAGTAACATTTATTTGTTTCTTTCCTTGACCAGTACACCCATCAGTGGAGCCAGGGTGGCTGAAGGCGACCTATGAAGGCAGAACAGGACTAGTCCCTGAGAACTATGTTGTCTTCCTCTGATAGTATTAGTGGATGGCAGTATCTTCATGGTATCCATGGTAACACATGATAAGTGCTATGTTTTTATCTGACACAGATATGGGGACCAGCCACTAATGAAAACTATCTGTTTGTCTCAAGTTCTTCACCAGCAGACTATGTAGCTCCCACTGATGGAAAGAGAACCACAAATATTTACATCATAGCCATTCCTTTTGGCTGTTTTCTTACTTTTAAAACAATCTTGCTTTTTTATTTTTTGACAAGAAGTGATTTTGACAGTGTCTGTTCTCTAGAGCTGCAGAATCCCAGATACTGAGCTCAGTTCTGCACACCGCAGATTTGGAAGTCAGAAATCTGCGGTACCCATGCTGATGTCTGTTGTTCTGCATTGCCTGGTAGTTTCTGGAGAACCTGGAAATCATTTAAAAGTGTAATTTAAATTGTTCACTTATTATTTTTGTTTCTTAAAATATACTGTTTTTATGTGTGGTTGTTTTGCTGGTCCTAAACATTTCAAGAAAATCAGTTGTTGTTTTATCATAACTTTATTTTTGTTTGTTTTCTAAGATGTTAGTATTTGAAAGCAATAATGTATATGAAGTCTATAAAGAAAGCTGAGTTAAGTCAAACACTGATTCCACCATAAGCAATCCACCCAGAATGCTAGATGGCTTCTGTGGGTTCTGAGCAAAAATCTACCAAGTATGTCTGTAAAGCCTGGGATTAAATAGTTTTGTAGCAGGCTAGATTTGACTTGTGAACCACAGGTGAACAACTCCTCCTTTAGAAGTCATGGAAACCTGTCTTGGGACTTTTACAAAATTTCCCATTAAAACACACAGGCTATTAAATCCCATGTGCACATCTTCTGCTCCCTAAGCAGGATTGTGACAGTGCAGGGAGAACCATGGGCCAACTGTGAAGGTACAGTGTGGCGTACAACTTGTAATGCTGCAGTGTGGTGTACAACTGTCACCTGCAATGCTAAGTGTGGCATACCGCCGTCACCTGCAATGCTGCAGTCTTCATGTATTTTAATGATGGGGAAGTTTTGGCCTCTGAGATGGTCTTATACAAATGATAAGGACGTTGTTTGGAAATTTGAATTGGGAAGCTGTGCCTTCTAAACCTTGTTTAGTTGAAACAGAAAACAAACACCGAAGTACTAGATTCTTAGGCCACAGAGTTCAAATTTTTTAAGATTTATTTATTTATATGAATATCTTGTTCACATGTATGTATGTAGTATATATTTCTTTTACCCATGATGATCAGAAAAGGGAGTCAGAGAGCTTTGAACTGGAGTTACAAATGGTTCTGAGTTACTACGTGGGTGCTGGGACTTGAATGCTGGTCCTCTAGAAGAGCAGCCATGCTCTTAACCACTGAGCCATCTCTCCAGCCTCAAGCCACACAGTTTGAAAGCATGATAATGAAAGCATCTTTAGCAGGAATGAAATGTACAAAAGTTTTCTTTCTCTGAATTCCAATGAATTACAGAACTCATAGAACAAAGAGTTATTTACTCTCCAGTTATAGGTCATCAGCAGAAGGTTACATATCAGCCATTTCTTCTATCATCATCTATTTCAACAATTCCAACATATAATTCCTATGAGTGTCTACAATGGCAAAAATCCTTTATACTCCATAGTCTAAAAAGTTGTCTTCCCAGACCCACTGCATTTGGCCTTGGTATCTAACAGATTCCTTCAGAATGTTCTCTAGTTCCTAGACACTCTGGTGGTTAAAGGTGTGTGAAGCTATGTTTACATGTCATAGCCTATAATCTCAGTTCATTCTACATTGCATCAGTATTTCTAGAGATAATAGGCTGAACATATACACAACACTGTGCCTTGGGGCATTTATGCTGTTAAATGAAGTAAAATAATGAATTAGAATTAACCAGTAACAGTAGACAGACAGATCCATCCAGAAATAGCATCAATGAACTAAAGACAATGAATGGAAAACAGCTCATAAAGATTATGGTGTGATAGGAAACTATGATGGAGGTTTGGCTCTTCCTCTTTCCTCCCAGGGTTGGTCCCTGTGCACTGCGGTGAGGTATTGTGAACACCTTGGTAGGTGGGTGCCTGGTGGCTTAGTACACCAATGTCCTTGCTGTCACTGACGACCTTTCTCTGGGACATAAGGTAGCCTCCATAATGTCCTAGGGGCCTAGTCTACAGGGCCCTTGGATGAAGCCCATGTCATCACCCCCCTTGCATCATGCTGGATCAGGATCCATGAAGGGAAGCTGATTTGCTTTGAAAAACCAACTTGACAGCAAAGATCCAGTGTCTTCCTCTGCTGCTGCTATGCAAAGAAATCTCAACTTTCATTTTACTTTAATAGACCAGAACATTCCTGCCTCCCAGTTGCCTGTAAGCTAAACACATGATGCTCACTGAGGGCTTACAGCCTTTTCTATGTAGGATGTGGGTGTGAAATCCAGCTCTCTTTTCTGATGGTGAGATTTACTATGTCATTATTTGTTGAGGTTCCTTCCGTGATACAAGACACAAACATGCTGGTTCATGTTGCACTTGTGCTTGAAGTTTTAATCTTTTAGATTTTTTTCTTTCTGTTAATTACCTATATAAGGAAATCATGACAATATATTGGAGAGAGGTTAGAGCTGCTTTCCCCATGAAGTAAGTATCCTACAAATGAAGCATTCAGGAGCACTGCAAAGATCAAGACATATGCTCTGAAGCCATAGAAGGCTGCTGTGTGGGAGAGCATTGCTAGTCAAGGAAGAGTCATGCCCAACTGGGACACCACTGAAGCAGTGAAGAAAGAGCATTACCTGTTCAGAGACAGTGGGACATATTAGAACAGTTGTATCCTCACTCTGAACCCTACACAAAACAACACGCACCCAGATAACTGCTTACAGTGTGAGGGTGGCGTTGAGGGTCTGATGTAAGCACCGTGGGTGTTTTGTGCATTTGAAACACTGATGTATTTAACAGGTGACTCTTGGACTATGCCATCATTCCACTAAGTTTAGTTCACACACATTAGTCATTCAACTGAATGATTTCCTAATGTATTGTGTGTCAGTATCTGAAAAGTAAAATAATCTTTATATTTCTGCAGTGTCCATGCAGTGTGAAGAAGCGTAATCTTTGTGCATGTTGGTTTGGTTTGATTTGCTGTGGGCATGAATGAAATATTCACCAGTAGCCCCTTTGCAGGCTGACTCCTCCAGGGAGAGTGGTTTAAAGAAATGACATATAAATATACTTTATATTTTTCATAATCTCCAACTATCCAGGCCCCAAATAGTGAAGATAAAAATACGTGAAACCTCCTCCATTTTCTCTTCAGTAGTTAACGTACATATTATGACTGCCTACTGAACACCTGCTATGCTGGGAACAAATGAAATCTCCCTGTGCTTCTGTGACTGTTCCTTGATGTTGACCTTGTTCCCAACCACAGGCCTCACATATTTGTGTTGCACAGAGGCTAAATTAGAAAAGCCATCAGACATCAACTCAGAGAACTTTAATCTGTAGTGCAGTCTAAGCACACTTTATAATTCTTGGGACCCAAGTCTTTTAGATTTTGGATTATTACATATAAATGAGACACCTTGTATTCTTGGAGATATTCTGAAATATGTGGTGATTATGGGGATGGAAACCAGGTCAAATCAGGAGATTTATTTCTGTTTCATATGTTTTCTATACATAGTCTAAAAGTCATTTCAAGCAATATTTTTAATACATGTACTGAAATTTCCAGTTGTATCATCATGCAAGTGTTCAAATACAGTAGGTTTTGGGTTTTTTGATCAGAATTTCTTGCCTTTGTACCAAGCTTGTACTTAGGGATCCTTAGCAGCTAGAGCTCCATATGATTCACTATCCAGTGTGTTGGCTAACACTAGGAGCACTCAACCTTAGGAACAGAATCTGTCCTTTAATTCACAACACATTAGTCACTTGCTGCTTTTACCATGACCTCACATCACCGTGTAAGACGTGGAAATCATCTCTCAGTAAAAACAACAGGCTTGACTACTGTTCAAAAATTACATTCCTGGTGACCATAGATGTTCCCTTAAGGGCTGAAATTTCACTTCCTTTGTTTTACTTTTGCTTTTCAAAATCAAAACTCTTTTTAAAAATGAAATTAGCCTCTCTGAGCAGTCTGACTCCAGCTGGCTACTCTTTGATGCAGAGTTTAATAATTGGTACTTATAAACTTCATCCATTGTTATCACTACCTTCCCACTTCAAGTGGCAATACTTTTAGGAGAAGAGATTTATGAATGACACAGATCAAGTCATTTAGTGATACTTTAAAAATGAATGGTAAGACAGCCACACCCATCTTTTTATGAAACCACAAGTAGGAATGTTGACAGTACTCACTGGAAGATGCTTGGCAAGGAACTAACCTATATTTATTCCATCAGTGTTTGTAAACTTCCCTATAGACTAGGGGCCCAGCAGAGTATGACTTCATTCCTCATGACATGACATGACTCACGACAGATAGGCCACAGTTTAGGGTGGGTATTTCTTGGGGTTATAGAGAGAGGTAGAATCGTAGTGCTTAATGGACTGACAGTCAAGGAAGCATTTTCCATGATTTGTGATGTTCATGTGGAGGTCTACTTAAGAAAGTGAAGTGTGGGAGAGAGTTGGAGCTGAAGGGCCCTGGACAACCTCAGTTAGATGGTGCTGTTCTTGCCATCACACCATTGGCCATCTCTCACCAGTACTTCCCATAGTTTGCTCTTCCATGGTTGACATGGAAGCCATGCCTGAATCCACTTACCTCTGATGAACACTGTGCACTGCTCTCTATGCCATAGCATAATGGAGTTTCTGTGTGCCCCAGTATGTCCTCTTCCACCTACTTTTTAAGGAAAATGACTTGTACTCTGATGGGTCTGAGCACTGCCTGTTTATACCCTATGCTTAAACTTCACAGTTCCAGCACATACTGCAAGATGGAGTTTCCAGAGTCCTTGAACTCTGAGATGAAACCTTTATGAATAGTTTGACAGGGAAGACACCAGAGTCTTTCATTCATAATCTATTTATGTACTGTTCAAGTCTATTTAAAAGTCAAATATTTAGGTACCAAACCAGTAGTTTCTTTGCAGCCATTAACATGAAGAACTTAGTAATAAATGTTGTGAAAACTAGTCAATAAATTATCATGCTGAATTTTTTGCTTATTTTGTGGTGTTTCTGTATTTATCTGCACTCAGTATTTCTAGACATGCATACATATGTGGACATGTAAATACCCTCATGTTACTCCTAATCCAGCTTGCCACAATAGCTTTGCTGCATGTTTATACTGTGTCTCAAATGACTTTAAAAATAAATGATATAAGTACATTTTAACTTAGTCTTTGCACTTGAAGACCCACTCTGTTGAAGAGTAGCTTTCTTGACTCCATGTTGAGGAAAACTAAGGTTTCCAGTCAGTTCTGTCAACTGTCATTTTTTGTTTAGTTAAGTGGCAAATCATATGAATGCCTGGTGACCTTCTCTTGATAAGCTAGAACAAGAGATTAGGAAAATATTTCTCATTGTCTTAATAATGCATATATCTCAGGAGAGAGCAGAAATGGGCCATAGAAGAAATGTTAACCATAAAGCTTGTACCTGGAAGTTTGTTTAAAATACTGTGTGTTCACAAGCACTCACGGGACACTATGGAGGAAGTATTGTCGTGTAAGCATGCTTTGGGGCTGGAGAGATGGCTTGAGTTTTAGAGTGCATAATGATCTTCCAAAGAACTAAATTCAGTTCCCAACGTCCATGTCTTGTAGATGAGCAACAAAGCATTAGACAAGTGACCATTTCAGACCTTCCAGTTCAGCCCAGGGTCAGCTGAATGAGAAGCCCCAGACAACTCACTTGTGTATCTATCTTCTCGACCAAGCCATCCCAAGTTCCTGGCAAAGTCACAAAATGTAGTTATTGTTGTGAGCCACCAAAGTTAGTGCGGTGTGTCATGGAGCAATGAAAATTGAAAGTGGTCCTTGTGAGGCCAGAGCCTTGGAACTCCCTAAGCTCAGGCTAGGGATTAACGGGGAGATGCAAACATGAGACCCTCCGTTGAAATACCCAGGATGCACATAAAACTGGGTGTAGTAGTCCCAGTGCTCTTGTAAGATGGGAGGAAAAGAGACGAATCACTGGAAGTTCATGGGCTAGCTAGCCTGGTGGTGTAATGGTGAACACTAAAGAGAATTTGCCTCAAACAAGACTGAAGGCAAGGATGTGAGGACCAGAGTTGTATACCACATGCATACCTGCATTCACATGCCCAAATCTTGGATGTGTAAATAAAACACACACACACACACACACACACACACCATACATTCATAGATACACAGGAACATATACACATTATGCACATACAAAAGATCATTTAAGATAAATTCCTTAATCTCTTCTGCTCTCTGGCTGCATATAGTAGTGACTGACGCTTGTCTTCTCACATTCTCATTTTATTTTTCTCTCCAAATTCTTA
Source organism: Onychomys torridus (assembly GCF_903995425.1). NCBI lineage: Eukaryota > Metazoa > Chordata > Mammalia > Rodentia > Cricetidae > Onychomys > Onychomys torridus. The sequence goes on along the minus strand of NC_050449.1, from coordinate 5,451,822 downwards.
GTAGAAGATACAAAAGTTGAAAATAAAGTTTATATTTCCTAGCCTCTTTTGGTGCCTGACCATGCTAGTGGGGAAAAATACATGCAACATCCTTGTTAAGGACAGGAGACCTCATTCTCCATCTTTCTGCTGAGACAAGGAACAATTTTGTGTCACAAAAGTTTGTACAGTTCAGATTGGGGAAACAACAAAATAGGACTGTGCATCTTTGCACGATTCCACAGGAGAATGGCATGTATAAGCTCTTGACATTATGACATGATACCATCGTTTACAGAGTTTGTGCTTGAGACCCTCACAATGGAGTTGCAAAAAAGAAACACCACCCCCAAATGTCATCATATTTATATTTTGCATCCTTGGGCACATGTGGTCTATTGGCTTGTTACATGAAAGAGAAAGATGTATGTTAAATGTATTTTGCTTAGAATCTATTCTCTATTATATGTATTCAAATTATTATGTCAACTATTACATTAGGGTGTCTATGGTCTTATCATCTGGCATCAGTAATGAATAAGGGAAGTTGCACATGTATCATCCCATAAGCTGGCTGCACTGATGGGTAACTGCCATGAATGGAACTTGGAAAGAGATATGACCAGCTACTTAGGTTGACTTAATCATGAGCAAGTATGGTCCCACAGGTGATGAGGAGCTGTGTAGTGCTGCAGGGTGTTTATGTAGCTGGATTGAGTATTGTGTCCTCCTTGACTTGGCATGGCCTTCTTGACTGCAAACCCTTTCCTGTGGTTCCATTGAAGGATTTCCCACCTGGATTACATATAACCATTACCTATTTTGAGTTCACCAGGCTATGAGTGCCATATAACCACACCCAACGAGCTTAGGAAGGAACTCTATTTGAGTTAATTTCTCACTATCTGGGCCCCCCGCTTCCTCTAATTAATCCTAGAATTTCTATAGGTCTGTTTGAAAGCCACATCTCTTGCCTTCCTTATGTGGGGGTTGTTGGATACTGTTTACATCAATGGGATCCAAGCAAAAAATTCTAAGTGGCACATCTCTGAAGAAAATCTGGGTTCCTTGTAGTAGGGACTACCCTTTTTCCTCTTATGGCCCTCCTGCTCATCCTGCCTGGAAAACAGATGAGAGACTGAAGATGGAGCACCCAATTTGTGGCCCTAAAATTAATGCAAGAAAGGTCATACACAGAACCCAGGCTAGTTACAAACTGCTGATTTTATGAGAAAAGACAAAATAATTCAGGCAAATACTGCAGCACTGTTTATGTTCAGCCTGAAAAAATACCTTGCTTCCCTATCAATCTTTTAAATCATTTCACACAATCAGGAAAAAAAAACCAAAACACTATATGTAAGGCAATTTCTGAGAACCACTTCATTTCACCCATTTTAGGGAGACCTAGAATTCTGGTACAAGAGAGTCTGTGTTTGTGAGTTATGACTCATCTCTATAGTACATTTTAGACTTTCACTTAGCTTGTGCTTCCCTTCAGAGTGCTTGAAACCACCACCGTCATGTCACAGTCGTATTTTGTTTATAGTAAGAACCTTTATACATATGATAGGAGACTATAAGTCTTTATTTTATTTATTTATTTATTTATTTATTTATTTATTTATTTATTTATTTATTTGGTTTTTCAAGACAGAAAAACTCTGTCTCTGTGTAGCTTTGGTGCTTGTCCTGGATCTCACTCTGTAGCCCAGGCTGGCCTCAGACTCACAGAGATCCACTTGGCTCCACCTCCTGAGTGCTGGGATTAAAGGCGTTGAGCCACCGCTGCCTGGGTATAAGTCTTTTTAAAGTGTTACTCATTGAAGTGAATGCCCATGGCATCACTGTTGCCCTAGATAAAGTGCCTCGTTTTAGACACCCACTTTCAGGACAGCTCTACTTCAGGTGGGCAAGGTGGGCTTGTGGACGTTGGGGCTAGGAAAGCTGAATTTGGGAGGCAGTGGGAATGAGGGAGAAAGATGAGGGCATTTAGGGGCAGCCTCATGTCAGATGAGAAACATTTCAGCAGAACATTACACAGCACACAATTACTTAGGACCAGTATGTTGTGAAATGTTGCAACTGTTGTTGAAAACAGTTGCAGACCAGGAATCTTACCTCCTAGCTCCCATGGACACTGCTGTGAAATCCCATGTTGGCCCTGAGAGTAAGACTGGCCCAGTGTGGGGCTTTCTTAGCTGCATAGGAGGATTTGGCTCAAAACTGCATTTCACAGTATGAATTAAAAAGACACATTTCCAGGAGCATGGGGAACCTCAGATGAGACTCTCACATTCCTGCTCAGTGTGACAGCCATAAGGAAGAAGGAGAGTTTCAAACACTTGGTTCCAAAACCCCCATGTCCTGGTGGGGAAGACGACACTATTTTAAAACCTTATTGTGCTGCTAATACATTTTAGTATACATACATATATATTTCAATATATAGGTAGCTAGTGTCTCAATAGGTCAGAGCACAATATTCTCATTTCCAAATTGACCTACTCTAAGAGGGAAGAAGCAAGTCTAATCCAGAAGGAACATGTAAATCTGGTTGTGGAGAAATGGGCCAGGAGGCAGACTGAGGCCATATCTCTCTTCTTATGCCCATGCATGTTCCCTTTGATAGGCATAATGTCTGCCAATGCCTCATTTTCCACCTGGAGAGTGCAGGGGTGACAGATACCTGCTTTTCCTCCGGACTGCTTTCCGGCATGAGTTAATGCATGGGGGATGGTCAACACAGGAGCAGGAAGCTTGCCAGATGTTGGAAGTCAAGATGGCCTTGATGAGTGGCATACCCTGTGATCTAGCACTAAGGAGGGAGGCAGAGGGCATAGGATCAATTGCCACATGTTCACCGGTTTGAGGCCAGCCTGGGCTACACATTGGGACTGTCTCCAGAAAAATGTTGGGGATCAATACAAAGATAAGAAGTTATTCATAGTTCAGCTGTAGTTGAAAAAAAAAGAGATAAAGAAAGCATGCTAAATTAAAATCTTAGGCTCACAGTATGGGATTCCCTTGATGTTATTTAAAAACTACTATTTCTGGTACACTAGTTATCTAAGCCTTGACTTTCATCATTAATTATATTGTTCCTATTTCTCTTTATCTTAAATTTAGGGATTTGGGCTAGTTTCATACTCTTCTTTATAGTTGCTTGGTCACGTGTGAAATTATCACATGTTAAAGTTGTGTTTTATGGAGCAGACAAAACAAACACTAGACTCAGGGTCCTTCAGAAATACCTCTTTCTGGCCTGAAGCGGGCTTGGCTGCTTTAAAGGGAGACGGAAGGAGGTAGTGGTGTGTGGATATCAATGCACATTGAATGTATGGAACTTCCAAAGAATAAAAACATGCTAATAAAAATATGCTAATAAAGATGCAGCAGAGGAGAGGGTAGTGAGGATATTAACCAAAACTAGGGGTTTGTGAAAAGCCTTAAGGAAAGTGAATGGACTTGAAAAAAAGGAAACTATCTTGCATGTGTGGCAGTGTCCTTTCTAGAAAACATGAGTTATGAAATTAAAATCACAGTGTAAGGCATGGGATGTTTCCTTTATGAGTAATTGGTCATGGTGACCTCATAGGTCTCCAAAACAACTCAAGATATTGCCACTGCCCTTGGTGAACAAACATGTCTCCTTGGTAAAACTCTGTTGGTAAAAACACTTCATACTTTGGCTGAAGGACAGAGAAATCAACCTCAAACTGACTGAAAACCTTTTGCCTGGCTAGCTTTTACAGTGTTGGAAGGTGCTAGCCAGGGTACTTGAGCAGAAAAGCCATGGTGGGCTCTTATGCAGTGTTGGACCCTGTATGATGGAACACTACCCTAACAGGCAAGAAGTTCCCACTGCTGCATAGTGGGGTCATGGGGTAACTGTTAGGGACCAAGATTTCAGGAACCAAACATGAACCATGGAAAGTACTAGCTAAGCCAGAGAATAAGTCATAAACCCACCGCCTTCCCCCCTCCCCCAGGGCAGTAACACCTGTTTGCTAACCCGAGGCTCCCAAAGATAAGAACATTCCACAGTCAGGTGCCATGTCAACCAAATGTAAAGAACATTCTATGGTCAGGTAGCCTAGCAACAGAACAAATGGCCCCTGACCAGTGACCTTAGCAGACTTCCTGCAGTTGCACAACCTGCATGTCTCCCACATACTGCATGCCTTCCTGCCCCTTCCCCTCTTATGCTATATAAGCCATGTGGAGGGAAATAAAGTTTGGCAGCTTGATCAGAATACTGTCTTGCTGTCCGTCTCTTCGTGTTGCCCTGTCCTTTCATTCGCTCCCACAGGTGGGTGGCCCCGTTGACACCCTGCTGGCCGGGGCATCTGGCGCCCAACGTGCGGCTCGACCCTCGCCTCATCGGGAGTTGAACGTCCTTCTCCAGGAAAGTCCAGATGTCTGGTGTAGATTTGAAGAGATTGCCCATCGAGACCACCCGACTCGGCATCCTGGTGATGGGGGAAAGCGAGAAGGACGAGGTGAGTCTGAGCTATAGACTTCACCCTGGGACAGGGAACTTCTTCTCATGATTTGTTTGTAAAGGGCATTAAAGAAGCCCTCCAGACACGAGGGATAAGGGTTTGTAAAAAAGACCTCAACAAATTCTTTAGTCACTTAGAGGACTGTTGTCCTTGGTTCCCCCAAGAAGGAACATTTGATGAAAACCGTTGGAAAAAGGTGGGCGACTGCCTTAGGGACCACTACCGAGCCTTTGGCCCAGATAAAGTCCCTGTCATAACCTTTTCTTACTCAATCCCCCCCTCACTGCCCCCTTCTGTGCCCCAGTCGTTGAGGCCCCTGCGGGTTCACTGCCAGCGCTCCCAATGCCGACCCCCAATGATCCAGAAATCCCCCCTAATCTCATAGCAGAGTTACAGCGCCTACAGGGCACACATCGGGCCCATAGACAACACCTGGCCCTTCTAAAGGAATTGCGCTTCCTTGATCAGGAACTCTCTGACCTCGCCCTGGGTGCCCCAAAGTCTCAGCCACTGCCCATCCCCTCGCTCAAAAAACCTTGGCCACAGCCAGTCTTGGCTTTTCCCGTTAAACCGAAGCCAGGCGAGTGGATCGGATCCACCAAATCTGCCTGAGACGGAGGAGTTGCCTCCCCTTGAAGAGGATGAGGGAGAGACCCCTCACGAGGAGGAGCCCCTGGTTACAGGCTCCGGGGCCGATCAGGGCCTCCCACCCGGTCAGTCTTACCAAAAACTTAGCTTTCGCCTTGTTGAGCGACTTAAATCAGCCTGCGCTCAGTATGGCCCCACCGCTCCCTTTACCCTTGCATTGCTTGAAAACCAGAGTGAGGCTTGGCTTACACCAAATGATTGGTATTTTTTGGCCCATGCTGCCCTGTCTGGGGGAGATTTTGTCTTATGGAAAACTGACTTTTCAGAAAACTGCCGTGAGACGGCCCAGCGCAACACTGACAACCCTTCCTCAAAACATTGGACCATTAATAAACCTCTTGGCAAAATTCCTTATGACAAAAACGAGGTTCAGGCCACCTTTCCACCCGGCTTATTGGCCCAGATTCAGGTTGCTGGCCTTCGAGCCTGGAAGCGGCTTCCCCAAAAAGGCGCCACTACCACCTCATTGGCCAAAGTGTGTCAGGGACCAGATGAGCCCTATAGTGATTTTATATCTCATCTCAATGATGCTGCTGAACACCTCCTGGGCTCGGGAGAAAGCGAGAGTACATTTGTTAAACACCTCGCCTTTGAAAATGCAAACCCAACCTGTCAGGAGGTCCTTCACCCCCACAGAGATCGGGCCCTCTTTTCTGAGTATGTCCGCCTTTGTGCAGGAGTTGGCTCCACCCACGCCATCGGTCTGGCCATTGGTGCAGCCCTAAAGTCAATGGGCACCCAAAAATTGAGATCCCAACAAAGTCGTCTTTGCTTCTCCTGTAAACAACCAGGACATTTTGTGCCGGAATGTCCCAAGCGGATCCCTGCCCCCTCAGGGGGCAGAGCTATGGTGCCCCAGCTCAGAGTCACCACTCCACCACTCCAACCCCAAGCCCAGCAATCCAGTGTGGCAACCACTTGCCCGCTACCAACCACCCCATGTCTTAGATGTGGCCAAGGTTTTCATTGGGCGAGGGAATGTAAATCTAAAACTTATGCTTACGGTCGCCTGCTCCTTCCCCGCCCGTCAGGAAACTTTCTTTGGGGCCAGCCCCTGGCCCCTCCACTCTGGGGAGTGCCCCATGGGGCCTCGCAGGCCACTTCCCAACTGTCTGCTCCCTCCAACGGGCAACTCCAGGCAGCACAGGACTGGACCTCTGTGCTGCCACCAACACAGTACTAGATCCATTACAGGGCCCCCAGGTCATCCCTACTGGGATTTGGGGCCCCCTGGCCCCAGACACCCATGCCCTTGTCCTTGGCCATGCCTCATCCACCTTAAAAGGTGCCCAGGTCTACCCCGGAATTATTGATAATGACTATAAGGGAGAGATTAAGATTTTGGCCTCGGCACTCCAGGGTCTTGTTGCAATCTCCCGTGGCACCCGCCTTGCCCAGCTGGTTACTTTCCCTGCGCTTTCCTCTGATAACCCCATTCAGTTCGCCCAGCCCTGAGTTGCTGCTCAGATTGGCTCATCAGAGGCTTATTGGGTTCAACCTATTTCTCACTCTTGACCCACACTTACCCTTAAACTAGATGGCAAAAAATTCCAGGGGATTTTGTATATTGGCGCTGATGCCACTGTAATCTCCCAAGACCATTGGCCCACCTCTTGCTTGGCCTCTTAACCCCTTCCTCACTAATCTCAAAGGTCAATCCAGTAACACCCTCCAATCCTCTAAAGTCCTGGCCTGGACAGATGAAAAGGGTAATCAGGGTACTGTCACCCCCTTTGTGGTCCCTGGGCTCCCTGTCAACCTTTGGGGTTGAGATATTCTCTCCCAAATGAAGGTCATCCTCTGTAGCCCAAATGAGTTGGTTACCCAACAAATGCTACACATGGGCTTCATCCCAGGGAAGGGTCTCGGTAAACTTCAACAGGGCCAAACCCAATCCGTCACTCCCACTAATAAAACAGATAGGCTCGGTCTTGGTATTGAGGGTTTTTAATTGAGGCCACTGCTCCCCCTGTACACCATGCAGATACAATCACTTGGCTTACCCAAGAACCCGTGTGGGTAGACCAGTGGCCTCTGCCACAAGAAAAACTACAGGCGGCAGAGATGTTGGTACAGGAACAGCTCGCTGCCAGTCATATTGAACCATCCAATTCCCCCTGGAATACGCCTATCTTTGTCATAAAGAAAAAATCTGGGAAATGGAGACTCCTCCAAGACCTGTGAGCCATTAATAAGGTTATGCAGCCCATGGGTGCCCTCCAACCAGGCATGCCCTCACCCATCACCATCCCCGAGGCCTATCATAAAATGGTTATTGATTTAAAAGATTGCTTCTTTACCATTCCCCTACATCCTGATGATCGAGCTTATTTTGCCTTTAGCCTTCCTCGGGTTAATTTTCAGGGCCCCATGCTCCGTGTTTTCATTGGCACGTCTTACCCCAGGGAATGGCAAATAGCCCAACTCTCTGCCAAAAGTTCGTGTCCCAGGCAGTCGATCCCATATGCCAAAAATGGCCCTCTACTTATATCTTGCATTACACGGATGACCTTCTTTTGGCCGCCCCTAGCTCCTCCATTCTAGAAGCAACTTTCCAAGATCTGTCACAGGTTCTTTGTGCTGCTGGCTTACAGCTTGCCCCTGATAAGATCCAGCGCTCCGAGCCCTTTAGTTACCTGGGACTTGAATTACATACCAATCGAGTCTTGGTCCCGCGCATCCAGCTGCGCACAGATAACCTTACCACCCTTAATGATATTCAAAAACTTCTTGGGGACATTCAATGGCTTCGGCCATACCTAAAACTCCCTACTGCTGATCTTCTATCCCTCTATGACATTCTTCAGGGCCCCAGTGAACCCACCTACCCCCATCAATTGACCCTGGCTGCCCACAAGGCCCTATCTTTAATCGCCTAGGCCATTTCCTCCCAAGCCTCTTTTCAGATTGATTATTCCCTCCCACTGGTTTTTGTTGTCTTAGCCACTCCCCATGTGCCCACAGGGGTCCTTTGGCAGAGTTCCCTTTCCACCTTAAGGGCCCAGGATAAACTTAAGGGTCATTCCCTCTTATGGATTCATATGCCTGCCAGTCATACTAAGGTCATTCCCACCTATCCCCAACTTGTTTCTTCCCTAATCATACATGGCCGCCAGACCTCGCATCAGATTTTTGGTAAGGACCCCGATTCTATCTTAACCCCCTACACCTGCGAACAAACTCAATTTTTGTTTCAGACACTGGATTGTTGGGGTGTTGCCTTTTCAGGGTTCCTGGGCCTTCTTGACAATCACCTCCCCGATGACCCAGCCCTTCATTTTGCATCCACTCATCCCTTTATTTTCCCAAAAGTCATTTCCCCCAGCCCCTTGCCTGAGGCCCCAACCGTTTTTTACCGATGGGTCAGCTAATGGCACTGCGGCTTATGCTTTTCAAGGTCACTCATTTCCCTTCCCTTTGCCCTTTCATTCAGCTCATCTGGTTGAACTTTTTGCTGTTTTACAGGTTTTTCAGAATTTCCATGATTCCCCCCTTAACATTTACATGGATAATGCATATATCGCTCATTCAATACCCCTTCTTGATACAGCCCCCTTCATTAAGCCCACCTCCAATGCCACTCCCCTTTTCACTCAAATTCAACAAAAACTTAAGAGAATGCTCCCATGCTGTTTTCATTGGCCACATTCGTGCTCATGGGGAGCTTCTGGCCCCCTCACAGAGGGAAATGCTTTGGCCGATAAAGCCACTCAACAGGTTTTTCCAGTTCTGCAGGAGCCCATCCTGTTGGCTTCTCACACCCACTGCCTCCACCATCTTAATGCCAAAACCCTTCGATTAAAGTTCAAAATCACAAAAGAACAAGCTAGAAACATAGTTAAACAATGCCCATCTTGTGTAGTTTCCCATCCTGTCCCCCATGTTGGAGTTAACCACTGAGGGCTCTTGCCTAATATGATCTGGCAAATGGATGTTACACATGTTCCCGACTTTGGTAGACAAAAATATCTCCATGTTTCTGTTGATACGTTCAGCGGTTTTATTTTTGCCTCCCCTCATACTGGCAAGGCCGTCAAGGATGTTATTGCTCACCTCCTGGTCTGCTTTTCTACTTTGAGTGTCCCAAATCACATAAACAGACAATGGTCCGGCCTACACAAGTGGAGGACTTAAACGGTTCCTCCAACAATTTGAGATCTCTCACACTACTGGTATCCTTTATAACCCTTAAGGTCAGGGCATTATAGAAAGAGCCCACCAGACCTTAAAAACATGGCTCTCTGGATTAAAGATGTCCAAGCTTTCCCTAGTCTCCCCCCCAAGACCGCCTGAGCCCTGCTCTCTTTGTCCTTAACTTCCTCACCCTGGATGGTGAAGGTCGATCAGCGGCTGACCACCATTGGCACCCCTCAGCAGATGCCAGACGCCCTTTGGCCATGTGGCAAGAACCCCTTACAGGTGTTTGGAATGGTCCAGATCCTGCACTTATCTGGGGCCATGGCTCTGCTTGCATCTTTGATCAGGCACATGACGCCCCACACTGGCTCCCTGAGCACCTGGTCTGATCTGTGAATTTACGTAACATTCCCAGGGAGCTCGCTGCCCCCCCTGAGGACTCTCCTTCTTCTCTTTCAGATGCTAAAGCTACCATCAAAGACTGAGACCTCAAAGAGATGGAGATCACCCACGAAGCTGCCAATTGTGAGTCAGCTGGCTGCCTGTGGTCTCATACTTCTCCTCCTGAGCCACAGCCTTTCTAGCCCATCACAAAACACCAATCACCACCAGCCCTTAAACCATACCTGGCAGGTGCTGATAGAGCAGCAGGATGTCATCTGGCAAACCTCCCTAGTCACCCCTGGCCCTTGGTGGCCAGACCTGTTTCCAGACCTCTGTAAGCTCGCATCAGGCTCTACGGCCCCTTGGGGTCTAGAAAACGACTCCCCGCCTCCCCACACACTGCCTAACCACCCCCTACAGGCCTGTGCCACACCTGGATGTAGCAACGCCTTCCATTTCTCCCGCCTCACTAGGCCCACCCTCTATGTCTGCCCTGGTTACCATCGTCCCCGCTTGAGTCATTACACCTGTGGTGGTTGCCCTGAGCACCATTGCAAGGCCTGGGGCTGTGAAACCACCAGTGATACATACTGGGGCCCTTCCTCATCCTGGGACCTTATAACTAACTGTTAGGGCCAATTACTCCCGCCCTAAGAATCACTGGACTATTAGACCTGAATGCATTAATTCATGGTGTCATCCTCTTAGGATCCGATTTACTGACCCCGGAAAGAAGGCTACCAATTGGGAGCGGGGCTATGAATGGGGCCTCTTACTCTACCAAGATGGCCATAATTCAGGTGTCATCTTCTTCATCAAACTTTTAAAACAGCCTGTTAATTCCCCTAATGCTGTTGCCATCGGTCCCAACCCTCTTCTCGGCAACCATGATTTTCTTACAACCAATATATCTCAGACATCCATGGGTTTTTCTCCCACGTTCCCACCTCCCCCACCAACTACCAAAGATATGATTACCACCCTTAGCGCAAAAACCTACCAGGTACTTAATACCTCCAAGCCTGATTTGGTTGACTCCTGCTGGCTTTGCTATCATTCTGCCCTACCATTTTATGAAGGAGTGGCTGTTGATTTAGATTTCTCCCTAACCACTGACCCACACGATTGTTGCTGGCAACAGCCACCCACATCTCGATTTACACTCTCCCAAGTTATGGGCTCAGGCTGTTGCCTTGTCACCCGAGGCACTATCATTCCCCCTGTTTATCAACCACTTTGCAGTGTCACAGACAACCTAAGTACCTCCCTTAAGTCTGGATATCTTCTCCCTGCCAATGATACTTGGTGGGCCTGTACTAATGGCCTAACACCATGCATTTCTCTTCATTTAAATAATCCCTCTGCCCCCTTATTTTGCATATTGGTTCATCTTATCCCTAGGCTAACCTATTATTCTCCAGACCAATTCTCCAGAAGATGGGAAGAGAAGACTCTGGCAGAGGCAGCTGCCCTCGAACCCCCCCATCACTCAAAAAGGGAGCCTGTGACTGCAGTCACTTTAGCCAGTCCTCCTGGGTGGTGGGGGCTGCAGGGGCCAGTACGGGCATAGCCTCCCTGGTCTTATCTAATCAACATTATTCAGAGCTTAGAATTTCCATAGATGAAGATATAGCACAGCTGGAGCGAGAGGCATTTCTGCCCTTGAATCCTCCCTCACCTCCCTTTCAGAGGTGGTCCTCCAAAACCTCTTTTTACAGCAAGGAGGCCTCTGTGCCCACTCTTAAGGAAGAGTGTTGCTTCTATACTGATCACACAGGAGTAGTGAGAGATAGCATGGCTAAGGTCCGTGAAGGCTTAGAGAAGCGCAAAAAAGAGAGGGATCAAGAGCTAGGCTGGTTCCAAAATTGGTTCTCTACATCTCCCTGGCTAACCACACTCCTGCCGTCCCTCCTGGGACCCTTGGTTGGCCTCATTCTTGTCTTGACATTCGGCCTTTGGGCTTTGTCTCGACTAACTCAATTTGTGCACAGTCAGCTGGCTAAACTTCAGGCAAAACAAATTCAGGTTCATTACCATCGCCTAGACCTCTGTGAACGTGGTCTTGATGAACCAGATACAGACTCCATATCAGCACAGACCCCTCTGCCCAGGGGAGGATGCACCTGTGCCTGGGAGCTGGAGCCCACTGCCTAGGGGATTGAGGGTGCAGCTGGGACTGCAGAAGGCAGGGAGACTAAAGTGCTCCACCATCCTGGGTGCCTTGGATGACATACTCCTTTGCATGGTGGTTATGCAGACTCTATATTCTTCCCTCCTGGATTAAAACCCGCCCCCTGTAAAAACCTGGATCGTTCCAGCTTCCTTCGGGACATGTGGGGACGCCTACATGAACCAACCGATTAACAATGGAACTTTTATCAGGGATGGAGCCTCTGTCACCCCTCCCCCATCATGGCGAAACATTTGGACCTCCTTTCGTTGTTTTGCTATATGTATAGAAGGGGGAGATGTTAGGGACCAAGATTTCAGGAACCAAACATGAACCATGGAAAGTACTAGCTAAGCCAGAGAACAAGCCATAAACCTACCGCCTTCCCCCCTCCCCCAGGGCAGTAACACCTGTTTGCTAACCCGAGGCTCCCAAAGATAAGAACATTCCACAGTCAGGTGCCATGGCAACCAAATGTAAAGAGCATTCTATGGTCAGGTAGCCTAGCAACAGAACAAATGGCCCCTGACCAGTGACCTTAGCAGACTTCCTGCAGTTGCACGACCTGCATGTCTCCCACATACTGCATGCCTTCCATGTCCCTTCCCTTTCCCGCCTTCCTGCCCCTTCCCCTCTTATGCTATATAAGCCATGTGGAGGGAAATAAAGTTTGGCAGTTTGATCAGAATACTGTCTTGCTGTCTGTCTCTTCATGTCGCCCTGTCCTTTCATTTGCTTCCACAGGTGGGTGGCCCCGTTGACACCCCGCTGGCTGGGGCAGGTAACTAACCATTGTCTGATTAGATCTGAGGCCTTCACGGTATCGAATGCCACCTGGTATGGTATTTCTGCTCAAAAAGCCCAAAGCTGAGGTCATTGGCCCCAGGATAGAACCTGCTACTGTTATTTGCTAAATGATCATACTGTCAAACTGCCTTCTAAATATTTAGAGCTTATTTGTAAAAATACCAACCATGATTAGAAGCTTAGAACCTTTAACCCCATGCTGGTAGTGGGAAGATGAGAGCTGAAGAATAAGTTAATTGATTGTATCTCCCTGATAAGGTTTTCACAAAACTCCCAAAAGGGTGTCATTCTGAGAGCTTCTGGCTAGTGAACACATCCACTTGTTGAGAGGATGATGCACTCCAAGCCAATGGGGAGGCATCACTCCTGAACTTGGGATACTTCTGATCCTCACCCAAATGTACATAACCTAGCCTTTCATCTTGATGCTTTATTTGATGTCAATCTGGCAAACCTAGATGTTTCCCTGTGTTCTGTGAGCTTTAGAGCACAATAACTCTGCCTGAAGGGAGGGTCTTGAGAGCTTCTGATTTGTAGGAAAGTTGTCCGAAGTTCTGAGTAACCTGGATCCTCACTGTGAACAGCTGGCCCCTGAGGAGACAGCAGTCTTCGGTGAAGGAGCTGTAACTTGTAAGGTCTGAATAACTGCATGTAGGTAGTGTTAGAACTGACTTGGATTACGGACAGCTTGTTTATATCTACAGTGAACTGGAAAGCTGACTGTGAAAGAAAATCTTCCACATTTTTGTTAGATGCAAAGTGACAAGCGCAGCTCTGCTAGAAAAGCATCTTGCTCATCCCTGTAAGTCAGTGCCTGTCTCCAGCTCATCCTTGTTCCACTCTGCCCTTGGATGAGTGACAGACACTTTGGAATCTGAGGATTTCTATGATGTGGGCAATAGAGATGATTCTCATTGTTGATCTCTCTAAAACGTTTATGGGAACAGTGGAAAACAATGTCATCCATACATTAATGAGATAGGATTTTCTTTTTCTGCTTCAAAACATGTCTGCAGATCACAGACTTCATGGACCACATGATATTTGGGTCTTGTGCCACTCTCACATCTGTAGTTCTCTGATCATCTGACATTTGAAGTCTGCCTGAACAGTGTACGAGAGGTTAAGGAGCCACACAAAGGAACAGAGTATTTATGAACAAGGTATTTCAAGCACAACACAGATTTGAGTAAGAAATGTCTATTTGGATACGAGGCTGCAGCTTTAGAATGTGGTGAAATGATGAATTTGACATTCAGAAATGAACAGTCTGTATATGAGATATCAGAAGAAACAAACAAGAGTTTGTAATTATGATTTAAATTTATTACATGACTATTTTATCTCATGCCATTTAAAAGTTCATCTAGAACAACACTAATTTAAAGACTAAATTAAAACGTAATACTTCAAATTAATAAAGAAGACTTTATCCATTTGAAATATGTATTTTGATATTTTTTTTTTTTAGGTAGGGTGTTATGTAGCCCAGGCTAGCCTTGAGCTTCCTAGGTAGTTGAGGTGTGCTTTACTACTGATTCTCCTGCCTCTGTCTCCCAAATGCTTGGATGATAGGTGTGCATATTTTGAAATAACTACTTTATTACATTTGGCAGGCACACTGTTAAATGTTCAGTTGAAGTTATTTCACAATTATTTTTAATCAATAAAACTTCTGCATTTCTGTTTGACAGTTTATCCTTGAAGCATAGTGTAAAGCCATTTACCTATTATTTTAAGCAATTAAAGAGATGGGAATTTCTAAATATAGGTGGGAAGAATTAAAGTACAGATTAATATTTTGAATTATAATGCCAAAATCAGTTTTAAGAACATGTAATAGAACATGTTACTTGCTTTTCAGAGCTAAAGTTTTATTAATGAAGATGGATAGAGAAAATAGAAAGACAAAAAGCAAAATTGTTTTTCCCCAGATTAAACAAATGTTTTATCTAAAAAATAAATAGTTCAAATTTATAGAAAACAAAATTAAGAAAAAATTGAATACTATGAAAACTGCGTTGGGTTGGAAAGCATCACAAATCAAAGTATCAATATTTTAAGTGTTTTATGTTTTATAATGATAGTATCCAATTTTATAACATAGTGGAGAAAATGATTATAAAATCATTTGAAGGAATTACTGTTCAATACCATAAACTTCTTTAAATTGTTGGTATATGTATAGGGAATTAGGAATAAATTAAATGTTTCTAGAATTTTCCAATGAGTAGAATTATTCAAGTTCTAATTACACAAGTTTAAACAGGAATTTACAGCACAAAATTAAATAAAATTATTAAAATTTACATTAAGTTATTATTGTGTAGATAATAATTCACACAATTATTTCAACAAAAGCATCAGGCATAAAGAATTTGAAATGAAGTAAAATCAGCCTAGTGGTTAGTAAAAACAAAATATTTTGGAATATATGTTTTACTATCCTATTTTCCATACAGAGAATATCATGCTGCACAATATTTCAAATAGAAAAAATAAAAATGAAGATCAGAGAAATTCAAGATTTCTGCTGGCAACTAACTCACACCAATAAAATAGAGTCTTAGTGTAGAACTGTTAAGTTTCCAGACTCTTGGCTCCATATACATGTTATCCACATGCTAACACTATCTACACTGTTCTCTAGACTGACTGTGTTCAGGAGCTGCATGCACTCACACATTCAAAGTTAAGCACTCACATTCAGGAAGATTCCAAAGTAAGCCCTTGTTCATTAGAAATAACTCGGGATAAGAACATGATGGAGAAATAATTCTCCCTGATACAGGCAACTCAATTCAAAGCAAACTTTTTAAAATGTAAAAATGGTGCTAAGTGTAATAAGCCCCTGAATGAAAGTCCACCATGAATTTCTCTGTAACTACATATAGTACAACTGGAACCGTCAGACAAGAATCTAATGAATTCATCCCAGCTTAACCTTACCTTCCCAAGCTAGCTCCCTCCTTACAAACATGTGTTGCTCAGAAAGAATTCTAATATACTGGTGCAAATTGCTTATATATGAATATTAATTATAATATAAAATTTATCAAAAAGGGGAAAACATCTTAAATAAAAACAAATGTGATCCTCTATTTTGAAAGTGGGAGATAAAAGTTTCATGGGGATGTGCATTTTCAGTTTTCTCCCCCAAAAAAATGCATCACATTTTCTAAAACAGATCTACTAATTTACAGAATTTACAGAAATATTATCCTTTTTTTTTCCCCCGAGTCAGGGTTTCTCTGTGTAGCTTTGCACCTTTCCTGGAACTCGCTTTGGAGACCAGGCTGGCCTGGGACTCACAAAGATCTGCCAGCCTCTGCCTCCCAAGTGCTGGGATTAAAGGTGTGCGCCACTACCGCCGGGCAACGGCAACATCACATGTGAGAGGAGAAGTTGAAGGCCATGAGGGGGTGCCCCATCCATCCTTCATTCTGCAATGCAAATGGCCTCTCTCATGCATTTCTTTGCCAAATCAGTAGTATAATATTTTTGAAGTCTAGATTTCTCACATTTTCCAATAAATATCTATATCCATAAGCGTTGGGTGTTTGAGTTCTTAAAAATCATGTATTTGGTGATGCAAGATTTATTAATTTCTGAATATAATCTTACGATGTACGAAATTATGTGGTTTTTAACCTGATTTTTAACATGCATTTGGAAATCATTAGGGAAGAAAAGGGTATGTTCATATGGGATGTTCTAGAGTGTGAAGTGGTTTTATCGGTCCATTGTAAATACAGAGCTTCCTGCTGAAATACCACAACCGTGTGTTAAGCGATAATGAGACTCAGAATTTAGGTCAGATTACTGAAATCCAGCAGTGACACACCTGTCTTCTGGAACTCTGAGCAGAGTGCTGCTTTGATTTATGGAGCTGCAGACTGCCGACACAGATGACTCACAAGTACCGACATACTGACACACCGGTGTCCTTGGTTTTTATTTCTATGCCATATTCAGGTTCTTTAAAGGTCTTGTAGTTTTAAAGGAAATTCTTGGCGATAACTGTTCTTCCCTAAATCAATACAACAAATGCCTGCTTCAAAAAATTGGCGTTGTGCCCAGGCTAAATGTTACCACTGGTCTGTCTTATACAGAAACTGTTGTTACGGAATGGCAAGTTTTCTGCAGAAAGATGGAAAAGATGAGCATTCACACTGCTCTTCGCTGCATACAAAGTACTTTAGTGTTAGTATTACTTCCTGATTTTGCCAGGTTGTAACCAGACAGGCTCTCATCATGCAGCCCTGACTAGTCTAGCCCAGGCTGACCTCAAAGTAACACAGATCTACCCCCCTCTGCCCCCCAAGCACTGTACTTGAAGGCATTACAAAAATTGGTTTTCAAGGAAAAATTTTTTGCACAGTCACACAGGATTTTGTCTTGACTAATAGCATTTAAGATCATAAGAATTACAGAATGCCACCTGGTTTTAGAGCCTGTAAGAACTGAAAACAATGATGGAAGTAAACAACTATTCTTTCGATGGAAGAAATCAGAATACACAAAGCAAGTAAAGAACTACACCACCCACATCACAATACACCTTTGATCAACAATAGCCATTGTTAATTGATTGATTAACAGTTGTTAATGCTGGGCTTACTTCTCTTTTAAATGTATTTCATTCATATATGACTCACATTTTATTAGAAAAAATTTAATGTTCAGGGTGTTTATCATATTACACAAGAAATACACAAAAGAATACTTCTCACAGTAAAGATCCAAGTTTGTGATTCTTGCAAGTAATTTTTTACATACAAATGATATCAAAATCCTTTAATGACAACAAAATAAAGCTTTTGATTTATAATTTAATCTTAGCTATTTAATAAGCAGATTTTCTATTTTTTATTAAGTACATTCAATAAACTCAAATTCCTTCCCTGTGTTCATATTTCCTTTAAAAACACTTATTTAATGTGTTGGGGGACTAGATGTGTAAATGTGAGCTATATCTGGTAGCCCTCCAACGTGCTCCATTTGGTGTTATTTCAAACCTAGAAACCAAAAGGTATGGCCACTAATGGTTTTATTGAATTATGTCAGGTTTAACTAACAGTGAGAAGGGATGATGCAGGCTGGGTGACCTAGGTGTCCTGGCTGATGGCTTGTCAGTTTTGTGATGGAATTCTCCTGTCACAGCACACTCACACGCAAATAACACAAGCCAGCAGGGGAGGCTTTGCTTTCTGCAATGTTCCTGTTTAAGCTTTCCAAAGTCCAAACTACTCACACAGGATGGATTTCTGCACTTTACAAAATGACTCTCCTTAGATCACTTTTAAGATGGGATTTGATCACTTCTGATCAGGTAAAGTAACATTTTGCTATGTAGACAAAACATTGTTTATAAAAGTAAACGATTTCATCTTGCACATCAGTAGTAGAGAGAAAGTGATGCATACATGCCGGTTTAGGAAGTGACTCCAGAAAGAGGCTTATTCTGGCAGCAGGGACTAAAGTCTTGCCTGCACTTTCACTGGTACTTACTGAAGTTTCTTTTTTTAAGATCTGAGACAGAGTATCATTCTGAAGCCCTGGACAACCCAGGATTTATGCTGTAGTCTTAGCTGGCCTCAGATTTGCAGCACTCCTGCCTCTGCTTACCTAGTGTTGGATTACAAGCATGGGTCAGTAGTACACCAGCAGCACATTTTCCTTTTACATATTAAATAGTTAACTTATAATAAAAATTACTTTATCCATAATTGTAATCAAGTATTTACAAAATAATTATAGCATATCACTTCATAGTTAAACAGGAAGTTTCTCAACATTATTAAAAAATTTAACTGGTAATGTATTAATTAATTAACTAATTAATTAATACAAAAACAATGCTCATCCAAGAATAAATGAAATAAATGTTTTATGCTGTAAGAACAATTTTGTGATCAAATAACCAAATAGAATATCCTATTACTTGATGGAAATTAAACAAATACATTTATTACAGTTTGTAATATCTGACATCCAATTAAGTAGAAATCCAGCAAAAAATCTACCCTTTCATCTTTTTGTCTTCAAATTGCAGCATGGCTCACACACACTGTAGGCACTTAGTTTATTTATTGACTACCATTTATTTACAGCTAAATTATATTAATTTAATGAAACCAATGCAGAATAATAGTCTTAACCAATTAGATTATACCTTTCCCTTTAATGTTTAGTACACAGTTTCTTATGAAAATTAAATTAGAAGAACAACAATCATATTTTGGCCACTGTAATCAATATATATATATATATATATATATATATATATATATATATATATATATAATTGTCTCGCTAGATACTGGATATGAGCAGTTTTGTGTTATCTTTATAGTCAAAACAACTAGTTGGCTTCAATTTAATAGTCTTGAGAACCAATCCTTGCTTTATTAAAATACATAGAATATCAAGAATGCATATCACCAAACCATATTAATATCCTACCTTATGTCAAATGGTCTAATGGAAGCTGAAATACTGACTAGAAGTAAAATGAGGAGAATGTCTTGACTATGCATATGTACCTGGTATGTAATTATAGTGAGGTTGGAGGTGCTTCACTGATAAAGAGCTTATTCTTTATCATTACATGGTATTACACTGGAATCATTTAAATTCCCAATGTTGTTTTTAAGAAACAATTCCTTTTAAACCTGAGCCTGTTTAACATATGACCCCATTCAAGGTGGGTAAACGAACTCAACTTTCTTGTGTGAGTCACAAAACATTTCCTCTGAAATCCACCATTAGCGGAAAAGCTGAGATGTAATTTTTAATAACAGGTTGGAAATAAGTACATGATGATGCTGGTGCTGCTTGCTCAATTTTAACATTCATCACCTGGCCATTTCCAGGGAAACAGTGCCAAAGGTTCACAGATGGAGAGACAATTTTACCATCCTAGCATCCCCCTCCCCCAATTTCCAATATATTTCAAACTATATTCTTTCCTACTCAGAAATTAGAAACCACATTTGTATAATTTTACTTAAGGACATGAGACTAAAAATCTAAATGTGCTGAATACTATTATAAGGGATCTACTATTTACCTAAAACAAACTAGTAGCAAAAAGATCAGAGAAGGACATGGGCATGACAGAGCATTGATGACTTTCTCTTCCCGGGCTTTCATAAACATTATTTTTACCAACAAATATCAGAGTATATTTCTCTGAGCCTTTCAACAACTTCAGCTTAAACTGTGAAATTCAGCATTCAAAGTAGTGAAATTATCTCAGGGGAAGCATAGAACATTAGATTTAAAAGAGCGTGTGATAGGTGTTATCCACAGCCATCCCCTTTTCACAGCTCTGTATATCCCAGCACCCATGGAAGGAAAGCTGATAGGCATTGCAGATGAAGGGCATTTCACCCTTTCGACATACAACTCCAATAGAAATTCCCAAAGAAATATGCAGCATATGCTTATTGAAGTACATCAATGTGCGTTGGGCCTTCTCAAGAAAGTCAGTGTTCATCTTCTGACTTCTTGGGTTGGTCTTTGAGTGGACCAGAGCAAGGCAAATCTGGAAAGCAAGGCTTTCTAAGAGAAATATAGTCCCCTAAGTGTTAAGCATGTAGACCTTGAGCTGGGCATGATAGCTTATACCTTTAAACCCACATTTAGTAGGCAGAGACAGGTGGATCTCTGCGATTTCCGGGCCAGTCTTGTCTACATAGTAAGATCCAGGACAGCCAAGGACTTTTTTTTTAAGTCAAAAATCAAACAAAGTCAAGCTTGATCACAGGTATTTCTGAAGAGATATGACAAGAATCTACCTCAGATCCAGAATCCTGCAACTGACAGGAAGAGAAAAAGAAGCAGCCATATCAGATTTCTACACTTGGGGACTGATCTTGAAGAAGACAGTGTGGTCCATAGATAATCTAGACCAGGCAGGAAGAGTCTGTGAATGTGGTGGCTAGAGTTCAGTCAAGCTTTAAAAACTGTGATGTCTCAGAGAAGCCTATATGCTGCCAGCAGGGTGAGGTCACAGCACATAGTGAGAGGACAAAGTGACCCCATAGAAGAGCCCAGGCAGGGAAACCAGTTCATGTAGGAGACATGTGCTGAGCCAGCACAGATTAGAAAGTATCATGTCAGCAGTCAACATGCTCTGCAGTATGGAGCAGAGACTTGATTTCAAAAGCCATGATTGTCTACAGGAGATGACACCTTTGCATTTGTGACCAGGCTTGGCAATTGCCAGAAAGTGAAGAAGACAGAAGAGCGGCCAGGAGACCCTAGTTCCCACAGTCACCATGCACATAGAAAGCTTCTCCTCCTCACTGCTCTCTTGTTAGTGGGAATAAGGAGGAAGGTGAACTGAGTGAGGTAACCAAACAGTACTCTGTTAAACTAAAAGAGACAACTAGAGCTTAAACTGCCAAGTTACTTTCCAGGCTATTACCCATCTGCTTCCTCGGATGGATCACGAGGCAAGACCCTGAACAGGTAGTTAACCTTTTTATTCCTGTCCCATACAGCCACACTACTGGATAGTGGCATCTGAAGGATTCATAGGACATGTTTGTTTTGTATATGTTTGTAACTCAGTGTCTCTACTTCTCATTGCAGAGCTTGGAGCGATTTTGGCTTTCTCACAGCTCCTAGACCAGGGCTTCAAGGTTGTAGGTACTCAAAATGGTGGGGATGTTGGAGGAGAGGTACAGCTTCTTAGGGTACTTATTTGGATTTTAGCAGTTGGTAAAACTGACATTTCTTAGTTTTTATTTTCTTCCTCTATGAGGAATTTCAGTTTCAACACAGAAGCCAAACAATTAGGCATCTGGCCTCCTGTTGAGAAGTTTATCTGGTATGTTCATCTACTTTCGTCATTCGTCAGTGCCTCTCTGTTATGACTTATAAAGCCTTCTGGAAAATTAAAGAGGTCATAATCACCCCCAGCTCTTCATGTTTATGACCCATCATTTCACAGAATATTGTAACTTCCTTCAAAACATGCTCACTGCCTCCAGGATGAGCCTTCTCTAAGCCCACTATCTTTACTGCAGAAGGAAATTTCTAGTGCAGTCACATAGAGGATGCTGTTTTCTTGCTCACACAGAGTCCTGTCCTGTGTGATAAGATGGTACACAAGTCCACAGATGTTTGGGACGTGGTTTCTGACCTGAGTCTCATCATCAACTTTGGCTCCATGATCTCTGTCAGCATCATGTGCTCTTTCCTTTTGCTTGTCCCCTACTGTTAACAAGTTTGAAGTATGCTTCTTTCCTTCTTGCCTGCATGCTAAGCTAATTCCTCAACCACTTCACATACAAAGTTTTAAAGGATATCTGGGCCCACTTGGAGTCAGATATTCTAGGAGTTTCCTGTGTGTTTTCTACCCTGTGTGTTCAAGGTGGTACTCAGCTATCAAAACATCTGTCTTTTCTCTCCACCCAACTGTACCTCAGAGAAGAGGGAACTAGTCACTGCTAGGGTCCAGCAGGGTGACCTCCCTACTCTCTAGAGTTCTTCATCGCTTGCCGTTGAGAATGAGTGATGTCTAAAGCACTGCTTTTCAAGGTCACCACCATCATCGTTATCACCAACAGCATCATGTGTTCAGAACAAGGTTTTCCTATACTGATGGAGACAGCAGAATTGGTCGTGGTGCACTGATGTAAACATTATAGAAAGCGGGAAGTTCCCAAGTGAAAAGTGGTGCTTTGATTAATTTGGGGAGTTGAAATAGATAATTTTCTTCTAGCCATTTTCTTCTCTGTTTTAAGTGGAATGTTATGATCTTAGAAAACTCAACTAGTTGATATCTAAATAGATGGATTGGTAACTTTCACCCTAAATGATGTAGCCTCAAATTAGAACAGTGAGAGACTCTTTAAACATGGCCAAATCTCTGAGCATATTTACATTTCATGTTTGGATAATGACTGGTAATTCTTCGAACATTTCCCATACAGTTATCATAGCACATCATCTTTTGGAGTTTGCATCATTCTGCCATGAATGTTGCTCAATAATCAAGGGGACAATATCTGCTTTTATGTCAGTGAACTTTCCAGCTGACCTGGCAAGCCACACACCCCTCTTTTAAGTCCTTGCCTGTTTCCTCTGTCTGTTTCAAAATATCAATTTAGAAAAAAAAATTAAAAATTATTGTTCTTTTAAAATATTTTAAAAATAGAAGCCTGAATACTCTGATTTTTCCGGACAATATGATCACCCCAGAAGAGTTAAGATATACAGAATATTTGGGTCAAAAGGAGATACAATACTGATTAAAATGATGATTATAGAAGGCAGCCCATGGAACTCTTTCTATCACTGCTTGCCGTCTTAAATTCTGGGCAGGGTTTCTGCCCCATGTAGAAGGAGCAGGGTGCACCTCTGACAGATATGTGGTACATTGCTGATAATTCACACACACTTTTCTTTCTGTTTCCCTTATCAGTTGTATAGGTCTAGGAGGAAGAAAAGCTAATGCTCTATAATGGCCCTTGACCTCAAACCTAGCTCAGGACAGCTATGATAGAAGTTCATTGGCTGTTTTCCTATTTTAAAAAAAGTTAAAATTTGTGTTTACCAAATTAAGTCCATATTTTAAAAAATCTAATCACAGTTAATGTATTGCTGCATGGCTCAGCAGCTCTAATTGCTATGTATTGGAATATGACATTAAGAAAACAGAGCTTTAATAGAAACATAGTTTGAAGAATAGACACTTTAAAAACCAAAGCCTTCCTAGGGCAAGAAGGATAGCAAAAGTTACCTTCAATGACAAAACACTTCAAACCATTGCTGGTTAAAATGGCTAATAAGAAAAACTCAAAAGAAAAATAACCATCATAGACAAAGATTTGTTAAGCTTCATATGTACCTTGCAAGAGAAAATCATATTAAAATGGGTCTCATTTAAAATACTGTTTGGAAAGTTGGCTACAGTTGGGGTTGATGAACAATTTCAAAAGACAATTAAAAAGTAAGCTACAATGTATTCCTGAAGACTATAATGCTGCTTACATATTTTACTTACATCTGTCTAAATATGGGCCATGACACCAATGTCACCCCCAGAGAGTTAATAGTATGGTTCAGCTTCCTGGAAGTACTGAACAGAGTGGCTCTCCATAGATGCCCTCTTCATATTTCTCTGAAAGTGCTCTGTCAGTTAAAAGCTTTCAACCAGCTTAGAAGTAATATGTTCTCCATTTCACCATGAGTCGTAAGAAGGCAAACAAACCTGTGTTTAACAATAAGGTCAGCGTGACACAGGCAACCAGAGCCAGTAAATCGAAAATGAGGTTGACATTCTGGGACTCATCCAGCAGTCCTGGAAAGGTTTTCCAGACTCCCCAGCTGTGTGGAGCTTGGATGAGCCTGGGTGCATCCTCCAGCCGTGGTCAGAGCTCTGCTTTGGAATGTTGTCAACACTAAGGGGGAGCAGTTCTGTTTGCCTCCCTTTGAAGCAGCCAGGCTGTTACTGTTGTTGAACTCATCATCAGTGCCCCATAAATGCTTAAATTCTTCTAGGGAAGAGAGGATAAGCAATGAAAGGAAACTACTCTTGGCTTTTTATTTAAAAAATTAAGACAAAGTCTAACTGTGTGGCCAGGCTGGTCTAGATTGTGCAATCTTGTTTCAGCCTACAAAATCCTGGGGTTCCAGGAAGGCATCGACACACAGCATTTAACATTAGTTTTGAAGATTTAACTTTAGAGATGGGTATCCCAGGAACCTGGTGGTCTGCAGGTCTTTCCGCCTGAGTCTAACCTGAATCTGATTAGGTCTTGTTCATCTTGGATTCACATCATGATGTGGAGTGTAATCCTTATTGAACTGTTTATTTCATTCTGTGGCTGGATCTATGATCTATGGTTTTCTACTTATTTTTATTTTAAAGGTCAGGGTGTGTGAAGCAATGTTACGCTAAAGAAGTGGCAGGTTGAAGGTAGAGGCAGACATTTTACTTGGTGCCCAACCTCAAATAAAGACAACAGCAATGTCACAGAGCCCTGGTGATCTGCTAATGAAAATTATGCCGTGATCTAGTCTAGTGCAAGTGAGCAACTTGGGAGTTTACACACTTTTTCTAGAGTGTGTGCCTTTGAATTACTTTTGGAATTTAAAAGATGAAGATGTTTCCTACATTTGAAAGGCTGATCATAGGAAAGAGAAAGCTGCACCTTCCTAGAGTCTTCCCCTTGTCCAACACACTCAGTCCTTAGGGGAGTTGTTGCTGAATTATGGAGTAAAACAAAACCAAAACCAAAACCAAACAAACAAAAACAAGGTATCTTTAATTGTGAAAACATAACTTCTAGTCTTGAGTGTTTCTTATATATGAGGCTATGAAGTTTTAAAGATATCTGAAGGATTCATATTTCAGCCTAAAATCTGATTGATAAGGGCAAACAGAGATGAGGCAAAGTGCCATGGTGTTCACAGTGACAATGGAAGGTGTAGCCATTTTCAAAGGAGTTGAGGCTCTCGGATCAAGCACTCAGAGAGATCTGGTATCATCACCAAACAGCAATGCTGTTTGGGAAGTTGATTTCATCATGAGTTTTGGATCCCATTGTCAGATGTTATAGATGGAATTCCAGCCTAAGTTTTGGAAGAGCTGTGTTCTACTTAAGCTGTTTGGATTTTAAAGAGTTATTGGAAAATGTAAAAAAAAATTAGTACTATTACTATTAGATATTATAAGCAAAAGGTGATATGTTCTTTAGATTTTTCTCTCTTCCTTCCTTCCTTCCTTCCTTCCTTCCTTCCTTCCTGCCTTTCTCTTTTAGTTTTTTCAAGACAATGTTTCTCTGTAGCCCTGGCTATCCTGCAACTTGCTTTGTAGACCAGGCTGGCCATGAACTAACAGAGATCCACCTGCCACTGCCTCCAGAGTGCCGAGGTTAAAGGCAAGCACCATCACCACATGGTTACTCTTTAGATTTCTTATGAAACAGGCCCTAAACTCAAAAAGCTATATTCTTTTCAGGAAAAGAAATAAAGTAAATACATCTCAAATTAAGTCAAATATTTCATAGTAAACAGCAGAAGAAAAGCAAGTAGATTTTCCAGATTCCTTATTTCATTAGCTTATAGAACTGATTAGTTTGACAAAATTATAACCAAAATTATGGCGTAATGAAAGTGCATTTATGGCAATTGACATTTCTGAACGCTTGTATGTATGGATGCAGATATATATCCTGTGCCTATTAATTGTGAAGGAGGTGGGTAAGGTTTAATGACATAGCTCTAGCTATGTAGTCAGCAAATGACCAATAAGTGGGCATAGTCCCAAGTTAACCCTTCATATACATCATTAAGCCCATCACTACAGTTGGGAATAAGTTAGAATTTACAAGTTGATGCACCATGGCTATTTTAAAAAATACTTTATTTCATATCTGTACAGGAGTAAAGGTTAAGTATAAGGATGAAAAAACAAAAGGAAAAGCATCACCTAACTAAAGGTGCCATGTTTTTAAACACTGGAAACAACATAGTTCCACAAAACAGTTAATACTGGCCATAATCATCTTTTCAGACACTGATGGCTTTCTAACTTTTGTAAAGGAAATCTATCATTAAGTAAAAACTCTGCTTCAGTGACATACAAATATTTCATGATATAGAGCCCGAGTTTTAAGCTTTAGTTTTACTCCAGAGCAACCCACAGACCATGACCTGCAGAGTGGAGATAAAGGTTATGATGACTAGATAGGAATGGGCAAAAAGACTCAGCGATGAGGTAACTTCCATTCTTCTGGGAATGTTTTTCTTCCTAACTTAGCCTTAAATAGTAAATCCTAGTGTTTAGACATCTAAACTATGGATGGAGATCAAGATCAAGAATATCAAATGTTTTTAGGCAGTTGCAAAACAGGGCCATAATAAACTCCAGCCCTGAAGACAGCACATTTTATTTACCCTTAGTTGAAATGAAATTAGAAAATTTTCATTATCTTGAAAATTAGACTGTGCTAGTAAACAATGGTAACTACTATCAAATTAGTCCTTTAATTCAAAGGAAAAAGGACTTTATGTTTGCATCCAGTTTTCTAGGGGCCATTACTTGAGCAAAAGGACTCATGACATTAGTCTTGGCTACATTTATTAATCAGTCTTTCCCAGTCCATACAACTGCCACAGAAGAAAATTGTCCCTAAGTATTCTAAAAACTATTTTTTATTGTGATTTATATTTGTGGGGAAATGATATTGAAAGCTTTTCCAATAAACAAATGAACATACCAATTTAAAGCAAATGAATTGATGACAGTTGCTTGATTATAAGTTATTAATTTTAAAATTCTATCCTTTTCTAGAACTTATCTTATTCCAATTATACATAAATAATGTCTTGCACATATCAAACCTTAAGAATGAAGTTTATATATCCCACAAATATCTGATGGCCCTCTACTCAACAGACACTAGGTTTATATTACTCCTGGGCTATATCTTTCTTGAGTTATATACTTTTTTTCTTTAGCTCTACGTTTTATTAAATTGTTAACATATTTTCTTATGCTAATAGTAGGTACTCAAAATAGTTGTTGAATAAAATAAGAAATAAGGGGTCAATTTTACACCAAGGTTTGCAATATAAAACAATATAAGAGTACTTAACTATTTGTAGATTCCTTTATAGAGAAGGAAATAATATTCTATTCATTCTTTGTTAATTTCAGAACAGGAAACAGACCATTGTTCTGAATCCACATAAAATGTGCTTCCATGTTGTAGCTAACAAAGGGCAAGGTGTCACAGGATAGGGAAGAACAGGTTAGAAATGAAGAGAGGTGAACTTGCGGGTAAAATGAGTAACAAAGCCATGAGAAGTGTCTCGATGCAACCCAGGAGAGCCACAGCAAGAGGACAAATACTACCATTATCTCTATTAAGAAACATGTTTTTTCCTCAGCACAGCCCACAGACCTATTGGCCATCAGAGTGGGGCTACTGCATATTATTGTAATTTAGATAGCCATAGGGAAACCTAGGGACGATCTAATCACTGTGTGGCAGACCGAGGAAGAATTTACAGAAACAACACATAGAAAGGTCTGGAAAGTTGACTTATGCCTGGGTCTAGAGTGAGAGTGGAGAAGTTGTGGCAGAAAAGGTGATGTCACGTAAAGACTGGCCTGGCAGGGATGTAACAGCAGTGTAGTAAACTGACAGATTAAAGGGTAACTGTTAAGGATGTAGCCCAATAATTTTTTCTTAATAAATGTGAGGGTTTTTTTTTTAAAGCCCACTTGGAAATTCTGATGTGTAGATGAGTGATGGATGAATGGAAGTCCCTGAACAGAAACAGCAGAACCAGATCCTCTAGCCTGAAAAGTGCCGTAAGAATGTGTGTGTGTATGGAGATTATGAAGAGCCAGTCAAGAATGTAGTGTATTTCCGACGCATGGCAGGAGAAGGTACGTAGATTAGAGAGGAAGAGCATCTCTTTACTAATGCTGATGGCTGGAGTACCTGGGTAAAACCCTGACTGGCTGTTCTAACTGAGGTACTGCACAGCAGGTAAGCCAGTATGATTTCCCCATGCATGAAATGAACAAAACCAAGAGTCCTGATTGGTCCCTTATTTTAATCCCTCTTCTAAATATGCTATAGAATCTATTGTTTATGGATACACCACAGTCAGTTCTTTTTTTTAATTTAGAGAATTTATTGTTAATTTAGAGAAATTGTTATATAGTATACATATATATATTATATATAATATGACTGGAATTGATATCAATGATTTGATAAAAGCAAACAGTAACTGACTTTTATTGAATTCACCAGTGGTGTAAACTTGGCATGTATACACATGTGAGATTTTTATTAAACTATCAGATCTTCAGTAACTCATTTCAGTAAAGAACTATTGTCTGTCTTTCAAATTAATATTTTAAGTAGGAATGATAAAGCAAGTTGTGTGTTTGATCATCACTGTACCCGGCTGTGTTATTTTTAGCAAGTATCTAGGATTTCCTGAAGCAGCTCACTTAGAATTGGGTCATAGGCACTCAAAACTTTCCACCTGAGATTTATCTGTTTCTAGAGCATCTCTTTCAGATTCAGAGGCACTAAAAATATTTTTCACCTGAGAATCACTACCCATATTTCCCTAAAAAACCCATTGTCCCCAAGAAGGAAATGTACTTACCCCTCCCCTCCTCCTTGTCCCCACCCCTCACTTTTGTTCCCTTCCCTCCCAGTCTTCTTTGATAAAATGTTAATAAGAAGAGACGGAGACAGGCAAAGGAAGCATTTGCCAGGAATGCATGCTGTCACACTGGCAAGGACACGGGACTACCAGGGGTGACTGCCTTTGCGAGTCAGCCAACAACAGGGATTCGAATGAGAGACCAGACCTCCTGATTTCTGACATCCACAGGACCTTATTTGAAGGCATCTTCTCCCTCAGAACCACCCTCAATAGTGTCACAGCAACTGTGTGGCTATTTATTTACTCTGTCACAAATCTGCTTCCAACCACAATTTGCCTAGTTTCAAAATATCAACCTATTTCATCTTCCTTTCTGTTTTTCTGTTTTGTTTTATTGGCTTTTTTCCCTTCCTTCCTCCCCCCCCTCCCTCCCTCCCTCCCTCCCTCCCTCCCTTCCTTCCTTCCTTTCTTCATTAAAAACTCTTTGAAAATCTGTTTTAGGTTATGAATCTTCTCACAAAATAGTGACACTTTTGGCTGCCATTTTAAAGGCTCAGTTTTGGGAAACCAAAACAACTACCTAGAAGTAGCATGTATGGTTTACCGTTACAGGTAAGGGTGTTTCACTCCTCTAGGGGAGATTTGTTAGATGCTAGATGCAAAGGTTAAAAAAAATTCTCATCTGAAAAGTATGAAATAATATAGATGAAATATAGTTTACTTATACAATCAATTTAGTCCTTTTTAACTATGTAAACTCTCAAAAAATACAGGTACATAAAACAATTTAGAAACTCTACTTAGACGTTACAAAGGAAAATCAGAATCTCCCAAGTTTCCTCATAATTTACACAGTGTGATATGTATACATGTAAGGCTTTCAGAAGAATATTATAAAGACTCCTAACTAAGACAAAAAAGTCATACCACAAAACCCAATTTTTGTAAAGAAAACAAAGCAAAAACATCACTTTTTATGAAAGAGAAGAGGCTTCACCATGCCCGCCAATATCTTGGGCAACTGTGCAGCAATAACTTCAGACATCATTTCTGGAAATTCCACAGCCAGTGTCCGAGACTGGATGAATGTGTTCAGGCAGTATAGGTGGAGCTGTTTCACAAGCTGTTGGTTTAACAAGTGGGTAGATAATGTGAGAAAAACAACAGACCCATACACTGTTCAAACATGATAATTTTTTTTAACACTGGAAAAACATGTCCAGTTGTTGGTTCTTGCCAATACTCGAATAACTCTCTCTACTCTCTAGGATAATATGAAAAATGTTTTATACTTATGGATGGAGCACGCTGGTAATATGATACTTTAGAGATTTATTTTTGTCTTCTGTGTACAAATGCCTGCATTTATGTATGTGCACCAATTACATGTAGTACTCATCATAGTCAGCAGATGGCTTCAGAACCACTGGAATTGGAGTTACATGTGAGGCGCCATGTGGGTGCTGAGAATTGAACCTGAACCTGGGCCTTCTACAAAGAACAAGGGCTCTTAACTACTGAGTCATCTCTCCAGCCCCAAATGTGTAATGTTTTAAAGTAATGAAAATTAGCGATATTCCAATCTTCTAAAATAAACATTTTGATTTAATTTTCAACCTTTTTACTTTTTATGCATGTATGCAGACATACACATAGTATTGCAAATATGTACAGGTATACATTTTCAACATGCAATAGTTTCATACATCCCATTTGTTAACCAGACTTTTTCATGCAACAATTTCAGTAACTCAACATAAATCATAAAACTCAGGGCTTCAAGCATGTGACCTAAGAACTGTATCACTGAGTAATATAGCCAGCTTCTCTTTAATATTTACTTTTTATTTTGAGACAGGGTTTTGCTAAGTGGCCCAGACTACTGTAAACTTTGACTGTAGCTCAGAGAATTCTGTGAGTTTGTGAGCTCTCTGAATTGGCCTCCTAAATATCAGGGAGTACAGGCCTATATCAACAGGCTCAACTTCTTAATGAAATATGTTATTACGCAATTTTAAGTCTCATAGTACTGCAAGATA